>NW_006913048.1:2034287-2279435 GCF_000585515.1 Cladophialophora yegresii CBS 114405 | reverse complement strand
TCACGTTTCACTCATTCACGTTTCACTCATTCACGTTTCACTCATTCACGTTTCACTCATTCACGTTTCACTCATTCACGTTTCACTCATTCACGGGGTATCTTGGCAACGACCAGTGACTTGGCCAATCCTGATGTACACTTGCTCTCTGCGTAATGCGCGATTCTGTTGTCTCCATGCCTTGATCGCCTTCTATGGAGGCGCAGGGCGGTGTTGGTCCCGCGCCCTACGGCAGCGCAGTCCGACCATCACCGGTGCCATGTCGGCTCAATGCCCAATCACCGAGAACTGGCTTAGAACTGCTGCTCCAGTCGAAGGCACGCGACGACAATCATTGCTTCAAAGGACCTTCCTGACATGCGCGATTCGCTGCGCCCAACGACCCCCGGCGACCCCCTTCACCGGGAGCTCTGATCCTAGTAGACGCTGTTGCAGCCGGTATCTATCTAGAGGTGCGCCGAGCTATGTAACCGACATGCTGTCTGCGGTAGAGGGCGCTGCTTGCCTAGTCTTTGCACGATCCGTACGGAGTAGTGCTGGCAGTTTTCTCTTCATGGAACCCCCAAGAGTACGAGTACCGGTTTGCCCAAACGATGACGCCGACGCACATTTGCTTGATGCAGATATCTCCCACCGTCGTTATCCATCGGCAGGCCGACGTCAAGGATTGCACGATTCAGGAGCTATCCGTGGATGATTGGGTCAGACATACCACGATGTTGCGACATATCCTCCGCGAGTATTCAGAGGTCTAGCACCCAGCACCCAACGCGTATCAAGCCTGTGCGCAACTTCTGCTAACCTGTGCCCCGTCCTCGTGGAGCGGGCGCTGTTCGCCTCGGGACAAAATCTCTATTTCTGCGGAGAAACCACTGACCCCCACGTGGAGGGAGGAAGATCTTCTTTGCCCGCTTGTTGAACACGGATGATTACCATCCAATCATGCTTGAGTCAGTCTCCCTGGAATTACTGTAGTTGGTATACCGAAGTGCAGCTGAGATGCGGTATTCCCACTCCGACTACAGCACGTCATAGGCTATTGCCGTTGCCTCTGGAAGGCACGTTTCTTCGCCGTCATCTCCACCGATGGTGGAGGATTTGCAGATTTCTCGGGCGAAGACCGGGTGATCGTCAACCGTGGGGAAAGGCCCATACGCAATAAGGGTCAGATATAAAGGGCACCCTTAATGTGGTCACGAGCCGTGGTTGGAGGCTCTACTTCACCTCTTCATTCCGTTTCCTCGGTGGTTTCAAGAATTTGCTGTTAGAGGAGCACGCGATCTCAGGCACCTGAGAGTTGATTGCGATGGGTCGGAAATACCTTGGAGGCTCGGGCAGTGCCCTCACTGTCTGGATTTCTCTAGCGGCGTCGACCGTCCTCATCTTCTATGGATACGACCAGGTATTTCTGCGGTGCTTTGAAGGTTCTCGTGATTCGATCATCGCGCTAATTGTCATTTCTCGCCACACAGGGTGTCTTTGGAAATGTGTAAGTCACTCCCCAACGACGCTGTCACAAGAGAAAACGACCTTCGCTCTCAGTGTCGCGGTAGGCTGATTCTCGTTACAGGCTGGTGGGAGAAGACTTCCTCAGGACCATGGGGAATCCCAATGCAACAGTACAAGGGACCTTGACATCGGGTATGTTGTCGCCTCTTTCATTGTGGTTGGTAGTCTGCAACAGCTTCTGACGCGCTTCCAGTCTATAACCTGGGCTGTTTTGGCGGCGCTCTGTCCACGTTATATACGGGAGACAGACTCGGTCGTCCGCGCACAATCCTACTCGGCAGCTCCGTCATTGCTCTAGGCGCAATCATCCAGACTGCGTGCTACTCGAGAGGACAGATGTTCGCTGGTCGCGTCATTGCTGGCCTGGGGACAGGCATGAATACTGCCACGGCTGGGGTCTGGCAATCCGAGACAAGCAAGATGCGGAGCCGTGGCAAGCTTGTCATTATACAGATGGCGAATTGCATTACTGGCTTCTGTCTCTCAAACTGGCTCACCCTCGGATTCAGCTTCTGCAAAGGCTCCGTGGCCTGGCGCTTCCCACTTGCTTTCCAATGCTGTAAGTCTCGAACCCCGCTCGTCTTTATATGTCCTCATTTCGCGCTTCCGGTATCTACTGCAATATCAAAGCTGATTGACCACACAGTCTTCACGTTGCTGATCTGGCTGATGTGCCCATTCCTCCCGGACTCTCCTCGCCTTTTGATGCGCAAAGGGAAATACGAGGAAGCTCTCGAGGTTCTCGCGGCACTGGAAGGGCATGGCGCCACCATCGACTCCCCGTCCGTCCGTGCACAGTACGAGAACATCAAGGATGTCCTGGACAAGGAGCACGCCCAGACGTATACCTGGTGGCAACTTCTCACCGGCCGTGGTCCATCGGGGGTTGTCCGCCGTATGATTCTGGGCGCGTGGATGCAAGCCATGAACCAGATCTCGGGCATCAACGTCACCAGCTACTTCCAGACGTATATCTTCATCCACGCCATCAACCTCAGCGAGCTTCTCGCTCGAATTCTAGCTGCCGCGGGGTCGGTCGACTATCTCATCTTCAGCTTCCTGGCTTGGTTCGTCATTGAGCGGTACGGTCGACGACGGGTCATGATGACCTCAGCGGCCGCTTGCTGCACGTGCTGGACCATCATCAGCATCGCCCTCGGTCTCTCCGAGACTGGCAAAGGCGATACCTACGCTCTCGGTGCCCTGGCGACCACGTTCTTTTTCGTGTTCTTTGCGTCCTTTGGAATGGGAGTCCTTGGTGTCCCTGTAAGTGTTCTATGTTACGATCAACACTCATTCACCTTTTCAACAAGCGATGCCAAGAATCCTGGAATCATCACGAGAAAGAGAGGAGAGGCACGTAGTACACGTGCAAGTAGCGGAAGAAAAAGAGAGAGAGAGAGAAACACTCTGGACATGCATTAGCTTTGATACTCTTCTCCCGCAAAGACAACGGACCTTCATGTGGATCTATGCTAACCACCTCTCTCAACGCAGTGGCTCTATCCCACCGAAATCAACCACATCTCCTTCCGCGGCAAAGGCGCTTCGCTGGCCATGGCCACCAACTGGATCATGAACTACGTAAGTCTTACTCACCTGGTGCAGCACTCCCGGAAGGCGGTTGATTCATGTCACTCCTGTCCCCTCCTGCAAATGGCGTCTAGCAGATCTAACGACAAGACAGATGGTCGCCCAAGTGACGCCCCCTGGAATCGCCAACTTGGGCTACCAATTCTGGATCATCTGGGCGGTATTGTGCTTCAGCTTCATCCCAACGACATACTTCTTCTACCCGGAGACGAGCAACCGCACGCTCGAGGATATCGATCGCTACTTCGCCGAGCACAGAAACAGTGAGTTTGCGCCCCCTCTCTATAGTAGATGTGGCGAGTACAAGAGTGGCCGAAGATACTGACGAGGCATGTTCGATACAGTCTTTGTGTTCCGGGACAAGGTTGCCACGCAGCTCCAGAGACCTGAAATTTGGGAGAAGATGGACGAGGAGATCGCTCGCCGGGCTGAAGAGCAGAAGATCAGGAATGGAGAGATGGACGTGGAAGGCGACTATAAAGGGGATGAAAAGGTAATTTATATGCAGAAATAGGTGACGAGATGGCTACCGGGAATGGCGCGGAGAAGGTGGAGGTGAAGGTGAAGTGATCCATATTATACGTCGGCTGGAGTGCCACTGTATGTTGGGCTTCTGACCACTAACACCGCCACCACGACGGTGACTGTCCCTCTACGGCATAGAGAACTTCTGAAAATATAACCAATAGAGACACGTTGTGCATGGTCGCATAACCTGTCCAGCTCCATACTACTCCAAGCACTGAGCACAAGATGAGGGGCTGGCTCCCCAGCGGTGAGAGGTGTGTATCCACCTTGTTGCTTTCTACCACTGCGTGCGCGTCGATAGTCCTCGCTTATGTGACTGCTTGCCATACCATGTCCGGCGTACTCAGGTTGTGGATGGTCCAAGGAGCTTAGCTCAAGCAGAGGTTCGGTGAAGACATGGGAGTCCCGTTCGAATGACACCCGAGCCTCGAGTGTAGACTTGAGGCGCAGCAGTCCGTTGATCACATTGACCTACCTGCGTTCCCAAGTCGACGATTAACCTGAGCCTGACAAGCAACGATGCGTACAAGGGCTTCAGATTTCGATGTCTGTTTGAAGCGAGTTTCTGTGCCCATGGTACTCGACCGGACTCGGTCGCACAGAAGAAGAGCTCAATGACCGTCGCAATGACTGATAGCAGTAGGGTGAACCAGGACGATTTCGCCACCGCGGCTGGCTCACCCAGACAGACAAGTACTCCCAGTGGCGTTGTAGACAGCTCGTGAAATGACTTCCAAGGTTTAGCTCATGAGTGGGTATGAGTTAGAAACGAGTCACGTAGACTTCGACGTAACAGGCTTTCATGTCTTGATGCTTTTCCAGATTCTGGCACCATGCTTCGAAGTGATGCGACTCTTCAAAAACGTCATGGGGATGCGTTTTCACCCACAAACCCAGCGCTGAATGTAGAAGCAGGGGAGAGGTCCCAGTGAATCGGTTGAAGCAACGGTCGCCATTACGAGTGGAGAGTAGAGACATTACTCCGTATTTCATACCACTATGGGAGCAATCCTTGCTAGGGCGAACCTTTTGTCATCTAGCACAACTGCCTGTACCGTGTGCTCTTCTGACATTGACTCGCGAACCGGATTGCGACTTCGTTAGAGGACGAAAGCGGTACGCAGGAACGGGTTCGGAAGATTTTGAGCAACACGCTTCGACAGGCGTGCTGGCGTCGTTTATTGTATGAATGCGCCTTGAACATTAGTCAACAACCATCGCCATCACCTCGCCATGTGTGAGACGACGCAGGATTGCAATGACAATTGAGATACGGAACCAAAAGCCGGGAGGTGAGGAGCAAGACAAGCCCACTTGTAGGAGACTGGATCGCCGCGATAGCAGCACGGAGGAGAATGGGGCTTCGTTCAATAGATGAAGGTTGAGACTGGTGAAGGTCAGCTGCGTGAGACAAACAACAAAGGAAATGCGAGGTTGACTGGAGAGGAACAGCGTCAGCAAGGCGAGCTCGGATGCGACGGCGGGACAAGCAGGATGCGCCAAGCGTGGAAAGTAGTCGAGGAAGCCTAAAGTCAAGGAGTGCCGGCAATGATATCCTTGCATAAGATGATGAGATGTCAATGGACGAGGAGCAAGTGAACTGCAAGTGACGGAAGGAGTTGAGAGGAGTGGGCAGGGAAAAGATGGATCCACGAATTTCTGCGTCACTTTTCAACTGCGCAGGTCTGACTCGAATCCGAACCCCGCCTCGGTAAGAACAGCACATTGTTTGTCAGTGCGGCTCAGGAATTCATGGAGACGAACAAGTGTTCAGTAGGCCATTGTCTCTTGACGGAAGCGCAGGGTTCAAGAGCTTCGAAAGTGAATGGTCCGTCCTGCCAATTTCTTGTGAATCGTGGACGAGAAGGCGGGTTGGATGAAGGCTGAGGAGGAAAAGAGAGGAGGAACGAGGAGTGGGTGACCAAGAGAGAAAAGTGAGATGTGAGAGAAGGGCGGCCAGGGCTGCTAATCCACACGGGACAGCTGGTGGCTAGCACTAACAAGGGGACGGCAGCAATTGATTCGCGGCTTTTGTCCCTCGTGACGCGGTCCGGTTACGAGAAGCAGTGCAGGTTTGAGCAAGCGCAGTGTCGAGCCGTCGGCTGTTGGAGCTGCAGCTTGCAGGTAGCTGCGCTGTAACCTGTCTGTATCTGTGCTGAGATCCGCGGGCTTCACAGTGACCTGCGGGTTCGGGGGCAGGTGAAAAAGTTACAAGGAGACTCCTGGCTGGAAAGAAGCCAGTTAAAAGCTGCAAACAGCGCGTCGCTTTTTGGAGCCACTTTTGCTCATGGCCTTTCCGAAGCGCGCGACAGGAGTGGTGGGCGACACCAGTGGACCCCTTGTTCTGCCGACTTTGCTGCTTCCAGGCTAGCCGGGAGCCCATTTTTACTCTGTCCTGTTAGTGGCCTGAGACTCAAGCAGCGTCCCCTCGCTGATTGTGCAGTGGCTGCCTTGAGCCCAGGACTGGCTTACTAGAATTTGGCTTTGGGGGACTCCAAAGGTTGGGTGCGTAAGGGCATGCAACACTGCACAGACTGAGTGAAGGCGGTCTCTCTAACCCGCGCTGGCTGCGCAATCTGCATCTTGGGTCCCTCCATCCCATCCTCTTCTCGCCATTCCTTTCGTCTCCCTCTTTCAGTCAACAATCTCTTCTTTCTTCATCAGCCTGCTCGACAGTTCGCACTCTCCCACCTACCGGGTCCTATCATCCGCTATCCCGCGTCTCCCTCGCCCTTTGTGTTGTGTCACCGTGTTCGATTATCTCGTCGACTCTCGGATCTGCAACGGCACTGTCCTGTAATCGCACCTTCAACTCGACCTTTGCGCAGCCGACAGCGTCTCAAATGCTCAATTCTACGCTCAAGACTCTCGCACATATCGTCGCCACTCAAATTTGATCATTTTCGATATCGGCGATACCCCTTTCTCTTCTGCGCCTGTGCGGCCTCTCTGGCTACCCGGTGGCCCACCCTCTTCAGCCGACTCTAGCGATCAGAAAAGAACGTCAGAACCGCTTCAGAGGCGTACTTGACACTTTCTCGCCATCACATCACCTGCGCGACCCTCCTGAACTCGTTTTGAGGTCCCAAATCTATCTAGGGACCAACCGCTCCTGCGATGCGCGGCATGCGACAACTCATTTTATGATTGAACCAGACGAGAAGACACCAAGACTCCACCGATGAGGAGCAACTCTGTCGGATTATGACAGAGTCCTCCCTTCTCACCACGCATTCCCTTCCTAATCATTATCCGGTCACCGCCGCTCCATCTTTGGCCTCGCCCTTGCCCAACGGCTCCCTCTCAGACAACATACAAGATGAGGAGGAATACACCATCAAATGTATCTGTATTTATGCAGATGACGATGGCAACACAGTCTATTGCCCCAAGTGTGACACCTGGCAGCACATTGAATGCTACTACCACGGCAAGAAGGTGCCAGACGAGCATTTCTGCGCAGACTGCTTTCCTCGAGATCTTGACACAAAGAAAGCCACAGAACGACAACGAAGGCATCGAGAGGCACTTGAAGGCGGTGACCGGAAGGTCAAGAGAGCGAGCTCAAAATCACAGAAGAAAAAGCATAAGGACATACACCCGACGCCCGAACATGCCAACGGCTGGCACCATGATCGCCATGAATCTGTGACCAGTACAAGAGAAGGACCACCAGCGAAGAAACCCAAGACGAGCCATCGCACGTCGGGCTCTGTCGTGTCTACCAATGGTGAAACTCGGAAAAGAGCCGCTTCGACACTCCAGTCGTACCCAAGCCCTTCCAAATCTCCTCAGGACCATTTCCGTTTCCCTGCTATCCCTACGTACACCCTTGATTTTCTTGAGCTCTATGACCGCGATGAAGGAAACACAAATGCCAGGGACAACGAGCAAACGATACAAGCTACCAACACACTCTTTGCATGGCGTACAGACCCATCTTTGGTTGTCGGCCCTGGACAACAACCCACCGCGAAATCACCTTTCGTGCGCTCGGATCAACCTCTAGATCAGAGTACGTGGCCACAAATTTCGGTGGAGACAATCAGGAAGACGGATGTCGAGTACGATGGCAGACATCCAACTTGGCGCTTCCTGCGCATACAAACGCCCGTGAAGAAGAACGAGGTCGTGGGTGAAGTTCGAGGCCAGGTCGGCATGTTGGAAGAGTATTGCCAGCAGAAATCATCATCCAACAGATGGCAAGAGTTGAGGCACCCGGACCCTTTTGTCTTCTTCCACCCGCACATGGATATCTACATTGACAGCAGGAAATCGGGCACTCATTTTCGGTACTTGAGAAGATCATGTCGGCCGAACGTCACCTTGAAGACTTTCGTTTCCGACAACGATGAAACTCGCCATTGCTTCGTTGCAAGCCAGGACATTCCGACTGGTTCCGAGCTGACCACCCCGTGGTTTCTAGATCAGGCCATGATCGCAGCAGAAGATTCCGAACTGGGTCAAAATCGACGCCTTGACTGGGTCAGCCGTGTCCTCGCCAATTTTGGCGACTGCGCATGCGATGCTGGTGCGGCTTGCCTTCTTGCGCCATTCGATCGAAGGTTTCCACCCAAATCATTGGAGGCTGCGCCCAAAGAGAAAGGGAAGAGGAAGAAGCAAAGTAAGAACCAAACCATTTCGCCCTTTAGTACTGGACATGCCACCAACAGTCGTGCAGGAAGCGAGCCCAAGGTGCTCGATGACGAAGACCCATCCGATCGTCGATCTACCCCAGATTCTTCTCGCAGCGGAGGACCAAGTCGAGATATCACGCCGGTCAATGTCGCTGCTCTCGATGCCGACCCTGTCCTTGGAAACGGACTTACTGCTCGTGAGCTTCGTAAAATCCAAATGGCGGAAAAGGCGTTCGCACAGAGAGAACAGGAAAAGAAGGATCAAAGTGGCCAGGCTGTGCAGCGCAAGAAGAAGCGCACCAGCGGTGGATCAACGCTCAATACCCCTAACATCAACTCCTCGAAGCAGCTGGGCCATCACATAACTTCACATCCTAACACGCCCAATGGACAGCAGCCCAGACTCAATGAAACTGCCCTGGGTTCACCACCACCGCCACGAGCTCCTGCATGCCGAGGCAAGTCCATGGAACCCCCCAGCAAACCCCAGCCGAGAACACAGCGGCCTGTGTATACTAGTGCTGCGGTTCAGACAGACCCTGAAGAGCACGATCCGCCTCTACCGCCACCAGCGAAGAGGAGGAAATTCTCCACACCTACGCAGCGCTTGCTTCGGAAACTGCTCGCGGATCGTGAACGGCATGGGCAACAAGAGCCGGTCCCTGCCTCTCCTACGTCGGCAAGTATGCAGCAACAGGTCGATGCTAGTCCTACCTCGAGGGACGTGGAAATGAAAGATTCCAGCGTGGGTGCAGACAATCCTGTCAGTGATGCCGCGACCAGTCCGCAACCAGCCAACGAGAACACTAGTCCACCTCATGATCTAGGTGTGATAAGTTATCCTTTACCATCGCAGGCGGCACATACCCACAATCCTTGGAGACCATCTCCGACACCGAAGCTAAATCTGTCCACCTTGCCACCTGTGCCAGCCTTTCCCTCCTCGGCCACCTCCGCCACATCGTCCTCTACTTCGGCGACAACTCCTGGTTTGACAACAACCGCAACGGCACAATCTCCTACTCTTATAGGCTCTATTGCTACCTCTCAGTTCGGCTTTACACCTGGTGTGGTCACTCCGAGTCCGGCTAGGAAGAAACTGAGCTTGGGAGACTACATGAGTCGTCGTCTGGCGTCGACCCCGTCCACGGAGAGATCTCACACACAAGTGGGCTTCGGCACTGGCGAGGTTGAGTCAATCAAAGATGCAACGAGCCCGTCGGAGTTATCACTTGGCACCGCTGAGGTGGCAACAGGGGTTTTACGGTCCGGTCAACAGCTTGCACTCCAGCCTATGGCTCAAGGTACCCTCCCACTCGGCGATGTTGAAGATGCCTCAATGAAGGACGAGGGTGAGGAGCCAGAATATAGTCCGCCCGAGCCTGTGGAACCCGCCGAAGAGGCCTCTCGATTGCCGACAGGTGCCAGCGCCACGCTTCCTCCAAGTGGACAGATCACCATACCGGCGGAGGTCACGAACATCCTGCACCAGCTGGCACAGTTCAGAAAATGAGGCTGAGTGACGTGTGCAATAATTGTATGATACCCTGTCGATTCGGCGTTTGATTCAACGTCCTGTTCCTTTGTCACGAAAATGATAGAAGATACTTGGACCTTTCGCAAGGCTTGGACACGCGTGATGACAAACCGACACCAGCTTATACCAAAGGAAAGGGGGAATGAATTGTGAGCAACGGAGCAACATGGTATCAAAAATTCGCGGTTTCACAGAGTGGGTTATGTCGGCGTTCTGATCAAAACTTGGGCTGGCTATCTGCTCGAGGCATATGCTGGAGGGATCTGAGGGTTTACGATTCAGGCAGTCCTGACATCGGTTTTCTGTATATATTATTCGAACATGCCCCCGGCAGCCGTCGAATCTGGCCGACCAGGCAGAGGGCTGCTTGAGGAGACAGTGATTGCACGATAGCTGCGATGTATGCTGAACGTTTCTGAGAGATACGTATATCAACAAGAAACTTGGAGCTCGATTCCGAGCCTTCTAGCACACGCTCCTGCAGCCTTGTGAGACATGATCGTATGTAGCTGGCGGAGAGCATGCGAGCACCAGGGCAGCTGCTCTGTTCTGGCATGCCCATGCCACCACGACCAGCACCTCCCCACCATGCCCCTCGCTTGCTTAAGTAAATCATTACGAGCACGAGGAAATCTTCTCCACCACTCAACTCTCTTCTCCCGCCACTTCCATTATGTACTCTATCCACAGTCCTGCTGGGCTTCCAATAGGCTATCTCCCTATATGCGGTACTGATGCCGCCAGCATACTGGTAGCTCAGCTCGGGCCTAGCTAACATCTAGCTCCGAGACCCCTGCGCTTCAACAATTTCGAGATCTACAGATGACATCGGAGTACGTACACTACGTCCTGTAGCATGCTAGCACGCCTCGCGAGGGGTTGTCGTAGCAGAAAAAAGATATCGCGATTCCCCTCATTCAGTATGGATCATTCATCATCCACCATCCACCATTCCTCTAAGATCAAGTTTGATATTTTCCTCTCTCTACTCACCTCACTGTGATCTTGCTTGCTCCCTCCCTCTCACTTCTTTCTGCTGATCATAGCATACGAGTACTTGGTTCCGACTCTACTGTCTTACCTTTCCGCTCGCTGCGTCTTTCACCCACCTACCACGAGTACCACTCACTATCATACGCACTGTACAGCAGTGGTACCTACATCATACCTCCCTACGCTACGCTTCCTCGCCGTGACATCCTCCGACCATGTCTGGTCCAATCCCCTTCCGCCCCGGTCCCAACAGCGGAGTGAACACGCCGACACGCAAGGGCTCAGTGGACACGCGCAACGAGGTCCACGTCCAACAGAACCATTACATCGGTATCGACGTGGGCACCGGGAGCGCGAGAGCCTGCATCATCAATGAGGCCGGCGATATCGTGGGCCTGTCCTCTGAGAACATTGGCCTCTGGCAGCCGCAGACGGGATACTATGTAAGTTCAACCAAGGACAGAGAAAGAGAGTCACACACTCGTGTCATGATTCGTTTGTGCTTCGATGCTGACGATGGCCAAAGGAACAATCGACGACCGATATATGGCGGTGCATCTGCCTCTCCGTCCACCGGGCCATGACGCAGGGCAATATCGACGCGGCCTCGATCCGCGGCATCGGGTTCGACGCGACGTGCTCACTCGCCGTGTTTACGCACGACACGGACGAGCCCGTCTCGGTGACCGCGCCCCACTTTGACAACAAGCAGAACGACCGGAACGTCGTGCTGTGGCTCGACCACCGGCCCGTCGAGGAGACCAAGAAGATCAACGCCACGAAACATAACCTGTTGAGATACGTCGGTGGGACGATGAGCATTGAGATGGAGATACCCAAGGTGCTATGGCTGAAGAATAACATGCCCAAGGAGCTGTTTGACCGGTGCAAGTTCTACGATCTGACGGACGCGCTGGAGCACATTGCCACGGGCAACGAGAAGCGGAGTTTCTGCTCCGTGGTCTGCAAGCAAGGGTATGTGCCTGTCGGGGTGGACGGGTCGGTTAAGGGCTGGCAGGAGGATTTCCTGAAGGATATTGGGTTGGAGGATCTCGCGGAAGATGAGTTCAAGAGGATGGGTGGCGTCAACGGGGTGGTGAGTCTATTTCCTGCACTTTGTTTCCCCGTCCTCTTTCTTATTCTGCCTCTAGAGACATCTTCCTTATCTCTGCTTTCGCCACTTGACCCGACTGACGGACAACTTATGGTACAGAATGGCGAATACCTCTCCGCCGGTGAACTAGCTGGCCACTTGTGCCCTAAAGCCGCAGCAGAGTTGGGTCTCCCCGCTGGCATTGCGGTTGGATCTGGCGTCATCGACGCCTACGCGGGCTGGATCGGGACCGTCGGCGCCAAAGTCGAATTGTCGGCAGATAACCTCAACCAGGATACGCCTGCCAACGATCAATCCCAAGCTTTTACACGCCTCGCTGCCGTGGCAGGGACATCCACTTGCCACCTGGTCATGTCCAAAGATCCGGTCTTTGTCAACGGCGTGTGGGGCCCTTACCGCGATGCCGTGATTCCAAACTATTGGATGGCCGAGGGCGGACAGTCCGCCACCGGAGAATTGTTAAAACATGTCCTCGAAACACACCCGGCATATAATCAGGCTCTCTCCCGCGCAGAGTCCACCAACAGCAATGTCTACGACTTTCTCAACCAACACCTGCAGGACATGAAAGAGAAATCCAACGCCCCGAGCATAAGTCACTTGGGACGGCATTTCTTTTTCTACGGCGACCTCTTCGGAAACCGCTCACCGATCGCCGATCCCACAATGTCAGGCTCCGTCGTGGGTCTGTCAAGCGATAAATCCCTCGATGGCCTTGCGCTGTATTACTACGGCACAATGGAGTTCATCGCGCTGCAGACCTGGCAAATCATCTCCACGATGAACAAGGCCGGGCACAAGATAAACTCGATCTTCATGTCCGGGTCACAGTGTCAGAATGATATACTGATGAGTTTGGTGGCCACAGCCTGTGATATGCCGGTGTTGATTCCTCGGTACGTGCACGCGGCGGTGTGCCATGGAGCCGCCATGCTAGGAGCCAAAGCCGCTAGTGCAGATCCTGCTACGGGCAAGACAGAGGATTTGTGGTCCATCATGGATCGGATGAGTAAACCCGGGAAGCTTGTTCGGCCGCTCGACGATGAGAAGGTGAAGAAGTTGTTGAGCGTCAAGTACAAGGTATTCTTGGAGCAGTGTGAGAGACAGAGGGAGTTCCGGAAGATGGTGGATGAGGTTGTTGGGAGTACCTGAACGCGTCGGGACCGGCCGTTATACGTTTCTTGCCCGGATCCAACTGATGTCGTGGATTCTCGAGTCGGTTATAGGCCCATCCAATCTGAAAATTAGGTTCCGCCATGACTGCTGGCTGCGGCCGTGTCTCGTGGCTTCGGGGCAATTATGCCCACGGACATCTTTCTGATGTTGCTCTGTGCTCAAATTTCTTTGAATGGACTCGCCGAAGCCGTCTTGTTCCTGGTATGGACGCTCTCAAACGGGAGAGAGAATGCGATCTCCGTGGTATGCTTACAGCCGTACATATGTTCGGCCACTAAATATGGTGGTCACTACTGACCTCACCCGGCGATTCGGAGTCGGCGAGCCCAGAGTACAGTTTTCGGCGACGAATCGAGCCGATAGTGATCACACACACTGCGGATCGTCCCCTTTCGCTTGTGGTATGCTTCCACCACCATGACGTGTCCATGTGTGCCGAGCTGATGGTGAGTGGAAATGACACCTGCTTCTGCATGATGAGAGTGGAAATGTCGGACCTGGCCTGTGTAGTCCGCTTTCAATCGTCGTCGCTGTCGTCGTCAGTCACGAGGCCGTCGTCCGTATCGTCGTTGATATGTATCTGGGGGACCGTTAGCCTGTCTGAGCGAGCCTCGACTTCGCTCTGGTTCTGGAAACGCACCACTACATCCTCTGCCGCCTCTCCCCGCTCCGGAATAGCAACAGTATTCAAGTTCACCCTCGTCGCACTCCGACTCACGGAGAATTGCGCCTTCGACATGGTCTTCTTCAACCCCAGCATGTCGTATTTGCAGAGCGGGCAGTCATGGTGACCTCTCTCGACCCAGAGACTGAGACATTTCGCGTGGTACACGTGCCCGCATCGCAACTCGCGAATCTGGTCGTTCTCCTCGAGCGAATCTAGGCAGATCGCACAACTTAGATTCAAAGAGACGGTAGCGAATGTCTGAATATGCTCCACCGACTTCTCGGCCCTCCAGTGCTGTAACGATTGGGCGGGCGCGACTTGGTCCAGCTTCTTGAGCCGCTTTCGGTGTTTCGAGGCGACCACAGGAGCTGGCAAGGAGGAATCTTCCCCGCGCCAGGCTGATTCTGACACGTCGGATTCTGAGTCGGAATTGTCGTCGTCGTTAGCACCGCATTGAGCGTAGAGGCCACGACTTTTGGGATGGTTAGGCTCGCGAACGCAATACCTTGGCGATTTGAAGGCTTACCAGACCATCAAGAGGATGAACAGAAACCACAGCACCCACGTCACCTGGATAAACGCCTCGATGGTTTGCACGTCCGGGTTCGTTCTGTAGGGGGGTTGGAATCCAGGAGGTAGGCCAGGATATGCCGCGCCGGAGGTGTTGCAGTCGATAGTTACTTCCAGAGGCTTGGAAGCGGGCTGCGCCTGATCAAGAGCCTGCTGCTTGGGGATGTACATGTTCAGCACGATCCTTTCAGGCGCTCAGTGGTGTGCGGAGCTTGTCGTGGTGGCGGGAAATTCGCGTGAATATTAGTTGTTGACACGCCGAAAAGGCAGTACGTCTCGCGTCTCCCAACAAACAGGAATAATGATCATGATACTGTGATTGAGAAAAGGCTCACTGTTGTCAAATCTTCGAGAAGGCAGACGAAGCCGGAGAGTTACACAAGGATGTCGCGATGGATGGGCATGTGATACCAGCCAAGCGCGCCCAGATCAGTGACCAGGCACTGTTTGATTCTACAACGCCTTTCTGCATTGAACACGGTCATGTGGAGATAAAGTGGTGTGATGATCAGACATGCCAGGCCGCCAGAGGAACGCGGGATCTTCCGATGAGAGGAGAGGCCTCCAAGGCTGTCTGTTGTGGGCAGAGACATTGGCAGGGCCGTTGAGCAAGAGGGGCACCTCGGTTTCTGGAGGCGGACACCCAGTGGGGGCTAACAGCGGCCAATGACGACATTTCGAGGTGTTGACCTCAGGCTCGTTCTCCGACATTTTCATTCTCAACTGCACTTCCTGAGATCCACGAAGAATCGAGTGCACGGATTAATGCGAACGTGCTATATAGAGAGCTGTCAACCAATTTGTGACCTACAATCCCTGGCACTTCTCAGTTGAATGAACGGATTCTGATCGCCGCCTCCGCCAACCGCACGGATTCAAGCTCCTGGCCCTTCAGCACGCTGACCAGCAAGTTTTCCCCGTTACCACCCACAGCATGCACGACGACATTCTCACCATATCCACAATCCTTCTCTGACGGCCCAGCCTCGTCGTACTGTGCGAACGACTCCTTTGTCACGCCGTCTTCGGGCGCCAGGAGAACCTCGCTTGCAAACTTCCTTGCCTCCTCGTAAGTTCGGAAGGAGCCCTCCACGTTCGTTTCCCTGGCTTCACCACTGTCGTCCTCATCGTACAGGACAATCGTTTCAATGACGTGATAGAGCGGGAAATGGATCTTGTGGTCCTCGGCGTCACTTTGGAAACCTTGCGTGTTTAGTGCTGTGGCCACGTAACTGCGGAAGATGGTGCCATCCTGCGCCTTCGCATAGACGGCGAGGCCTGTTCTTCGTTTGACGTGATGGGCGGCGAACTCTTCTTGGTTTGTATCATACACGGTGAACCATTCCCGTTCATAGCCGGCCTCGAACAGGGTCTTGTGTGCCTCGGCCTTGGCTGCCTTGAGATCGGTAAAGGTCGCGCACACTTGGAGCTTCTCTATCGCGCCGTTGGGGTCTCTTTGGATGTGGGAGGTGCTGAGGAGCACATGGTACAGGTTATCAACATCAGGAGTCTCCGTGCCGTTTGCCTTGGTTGCCATGGTATGTCCCTATTTGCTCGAGTCTGCAATTCTGGAGTGCTGGATTTGTGTGTGCTTGGTTCGTTTGTTTGCCGTAAACCTCAAATTTTGCTGCAACAATGATACTTATGGACACGCACAGCCACGTCCGAAACCATCTTCAACGACCATGACTTTCCCCGCAGGCTGAGACCACGCCATGAAGGCAGTCAATGGACATGTTGTGGCGTGACGGACCCCGGAAGGGAGTCCTATTCAGACCACGGGTTATGTAATGCTTGCCGGGTCGAAATACGTTCCAGGACAACGAATGAGCGACATTACGAACACTACCTTCGGTCCGACTATAACGAAAGAGCTCGGCAAGGTTGTTTGACACGAGACTCTGGCGAACGATGGCTCTGGACCCCAGTCACACGAGGAGCTCACAACAAGGATAGCTTCAGGCAACCACGTGAGCTTCTTCTGACTCAATCGGGCCGGCCGTTCCACCATCGTGTGATGCGCACGGTTCAAGGGTTGCGGAATTGTGGCCTTGCCGTTCGTCAAGCTGGGCTAATCTGTGCCCTTCTTCAAGTTCGTTGCCAAGATTACTTGGACGCTCACTTTGAGAGCATTCGGAGCACCACCACCCAGGACCGAGAAAGATGTTAAGCGTCTGGAAAAGCTTGTAAGTTATGATTCGCCTGGAGGTCCGATACTATTTGAAAGACCTCTAAAAATGAGACTACTATCGTCTGCAAGGATTAGGGTGTCAAGACTCCGAGCCTCGAGAGAATGCAATCGGCCAGTAACTCGCGAGCTCAATGAATCCCAACCTGGTTTAACCAGTCAACTCCGTATACCACGTCCGTCACGACTTCGATTGTTGTGACTGCGTCGCAGCCTTTTCCATCTCATCCAGATGACTTTCCACTTCATCTAGTTGTCTCCGCTGGCTTGCCAGCTTTTCTCTGATTTTCCGGATACTACACGGCAACATCGTCAGTTCCCTGGTTCAGAAGCTCTTGCTGCCTCAGGGCCGAATTTTGAAGCAACTTACTTCTCCATCTCGTGCTGCTTGAAGTACATGTTCTCCAGCACTTGTTCGCGGCGATTAAAACTGTCACTACATATCGTGTGCTCGTCAGCAAGATGTCCGGGCGCCTCCTTGGGGCGGCCGGGGAGACCTTACCTGGCCGCTGTACCGCCTTGCCGTACTGCGCCAGTGTCGCCTGCACTCAAGAATGGTCTCGAGGTCACAAATGTTTGAGCTTGAGACTGACAGAACTGCGGCGTCCTGATCCGGGTGGCGCAGATCCTGGGCATCTTGGTTCGCAACATGTTGATGATGGTGATTCGGCGATTCTATCGCTGAGTTGGTGTCTTTGATACAATCAGGTATGGTTTGTATTTATGTTCTGACGTGTGAGGGAAGTAAAAAAATGTAAAACGTTAGCCAGAGGCCGCACAGCTGAAGTGCAGATATAGTTGGGGGGCCACGCTACGAGATACATTGTTGCGTTCCTGCTCCACTGCATGTTATGAGATGAGCTGAGTTGAGGTGTGACTGACTGACTGACGGACTGACTGATGCAGTCGTATGATGAGGCAGATCTCGAGATGAGGCAGCTGCAGCATCGCCCGCAGCTCGGTGGTTCCAGACGCTCCTGCCACGGGTGAGGGATTTGCTGGGACCTTTTCAGGGGTTGGAGCCTTTCCGACTGGCTTCGATGAAGTGGGGCTCGTGGACGCTCCTCTGCCAATGATTGACACGGCCGCCCAGGGGACCCACCCCCGGAACATGCAGGCCGGATAGATACGAGCACGCAACATCACACCACGGAACATCACCTTGTCACTCTTCCCTGGGTACAGGCACCGTCTTCACGTGATGGGCTGAGCCTTGAGGGTAGATGCCGCAGCACCGTGTACGGGTTGTGTAGCGATGCGGCCACCCTAACCTTGCGACTTAATGTCTCCTGATGGCGAGAATAGGAGGAACCAGTGACCACCTGCACAATGCCTCGCCTCACGACGAGTATTCTTGTCGCTTCCGAGCGGGACGATAAGGGGAACGACCTCCATCTAGCTCAAGCACATGATGCACCCGGAAAGGCATTCAAGCGAAGTCGGTCAAAGCCACGCCCACAACACAAATACTGGGAATCGGCCAAATGCTCCAGCCTCCGTCTCTGGGAAACGTTCTCGAAAACACCACAGCAAAGATCTGCACTGATTAACCTCTCACTGACCACCTTTCTGATCCAAAACAAAAATCCCTTCCCAACCATCACCACTAACAACCACTCCGGTATCGACTTCGACCTCCAACAATCGAGATGGCAGGCTGGTTCTACATCACCTCCGACATGGACCCGTACCCCAAGATGCACATCCCGCACACATACCCCGAAAAGGGCAGCCACCATCTCGGGTGCCACCACATCTCGACAATCCCCTACATGGCGCACAACCTGTACTCCAAGTTCCACGACAAGGACCTGGACGCGCACCAGCCCAAGACCGATGTCCGCGAGACGACGCGGAATTTCTACATGGAAGTCGAGCTCCCGGGGGTCAAAGACCACGCGGAACTTCGGGTTAGGTGGACCAACTCGCGCACCCTTCTCCTGACGAGCAGGACCACGAGGCCCGAGATCCCGGAGGAGGAATTGCTCGAGGAGCCCGCGCAGGGGCAGCAGAACGGTGACACCACAACCGCCGCTGTGGAGGCCAATGCCGCACCGTCGGCACCACAAGAGCAGAACCAGAACCGGAACGCACAGCCTAAGCTCTTGGCTCCGCACCTCACGATCCACGAACGGCTCATAGGCGACATGGTCCGCGCGTATAGCTTCCCTGTGGACGTCGATCGGGACGCCACGCACGCGAAACTCGACGCCGGGATCCTTAGGGTTGTTGTTCCAAAAGTGGAGCATGTGCATCCCGCTGCGCTGAAGGACGGGGAGGAGAAGCACTTCTTACATGTGCCCGTGTGGATTTCGGGTCATGGACATGGACATGACAATGAGCAGAAGGAGAAGTAGAATTGGAAGCAGGGGTAGGAGCCCAAGGACCGGTTGTCGGGCAAGAAGTTGTGTCGGCGACGGGATCTCCGGGCTGGACTGTACTTGATTGTGGAAACGGATGGGGGAGCACAGCGGTTTGGCCTTGTACTTGACTTGAGGACGAGGCCAGGTTACTCCGTGGGGAACGGGTGGAGTATGGTATGGCAGTAAGAGATAACATAGGAAAATGGGACGGTGAGATACTTTGCGACTACTTAGTGTGTAATAAAAATGATTTGTGTATCAGAGTTGAGCCTGCTTTTAGAACGTGAGGGTAGGCGCGTCCCCAAGACTGACCTCCATTACATCACATCCTCACAAAGTCTGCGCGGATAGTATGAATGCGTCTCATGCGAAGGCTTCGTTGGGTGTGTATGAAAATACTGGCACGCAAAATGCATGTCATGCAGTTGTGAGTGGAAGAATTTTCGTCAAGCAGTGATAACAATGATACAGAACCTGCCCAACGTAATACACTGTCCTCAATGCTATGCTATCTCCCCAGTATAGCAGACCATGCGCCAATCTTTGGTACGCACCATAATAAGTATCGTCAGCACACCCACACCGCACAAGGCGAGGCATGGAGAGCTTCACTCGTAGAAAGCATCACTCCAGACCTCCTCCTCAATGACATCCTCCTCTTCGGCCCCTTCATCACGGTCCACCCACTCGTGCTGCGCGAGGCTCTCGTTCTCGGGCCACCAATTCATCGACTCTGAACTGTGCGACGAATGCGAGTGCCTCTTCTCTCTTCTGTGTGCATCTTTGTGCGCCTCGTGTTCATGGTGGACCTTGACGGGGGTGACTTCCACGAAGCTGGGTCTCCGTTCCCGTTTCGCTTCTTCAGATGCTTCTGGAATCGGTGATCGTGCACCACTGGGCGGGTACGTCGCGCTGAAATACTCCTTCTGGAACTTCAATCCCTCGGCGGGTGCGACTGGGGGAGGAGTCGTGCCTGTGTTGAATGTCTCGGCCGGTCGAGTCTTGACGTTTTTGACGCTCGGTGCAGCGGCTCGGTCAGCGGCGGCTTTTGGCGCCAGGGGAAGAAACTCGGCCGTGAGCGGCGGTGCCAAGTACAGGAAGTCGCTGTAGTCTGTTTCATTGTAGTCGGAGACAAAGGCGTGGTCTTTGACTACTTCTGCGGCGGCGGCCTTTTCCTGTTGGGCAGAAATGGGGGACTGGCAATGAGGCATCAGTATGGATGGGTTGAGGGAGGAGCAAGTAGCCTAGAAGGTGTGGGTTGATGGCTTACGGGGACTGGCTTGCACAGCATTTTGCTTTTCACGGTTGATGTTTTGAATCGTGATATTGGTCAGGTTGTTTTAGTTGATGTGAGTAATTATGAGATAAATGGATGGTAACCTTGGACACACCGAGCCATGCAGCTGTTTTATGTTGATTTCCTCCATGACCGTGATCGGTCGCAAAGTGTATACACCTCATCCGAGCAGCATTGGGGGTTCTGCTCATACGAGTAAGAGACTGAGTCAGCCAGTTGTCGTCCATCTCAGGTTACCGGAAATCGCCGTATCGTGTGCATGGCGTACAGGAATGACTGCGTGGCGTGATGCGAGCGCGGAAAATGCTCATCTAGACCTCCCGACTCCCTACAAACGACCTGCATGTACCGGTCGATCGCTCTTAGCCGTATTCATGCTGCGTAATTTGTTGCGTCGCACGACATATCACCCGACTCTTCTGGTGAGCGATCCCTGCATGAGCTTTCTTTGACTCCACCGACCGTGTCCACGATTGTCCGTCCCTCCTCCTTCGCGTTCTGCATGTCTTCTGTGCGCCATATGTGCTACCCGCCCCGGACACGGCGAGACTCGCTCTCTGGACTCAGCGTCGGACAGTCCTTTGGCACCCGGACCCGAAACCGTGTCCCCGCATTTCACATGCAGACGGTTGTAATCACATTCATTGTGGCTAATGGAACCCGGGACGCCTAGAGCCTCCTCGGCACCACCGATGGAATGAGACCCGACAATGGTTCAGGCTACTGGCCCGTCACCGGCAGGGCACGCGACATCAAAGACATTATTCTGACACATTCGGATGGGGTCCCGAGGACGGCATGGGTCTCAACATGGGGTGACCGATCGCCCACCGTGTCCAGCCACACCAGCCCTTCCAATCATGCTGGCCAGATGGACGGTACCCAACTCCCCTAGCATCCTTCCGCGAGCGTGGTCCCGAGTGCATTCTACCACCATCCACTGTCAACTAACCAGGTCAGTGATGACTGGACAGCTGGATGAGGAGTATAATCGGTGTTCCACTATGTCCCGGTAAGAGCCATCCTCCCCTCCATATATAACAATGTCGAGCAGCACTGGACACGGGTAAGTTGCAACAAGCGACTCAAACAATGCAATACACCAGATATCAAAACATGTATGAAATACCGATCATAGTCAGCACTCCAGACTGCCACCCTGTGCCAGAGGAAGGCAATCAACAACGGCACAACAGTCAAGGCCACAGCGCCGTGGCGTCCAGGCCAAACGTACCAGAGCCGAATCCCACCACTTCCCCAGAATACCATCACGGCCAACCGTTGACCACGTCATTGGTCTCCGAAGGCACCCAGACAGATCCAGTAGACGAGATTTCCGTCGGCAGTGACTCGCCCACACATTCTCATGCTGACTCTCCATCCACCAGAACACCCTTCGGGGCATGGACTGACCGCTTCTATCACCAACACATATTGGGCCATCGCCCAGGCAATACCACCACGGCAGAGTCATTGCTTGCTCCTCCTGAGTTGGATGTCCCCAACCGCCCAATGACACCGAGGGCAGATCTATACAATGGCCAAACATCAGCCAATTTTGGAATGACCTTTGGCCCTCGACCGGCTCCCCGTTGGAGGGGTTGCTCGAAGCCGATGGCATCTCCCAACAGCTATGAAGACCAGAAACATCGGATGATGATGAACTGGCTGGAGAGGAGAGGGACAGTGTAACACCATGGGTAGTCACGAAGCGGAGCTGGGCCCCACTCATGCCTGCCGGAGTGCCCTACCTACTGTGCTACCAAACTTCCCGCCCTCACGCAAAGGCAGGTCTCACCTGCTTCAGATTGTACTTTAACTTGACGACAAATTGAGAATGGACCCAAGCACTTTCTTACCTGCTTGGCCAAGCTTTACTCGTCAGATGGCATAACAAGGAAAAGGTTGGGACAGTATTGTCGCAGGCACATTGGCGTATCATGTTTAATGAGAAGGCTTGATAACAAATGTATATATACTCAGCAGGGTACTTCTTCTGCCTCTTGTTCTCCCGTAACCATCGGCCAGTTTGTACCACAAAACGATGTCCATACGTGATACTCCAGCTCACGAGCACTGGAACCTGGCACTCTGTTTTCACTCCAGTATGATTGCAACAGCCTACGTGGTAGTACTGTAACTACATGGCTTCTTTCCTTCCTTCGGTCCCTTCGCCCAACCACAACCATAAATATGTACGGTTCCTCCTCCACCCCACCACAACCATAAATCCGTACAGTACTGACAGACTGACAGGTCCTAAAAGATGGCAACGCCATTGACCGGACTGGCCACCCCGCCCGGCACATAACAAGGCACACTGGCCACAAAGAAACTCCACCTCCCCTGCCTCTTGCACTCGTCGCTCAACTTTTCCAGATCCATCAGCTCGCCAATATTGCACCCCCACCCGGCCAACAACACCTCATGCATACTCCAGTCATAAGGGGTCGGCCAGCGCTCAAAGCTCGGGTGATCGCTCGCGACCGCCGAAAAGTGGTTCCAGATCCACTCGAGCACCTCGTCCGACTGTTCCACGCCGCCCAGGCCGGGCGGAGACATGGACGTGAGCCGCTGGACCTCGGCCTCCCCCTCCGGCGAGGCGACCATGTCGCGATAACTCTTGAAAAATCCGGACCTCACAATCAGGATGTCGCCGAACCGCGGCGTGGTCCCATTTTGCCACTTGAGCACGTCTTGGATCCAACTGTACTTGATGGCCGACGTGTGGAACTGGCGGAACTGGTCGCCCACGATATCCTTGCCGGGCCCTTCCTCCATCCACCGGCGGAAGTCGACGAGGATGCCCCGCCCCATGACGCCCCCGCGCTCCACGGCCTTGTGGATGCCCAGGATGTTGGGGTTCTGCGCGCCCTTGGCCGATGTGCCCGCGATGTCCTCGACCGTGGTGTCGTTGTAGAACCGCCCGGCCTTTTGGTACCCGAAGTGCCGCAGGCCGTCCCACTGGGTCGAGGACTGCGTGTTGAAGGCCCACGTGTCGTCGTGCACGATGCGCGGCTTCTTCTGGTACACGTCCTTGATGAAGACCTGGCGGCCGAAGAGGGGTTTCTGGCCTTGAAAGTCGAGAGGCGCGTCCAGGGGCACGCGCACGCCCGTCTTGATCTCCGAGGATGCGGCCGCGGCGACGGTCTCGGGCGTTTGGCGGTTGAGGAAGCCCAGCTCGTCCGTGTCGCCGTGGGCGCCCCACGCGTTGAGCCGCGCCGCGGCGAAGGACTTGTTGAGCGGCAGGGAGGAGAAGGGGACAGGAGGGCCGGCCATGGTTTCTAACAACGAGAGGGTGAGAAGATAAGACGCTGTCCACTGTCCGCGCGCTATGTGGCAGATGGAAGTTTGTAGTCAACGTAGTACTAGTAGTGGTGAACGACCGGTGAGAAATGTCACGTCCCACATCTACCTACCGTCGCATCTGAGGGTATATCAGCAGTTTATTGGAGATACGCGCTCTTGTCTGTCGTCTCCATCTACGGCGGCTGTCCGAGGAAGCAGTCAAGCTCGGCATAATATCGACACAAGTGAGGGGAATTGAATTACCTTTGGAAAAATCGTAAACAAACGGGTGCTAGGAGGTGAGGGGTTGATGGTGTCGTCGGTGGCCAGAAGCCGACGGATCGGCCTTGTTGCGGGCCCGATTGCCGAGGGTGAGAACTGGAACGAGTTAACAGGAGTGCACGAAAGGTAACGAGCATTAGTCGATTTTTGATACTGTCTCCAGCCCGCGTCAAATGACCGCAACGAGCAGCCCTGGATTCGAGTGTCCCGACGAATGCTGAACGCCATATAGTACGGAATACGTGTCCACCAATTCCATCCCAATGCAGCCAAGCCTGATGCATGCCGTCGACTTTAAAAGCGTAGACACACACCTCGCTCTATTCGAGGAGCAAGTAGCTGCGTGCCGAACCACTGTTGGCGAAGATTATCTGTACAACATCTTGTGTTGATAAAGTAACGGAAGGTCCCCTCCAAGAAGAATCGTGTATCTGCCTCCAGTCCTCAAGGAATTCAGTATCGCCCAAAACCCCGAATACCCAACTCTCGACATCTTCATTTCTCACCTCCCTTCGTGCACCGGAGTGAAATCTCAAGCGTGTCCATTCACGCCGTTGACCTGCGGCTGAGGAACTCCGGCCACGACGCTGAACTGGCTGCCAGCTCCAGCCCAGAGCAGCTTCTTATCCCTGACTGCCGTGTTGTCAATCATAGTTGCCAGCTCAACATCGTCATCGACGCCTTGTCCAGTCTGATAGGTGGTGCTGAATCCCCATGACCATGCCTTGCCGTTCTTGTCGATAGCAATGCAATGATCGGATCCAGCTGCGGCCGTGACGGCCTGGATATTGGGAACTTGTGTTGGCACGACCAGGATTCGAGGAAGGCCGGCTGAATCCCGCACAATGTCGTCCTCTCGGAGTTCTTTGACCTTGAGGCCCGACTGATTACCATCGATCCTTCCCCAGACGAGTAGCTCGTTCTTGTCGGTGACAGCCACCGTGTGGTGCGAACCTCCTTGAATACAAGTCACTTTTCCTTTTCCGCTGAGCGTTTTGACGATAATAGGCATATGTACGTCGTTGCCCTTGCTGTTCCCACTATCATCAAACTCTTTGGGGACGCCTGTCTGGCCAAAATTGTTCAAGCCCCACGAATATACCTCTCCGGTTTGTTTCACAGCGAAGGAATTGTAAGCTCCAGCACCGACGTAATCGACTTTCTTGAGCGTGCCGATAGCCATTGGCACCAAGCTGTTGGTTGCTCTTCTCTCCAATATCCTTCTGCCAAGCTGGTTCTGCTGTCCTGAGCCCCAGCAAAAGACAGCGCCGTTACTCTGCAGCGCTAGGACATGGTTGGCTCCTGTTGCCAGTTGAACAATCTTGCTGAGGCCACTGATCAATTTTGGTCGCAGTTGAATCAATGTGGTAGGATCAAATCCGAAAATGCCTTCGTTTGAGCGGAAAGTTCCCCATCCGTAGACTTCACCGGTGGTTGTTAGAGCGAACGTAGCACTGTCGGTGCAGGCAACCTGAGTGAACACAACATTTTCAGGCACGCCAGACAAGTCGACTTCGCCTGGAGTAGACTCTCTAGGATTGACAGCCGTCTCTGAACCAGAGTCAGAGTCCGAGTCACTGCCTTCGTCCTCATCCATGTCTCTAAGACCGCCTTCCCACGCGGTGTCTCGGCCTAACGCGCCCTGGTCATTGACGCCCCATGTCAAAATCTTGTTGTCATGAGTCAAGGCCGCTGTGTGCATCCCACCCACGGATAGCGCCACGACACCGACATCAGGACCTAGGTTGGGATTGTAACGCGGTCTCTTGACTTCTGTCTGACCTTTGGCGCTTCCCAGGCCGAGTTCACCCGATGACCCCTCTCCAAAAACGAAAACACTCAGTTTCTGAGTAGGAGGGTGATTGATCTCGGCCTTCGCTGCCTTGGACTTCTTAGCAGCAGTGGTCTTTGCTGGTGCAGCAGCTTCGCGTTTGGGCGGCTCGGCTTCTTTGACTTCAGGTGCAGGCTTCGTGGCAACTTTGGGTCTTTTCACGCCGTTGACATGAGGTTCATCCTCAACATGGTCTTCAGCCTTCCGCTTCGTGGTCTTCTTTGCAGGGGCGACCGATGCTTCTGGCACAGCTTTAGCAGCCTTGGGAGATGCCAATGCCTTTGTAGCAGCTTTAGGCGATTCCTCTTCTTGCACACTTGCACGTCTCTTCCGCGGTGGCTCGGGAGTCGTCTTCTTGGTGTCTTTTGCTTTGGCAGTCTTTGCCTTTGTCGCAGCCGCGGGCGCAGCCTTTCGGGTACGAGTGGACATTCTGGGTGGAGATATGTGACGCGACAGATGCTTCGGGCCACTTGTGGATCGGAGACGACTCGAGTACCGGGTGTGGCTTAGAAGCAAGACAGTGCTGAGTGCGACTTGACGGAGAAGTAGTCTGTGAAAGTGAAAACCCCAGACTCAGAAGCAGGAATAGAGAAGACAGTGAAGAGGACGTGGATGATGCAACGGCTGATCAACGAACGGGGCAGCTGTCGCAGTGGCAGTGAGGCGAGCAGTCGGAGACAAAAAATGTTGTTAGCGCATGGCAGTTGTTGTGATTGGACGCGCCCCGACGCGCTATAACTGGTGCAACGGAATACCAGATGACTAAGCAGCCGATTGATCAATACCACGATAACCATTCAACCACAACTTTCAATCCATTTGTTTAAACCATTGTTTACACTATTCAAGGCTTTAAACTCGGCGTACATGCTCATCCAGCACTATGAAGAGGCGGCCGGATGTGTCCGCATAAGAACGAATGATAACGCTGAATGAGAGCTTCGTCTGTAGCGACTGGGAAGCCGCCCCTGTTGGCAACTGGTCGGATTCTCACGCTTATACACACTTGAAAGGTATCGACGCCTTTATCTCGCACACTCTGTTGCAGATGGTTTGGGAGGGACACAAAAGCTAAACGAGAGCTGGCCATTTTAGATCAGTGTTTCATGAGAATAAGTCCCCAAATCCCAAGGTGTGGAAACCAGTGGCTTCGTTACCTTTCCCTACCGATGTACTCTTGCTCAGAAGACAAAAGCAAGAGCCGAAGACCACTCCTGCACCAATCTCGCCATTTTCAGCTTCTATCAGGCGTTTGCAAGATCGTACTTGACTTCCTGGGCAAACGCGAGGACGACTTAGGAGTCCTACCGGTAAGTTCAGTCCAGACTGGTGGGTTGCTGAATCGAGCTTGTTCTTCAGCCTCTCCCTGCTGACCATTTCTCATGTATCGGCTTCAAGAATCTCAACTCTCTTCTCCCCGGAACGTGGTACCATGATCTGTGTCCAAGCTCTAGTGTCCCAACTGCTCAGATGACTGGCTTCAGCTCTCGGTTTCCTTTTGCTCGAGGGTTTGGTGCATTCTCGTTCTCCTGGATGTAGAAGCGACGCAACAACATGATAGCCTCCTTTCTGAAGATCCCTCCATAACTTGGATAGCCCTCCTCCAGACCCTTGTCAGAATTGACCGGCAGCACACTTCCATTTCCTCCGAATCGATCATTGCCACACCCGTAGTAGACACGGCGAATACCATACTGTCTCAGAGCAGAAGCACACATGATGCAGGGCTCAACCGTGACGTAGAGATCGGTCTCCTTGAGTTTGACTTGTGGGAACTTCTTGCAGAACTGAGCAATGGCGAGGAATTCGGCATGTCGAGTTCCGTTGAGAGATCGATTGGTGTCGTTCATTCCACGAGCAATCACCTCGCCCTCATACACGAGGACGCAGGCGACCGGTGTTTCTCCTTCCTTGAGGGCTTGTTCAGCGGTATCAATCGCCTGGAGCATGAATCCTTGGTGAAGTTCGAGGTTCTCCAGGACATGGGGATGGAGTTTGTCCTTGTCGTTGGTAGGCTCTGGCTTGATGCCGGCCACAGTCGCCATTTCGTCGTCTGAAGGGTCCATGTCAGCCAATGAAAGAAACTCTGACCCTTCAGGTCCAGGTATGCCCTGAAGGAACTCCATCTTGGCTACATCTTGACTCACTTGAGAGAAAGAGAAGAAAGTCGTGAAGCTGTGGACTCTAGTGATGCTTTGTCGGGGTTCGTGCGTCGCCGTAGTCGGCTTTGTTGCCCTGTAGAGGAAGTGGAGGAAGAGGATGTTGTCACGTTGCGAGGTGATCTGAGAACAAAGTAAGGAAGAAGTGAAGACACATGCGACAGGTTTGCTGCCACAGATCAATTCTGTTTGCATCGCAGCTACCCGCATCATGGGAGGCCGCAGTTTCCTGTCGGCGCTGTTGGTGCTTTGTGCTTGCACTGTCCTTGCTGCTGCTGCCGACGCAGCTGCTTCCAAACTGCCCAACTCGGTCACACTTTCCTATGAAGTGATCGGATCCTCCTCAGTGAAGCCACTGGCTACCGTCTTTTACGACCCGAGGACGTCGAAGCACACTCTGTCATCATGGACTCCTCCCTCTCTAGACTCACTCCAATCTACGACACCTGAGCCTACCTCCTCCAAGCTCCTCCGCATTCTGCTACCGAACGGCAGCTCGACGATAACGACGTTGGACACATTCAGCGACAATGTCTACAAGAAGATTGATCTCTGGATCTCTCCCGATGACGGCTCAGTCTTCTCGGCCTCCGTCTCCAGTCTCTCACCTCCACCGTTAACCCCGGAAGAGGAACGCCATAAGAAGAAAGTCGAGAGGGCCAAGGCAAAGGGGCGGCCTATACCACCTCCACCTCCAATCCCGAAGACGAAGAAAGCAAGAGAAGAAGCCGCCGCTAGAGCTGCCATGCATGAGCCTATCCGAGTAAATCTGATTGCCCCGAGTCCTGGTCCGTCGCCGGTTCTAGCAACAAGAGCTCCACCTCAGGTTGATGCCGAGGGGAGGGAAGTTCCACAAGAAGAACAACAGGAGAAGAGCTTCTTCCAGAAGTACTGGTGGGTGTTCTTGATCGCCACAATGTTGATGATGACAAGCGGAGGCGGCGAGAAATGATCTAACTAGGGATGGGGGTTTGAGCGACAGTTCCACATTCATGCTCTCCAGCGCTAGAAGGGTGTCAAAGCGGCCGCGAGACTAGCCCAAGATCTCAGAAGCGAACTGTTGTCCTCTCGTGCGGATGATCGTCCGCCCAGCTCCGCTTCAATGGGCTATCCTGAGCAGATGGCCCTATTCACAGCGCAATTGCGCCTTAGCAGGCCCATTTCCTCCATCCAGCTGGGAGACGCCCCTGCACGTCGCCGAGCTGCAAAGGCCTTGTATCGCCGGACAACAGAGTTACGCTCGAGAGGCGATAGGGACAGCATCATCGGCACTGAACCTTCACCATGACCGGTATGGCACCGCTGATTCAAGGTCCAGAGATATCGTGGCCATGTCTCATGTGGCGAAGATCTTTGCATACTCAATAGTCTCGCACCCGGAGGACAAGTGACCCTTTTATGAATGCCTTTTCCTTGCTGGGAAGTCTTCCGATGCTTTTTTCCGATTCTTCTGTCAGAGTGTACAATAGAGGCACGAGAAGACGGACGCCAAGTTCTCGGTCAAATCGATGTTGGCCTAGGAACTAAAACAGGGGCACCTGCCGTCAGTCGAGAGGACAAGATGGCGAAGTTGTGAGCTGTACGCAAGGCCCGATAAAGTCAACGCGTACTGCATCAGCACAATAAATACAGCCAGGTCATAACGCACGCTTCATTCCATTCTCTTCCATTTAGCATGCCATTCCCCTATGGTTTGACACCACATGCCCTTAGCTCGTAAAGCATTGCACACCCATGCATACGGGAGACCCAGCACCAGCCCATCCATTCACAATAAACATTCTCGAGCTTAATGGCCAGCTCACCTTACTCCGTACCTTGCATGAAATTGCACGTTCCTCATTTCACGCGTTTCATGCACCGAGGCCGTAACCCAGACCTATTGACACCAGCCAGCGCCTTTGAGTGTCAGGTTGTCGTTTCTGTTTTTGACCTTCACTCCCTTCCGCTTTCCCTCCCAGAGCCGCTGGAGTCTCATACCCATACCCAAGAGGCAAAGACTGCACTCAACGTACTCCGTACTCCGCACCGTACTCTATCCGCTCATCACTGCAAAATGTCCCTGGAAATCAGCTCGTCGCGGACCCGACCGCCTCGTCCCCACCCACTGAGATCCCAGATCTGGATGCCCCTATCGGTCATGACGACGAGCTCGTTCTCGGCGCTCCTGTAGCGTGGCTTGCGGTTACGGCCGCGTTGGCGCTTGCAGTGTTGTTGCTGCGTTTGCGGCTTTGAGCCGGGGGTTGGGGATCCCGCGGTCAGACTCAGGGATGGGATTGTCGCCAGGGTCGACTCCTCTGGTGTAGCTTCGCCCTTTGGAGTGGTTTGTCGTCCCATGTCTCGATCGGTGACCAAGGTGGTCTTGGTCAAATTCGGCGTGTCGAGGTCAACGTCAACGTCACGTTCTGACGGACGGTGGATGTGCTGGGTTTGTCCTGTGGGTTTCATGGCTGAGGAGGGCGCCGATGCCATTTCTTCAGCAGGGCTGCGTGGTGTCTGTTCGTTGAGATTCATGTCGGATCCGCTTGCGGACATCTTAACTTGTAGGCCGGCCGTCACTGGCGACGATGCTCGAGGCTGCTCCTGTGAATTGCCCGTCGCCACGTTCTCTGACGATCGAATACTGGCTTCTCTGCCCTCACCAACCGCGGTCTGTAAGGCTGGCGGATGCGGAATTTCGCTGCTCGTATTCTCCATCCCACCCGCCTGCCTGTCCTTCTCCTTCGCTTGGCCCGCTACTTCGTCGGTCGGATTATCTTCATACTCCCCTGGCTCAGGCTCCTCAACTTCATCTTCCTCATCATTGCTTCCGCCCCGGTCCTCATTGACTTGCCTCCAGCGTCCCATCCCCCAGCACATCTTACGCACAACAGCTCCGGCGTCCATTTTCAGCACTACGGGCCGAAGAAGGGCCATTGACCCGCCGAGGTTCTCGTCCTGTACGTGAGGGTAATAGTGTCTCAAATTGTCCGTTGAAGTAGATCTGTCGGAAGTGATGGAGGCTGGTGCTGGTAGAGGTGAGGGATGTGTAGGGGGGAATGAGGTTGGCTCAGCGGGAACTTCACTCGCATTACCCATTTCGCCTACTTCGCCTTCTGCCCCCACGTCTTCATCCGCTTCGACGTTCTCAAATATGCTGGCCATACTGCCCTCTTCATCCTCTACAACGTCAACTTCATGGCCAGGTTCGTCGTTGCCGCTCGCATGGCTTCCGTTGTCCCAGTCCATGTCATCGCTGCCATTTCGGTCATCCCAGACTTCCTCGCAAAGCGCTTCTGGGTTCAATGCATAAATGAGCACCTTGTCCCATTGCGCAATTGCGATTCTTTCGCCCATAGGCGACACCTTGACAGTCTCTGACCCCGTCATTGACGTGGCTTGCGCATTCCATCCCCAGAGGCGCGCCACAACGCGGACATCTGTGCCCTCTGCAGCGCCGTGGTCTATATCAAAGTCAGAGTCAGAATGGATTTCTACCTCGTGTTCCGAACGTTCGACAGTCTCATTTTCACCGGCTCCATCATCTGCCATGAAGTCTGGCACTGAGGTGACACTAATGTCCATATCCTGTGCTGCATTTGGATCGGTGACAGTTCTGCGGCTTCGTGGCTCCCTAGGTGGACGAGGCAAGCCTAGAGGTAAGTCGTCTTTGTAGTCAATATGTAAGCAGTCGTCTACATTCTTGCGCAGGCGAACTTGTACTATGGTGAGCACTTTTGGACCCGTGGCAGTATTGTTTCCTTGGCAAGCCGGCATATTAGAAGGATGGATCCGCGCAAGGCCCAAGCAAAGCATGTTTGTAACACAATCGGATTCAGCACTGAGATTGAATCCGTCCAGGTCGTGCAACCTAGGACCGGGTTGCACACCTTGATGGTGCTTGAAAAAGAACGATGTAGATAGGGTGAAATGCTGTCCGTGTATCCATGTATGATTCATCTTGCTTACCCGACGACAGAGGCTCCGAGGCAACTGTGTGCCACCTATGCTGGGGCCCCAAGGCGTTGCCCAGAAAGGAAGAAGGCGAGCCCGAACTGGATCGTTTGCCACTAGCGTTGTAAATGGTGTGGTTGAGCCAGGGGCGTAGAGCGACAAAAGGCGACCATCCTTGAAGAATGAGATCGAGCGTGGCTTCAGGGGATGGTGGAGGAAGCGCAGGTCCACATCAGTGTCACGGGTACGCCCGCCGTCATTGCTTGGTTGATGATTCTGCGTGTAAGTGTATTGTTTAGTGTCGCTGCTGTCTTGCGCACCATCGTCGGAGTCTGAATCATCGCAGGTGATCTCCCTGTCTCCAACTTTTATCCCTGGCCGACGATTTGGAGCGGGGTGATCGAACGGATAGATGACCCATACATCGTAGTTGCTAAGCTCATTAAGGGGAAGGTGCTCACCCCGGTAGAGACAAACCGTAGCATTACTTGTTGGGCAAATCGTATCAGGCAGGTCCCACAGAATTGCACATTGCAAACGGTTGTGGACTGCAAGGTGCACAGGCACAAGATGAAGGCCGTTCAATGACTTGTGGGTCGGGATGTGAAAGAAGAGTGGCTTATCGCTTCGGTACAGGTCGTAATGAAGGAGATGGTAGCGGACCCGGGGAGTTGGCAGGGGAGGAGTCTTCGCGGCGCCACGCGTGGCTCTATAACGGAGGCCGTCCCGATGATCACATGCTCCTCCGTGAGGGTCGGCGAATTGCTTACTTGGGATGTTTGGCTCAAGATGGTACATGCTTTCAGCTGGATCCTTCTCGGGCGGTTCCCAAGCATACAAGACTGAGACATAGTAGGTTTTCTGCACGGCTTGGATGATCTTCGCGCGGCCGTCAGCGTAGGGAGAATCGATAGTGGGGCCATATAGGGGATTACTATGCAAATTGAGTTTGATTCGTAGACTGTTCTTGAAAATTACACAGCTATCGCCATCCGTTGTGAAGCATGAAGCTCGTGGGTCGAAGATGACATGACTCCTGGACGAGGGTTCCAGATTGCGACATTCGGCTGTGAAGTTGGCGCCATAAAGATTCGCAGTAGCCCGCTGGCGAAAAATGAGATAGAGGTCGCTGGTCGAAACCGACTGGTCGTCTAATCCGAGCTTTCTGCCTGGCACATACCTCAAGTGGTGCAGGATGAGTTCTCTACTTTCGGATGCTACTTCGAAGAACTTATGGTTGACTTGGATCAGTTGAAAGAATGTCGTGGCGGTCGTGAAGTAGAAAATGTGCTGAAGGATCTCTGATGGAAACGACCCGAGCGTCGCAGGGCACGAGGCCAGCAGATGGTCCCTCATTGTTCATGTCGTGGTTGACTGACTTCAACAGCGTCAAGGGTACATCGATATCTAACTGTTGATGGTAGTATCTTATCTGCAACGTGAATTTGGTACGGCTGCACCTCAGTGTGCATGATACGGCTGAGAGAGAGACAGCTGTTGTTCAGCCTGCTCGCATGGAATTGAACAATGAGAAACAGGGCCGCCGTTGCCTACAGGAGCCTTTGCTGCCTTCTACTGGCACGGTCAAGCGGTGAGGCCCCAGATACTGCCGACTGCAGTGCGACGACTTTTCGCACTCGTCGCCGCCGCAGGGACCATGGCGGTAGACCAGAGAGATGAGTTGATGGCCGGAGCAATTCGATAGATGCATTGCCAGGTGGCAGGTCAAGTACTTAGGTCACGCTGTCCGGTGGGTATTTGAGTCTGGTCACGTGCACCGAGCTTAGATCACGTGATAAGTATGCCCCTTCCGGCCCTTCCGGCCCTTCCGGCCCTTCGCAGTGTTCCTCTGTAGGCAGTTTCCTCCTGCACAATTCATGCCCGAAATGAAGCCAAAAAGTCCTACAGGTAACGGACCGAGAGGCTTGCGATGACCGGTGGCAGCCGGCGACTATGAGCCTGACAACCCGAACCCAATCTTAGCCAGACTGTTGGCACCACTTTTCAAATCCTGACCAGAGGGATAGAGGCACAAGGCCGCAATAGAGGGAAAGATGGGCCCAGAGGATGGAAAGCAAGGAGAGAACAGGTAATAGGCCAAAGAATAGGTGTCGCTTCGATTGCACCCTCTATAAGACTAGGTCTGCAACCTCGTCCACAGCCGAAGATTAGGTGCTTCAGACTCCCAGCAACTCCTCGCTAGAAATGCAGCGTAAAGTAACTCATGTTTCGATCTCAACTCTCGCGAGTCGCCCAGCCCAGCGCTCGTCCCGTGACGGTACATCGGCAGTAACTCCCACCCTCGCGCCAATGCACGAAGGCGACCCTCGTAAGTGTTCGGCAAAGATCTTCCCTGGTGGAGGAAGAAGAAACGACTCAGGCGAAGCATTCCTCGTACTTCTTGCTGTGTTTGTTGGATGCGTGATCTTCGAGACCCTTCCGCGCCGAGGTGCTCTGGAAGGTGGCGAAGCAAACCTTGCACTTGATACTTTGTGCCTTTGCATTCTAGACAAGAGAAAGCAGTGTCAGCGAGCGATCCGATTGACAACGAAAACGGTACTGGTTCTTCGGAGGACAGGAAAACCAAAAGCCGAAACAAGAGGGGAGCCTGGCCCTGTGGTCGTGGCGTGATTGTGAGATGCCCAAGTTCACCGCCCTCCAGGATTGGAAGACCATAAAGCGCGAGCCTAACGCCACCACACAGGCCCTCTAGGAATAAGACATAGCCACAAAAGGACGAACGCGACAGCGCCGGTTTGACGGTCTGTGCGAGGAATGGACGAACCACGTCTCGTCACCCTCTACTCAGCAGAACGACTAGAAGTCAAGCGCCATATCTTTTCAGCAGGCCCAGTGGAGAATCCACTACACGGGCCAAGGGAAATAGGAAAGAAAGTCTTGATAGAGAGGAGTGGAAAAGGCAGTTGAACACGTACCGATTTCAATTGACTTTGGGGGTCCTTCTTCGCATCCTTCGCGGCTCGCTCACGTTTCTGCGCAGCTTTGGCTCCGTTGCCGCCACCCATTTTGACGGTGAATATCAAGCACGATTTGGAAAGGAAAGGATAGAAAGGTGAGCACAGGAAGTTGTCGGCCTGACGGATGGTGTCGCAAGTGCACGGGGATTCCTGAAATTGGATCGGGCGCGAGTGTGAAAGGAGCGAGCGAAGAGAAATTTAGAAGAGGACAGGATGAGGCTGACATGAAAGGAACAGTGGCAAGGACATGGGCGGTCAGAAGATAAATTTGGCAGGCAGCTTGGAAAAATTACAGGTCGAGACCGCATCGGCGGCAGCGGTGGATCCGGAAGCGGAAAAACTTTCTTACGAGGCATCGCTTTTGCCGCTGTACGGAGTACTTGTGCATCATTGGTAGGTACGTACCCGTACTCCGTACCTGAGTGGAAATTGAGCGGCAACGTCCTTCAAAATATTCATGTCCAAGATCTATCCTCGCAGCCACCAGAGTGGAGACCCCTATAAACCGAGAGACATCATATGTGCACCATGACTCTGGTCTTGAGGGAATCAACAATGCGATCATCCTAGATCGCACACAAACCTGCTCATGTCGAGATGCGATTGAACTGCAACCCGGTGCTGATGTCTCCAAACTTTGCATGCCAAATATCCTTCAGGTAAGTGCTCCGCGGCAACCATGGGCCTCGATCACCACCCTTTGGTAGTGTATTCGCCTCCTGAGCAGCCTTGATGTAAGAGCTATTCAGATTCAACAGCGGCACCTCCATCACACCTTCCTTCTCATTCAAACGTGGGACCATGCTGCTCATACCCTTGGCTTTCATCTGTTTGAGCAGGCGAACCCACAATTGCGCGGTGGCGTCGGCACCAAGTGTCCAACTGGCATTTGTGTAGCCAAAGATGAATGTAAAGTTGGGTAGGTCCTGGAGTAAAGCGCCCCGCCAGATGTACTTTTGGTTCATTCCGTAGGGTTCGCCATCGACCGTGACGGTCGCACCACCGCCGAATTGGATCTTCAGACCGGTGGCTGTGATGATGATATCTGCGTCGATCGTCTTCCCTGAAGAGAGCGTGATTTGGTTGCCGGAGATGTCTTGAATCGTGTCCGTTACGACGTCAGAATTGCCTTTGCGCAGAGCTGCAAAGAAGTCCCCACCTGCAAGAGCACAGTCAGCTGAAATTCATCCTCAGGCTCAGGCAATCAAGTTTACCAGGAGTGATGCACATTCTTTGTTCCCAAGGGTTATACTTGGGGACGAAATGCGGCTCGAACGGGATATGCTCAGGCAACTGCTTCTCTGTTTCTTGGCGGAGGATCGAGATACCCTTCTTGGGGAACAGACGACAGAACTGGAAAAATAAAAAGCCCACAAGGAGGAATCTGAGCCGGATAAGTTGATATGCCCACTTCTCGGGGAAGATTCGCTTGATCATGCCGTCGATGGGTTCCGTGAGGGGCACAGTCAGGAAGTAGCCCGGTGATCGTTGCAGCATGGTGATATGCTTGGCTTTATCGGCCATGGCGGGGAGGAGAGTCACAGCGGTGGCGCCACTGCCAATGATGACGACTTTCTTGTCCGTATAGTCAAGTTCTTCTGGCCAGAACTGCGGGTGCACCACGGTTCCTCGGAACTTGTCAATGCCAGGGATTTGCGTGTTCAGGCCTTGCGTATAGTCATAATAGCCGGTCCCGAGCAGGATAAAGCGCGAGTAGAATTTCCTCTTCTCCACGCCATTCACGGTGACATCGAGTTCCCAATGTTGATTCTCGGTTGACCAATTCATGCTTTCGACCTTGTGATGGTACTTGACGTGGCTGTCGATCCCGTGTTTCGCGGCGGTGCCCTGCACATAACGCAGAATCGACGCGGCGTCGGCGATGGAACGATCTTCCTTCCACGGATCCCAGGGGAAACCGAAAGTGTGAAGATCCGAGTCGGACCTGATACCGGGATATTTGAACAGACTCCAAGTGCCACCGATTTCCCCGCGCCCTTCGAGAATGGCATATGAGTAGTCAGGTATGCCTTCCTGGAGGCGGAAGGCAGAGTTGATGCCAGAAATCCCCGCGCCGATAATGATGACGTCGAAGCTGTTGTTGGCGGCGATCATCTTGATCAGTATATGTGTGTATGCCGCTGATATCGGAGATGGTTTCGAGGACGAAGGGAGACGGTGAAGAAAAAGTCGTCGAGAAGGAATATGAGTATCCCTTTCGCACGCCGAGATAACCAGGCGTGCCAGGGCAGGTCAAGGATTCGCCTAGGAAAGTTACCGGGTAAGCAGCTATAGCAGATCTGGGTGGCACTCCGCGGCGCCACCAAAACCTGAGCTTTTATCGACTCGTACTGTAGCTCGTACTCGATGAAACGTCAGATCCGGGCCAGGGCTCAGAGCCCAGTGCCCAGTGCCCAGTCGGCCTGAAACCTGTCCGGTCGAAGGCGGAGGATCCTCTTGTACCTCGGCTGGGAAGCAGACAAGAGTCGTGGGACACTGCAACTCTGACTCAAGGGTCGGGAAGTGGCTCCAAATTCGTCGAAGTCACCACAAAAACATACCGCATTTTCTCTGCCCATGATACGAGCCTTTCACATGTGCCGTGAGTTCGCTGTGGTCAACCCCGCACCCCCCGTACTCCGTACGAGTACGCGCACATGGATGAGTTAGGTCCCACAGCTACGGCCATAGCAGGTATACCGTGTTTGTGGGGGAACGAGTATCGGCATCGAGTTGCAAGGGCAACCAACGGCCCACAACCAGATGACAGGAAACCGAGGTCCACAAGGCAAACCTCTCATACCAAATATGCAGGCCCTTCCTGCTCCCTGTCGATCGTAGAGACCACTGACAGTGTACGAGATACGTTTCGGAGTCAGAGACTAAAGTGGACTCGACCGCGCCTATCGTCAGCATCAGCATACGAGATACGAACGTGATGAAGATATCACGCGACGAGATTCTGCACAAGTTCCTTCGGTCGAAATTCGTCCTTTACTGTCTGTTCTTGTCGGTCGTGTCTAGGAAACATCCCCCAGATATCACTCCCTAACTGCATTCCCGCTCTCATCCACCAGATGGTGCTCCACTTTCTCTGGCCCTCCGCCCACGGCGGTACAAATCACACGACTCACACCACTCTTTAACGTCATCAGTGTCTTCTGCTCCAAACTCCCAAACTCGTTCGGTCGAATTGTCTCGCCGAATTGCCCTTCCCAGCCCGAGACCCTAGGTAGGATGTTCTTGAATACACCTGCCACTTGATGAGTGTGTTCTTCCAGGTAGTAGATGACTGCGTTAGGCCCGGCGTCGAATGTGTAGGCTGCAATCAATTTGCCTGCTTTGCGGTTTGCTGTCTCGACTGCGTTCATGGCTGCGCGAGAGACGTCGTTTAGGTAGTGAATGGGTGGCCACGAGTCCAGGCAGATGGCATGGAAGGAATTCGAGTCCTGCATCGTGATGCGGGCGAAAGTCTCAAAATCGCGCTCATGGATGGCCTTTTCGATCTCTTGCATCCTCTTTGGAACAATGTCTTTGAACCGGGCGGGTGCGAGCGTGGACGTCTCGACGGTGGTTTGCATGCCCGCTGTGGACGGCACGCCTTTCTTTTCGGCGCTGACGACCAGGATCAGAGCTCTCATCTCCGGCCAGTGTGAGACGGGGGCCACCTCTTGGGCCAAGCTGTCACTGCCATCCTCTTTCGTGCCTGCACGCCAAGCCACGTATCCACCCATAAGACTCCTGCACGCTGAACCGGAGCCTTGCCTTGCGATCAGTGACAGGTCCTGGGGAGACTGCGGTAACTCGTAAAGATCGGCGATGGCTCTGACCAGCGCAGCGAAACCAGCAGCCGACGAAGCCAGGCCCGCGGCCGTAGGGAAGTTGTTCGCAGAGACCAGCCGTAGGGTCATTTTCGAGAGCTTCGGCAGAGAACCATCACGGGATTCCAGCTGCTCTCGTAGCGATCGGAGGTGTTTCAGGCATGCCTGGGTTCTCTTGGAGGATTGGATATCCTCCTTTTCTCCATTGAGGATGAGCGAGTCGGCACCGGAGTAGGAATCGGAGCATGAAGCGGTTGTATGTGTCCGTAACGACTTCTGAGATAGTGTCACGGAGAGCGACGAATTCGTGGGAAGATTCAGCGTTGTGTCACGTTTACCCCAGTACCTGGACTGCTCGTTAGCCTGTGCCCACAGATTGTGGAACAGACAATGGCGTACCTACTTGATGACAGCGATGTTGACAGGCGCAGTTGTGCTGGCCCGGTACACGGGCGACGAACCAGACATTGTTGGCTCTGGTACTCGGACGGAGCGAGATTTGATTTCACTTCACCGCAACTGAGAACAAAGTGGTGGAGGTCTGATGTGGGCCTCGACATTGTGCTGGCGTCCCCGCATCTGTCCTGTCTATCATGCTCGCTACATCTCCCAAAATAATTGTGGCGTCGACAACGTTTCTCTCCCTCTACGGAGTAGATATTTCGTAAACCCACCACAGCTCCGGCAATAAGTCACAACATGGGCTGGTGGAAAGCAGACCCTACACCGGAACCTCCTCAACTTCCACAATCACTCTCACACTCACAATCACAACAAACTGCCGCCCTCATCCCGCCGCATCCCATCCCCGCGCACCCCAGTACAAGTACAGGTACAAGCACAAGCACAGACCCAGCCGCAGCTTCCGCCTGCCCAATCGACCCCAGTACGCGAGCAATATGGCTCCAGCAAGCCCAGAAAGTGCAACAGCAACAGGCAAAGAGATCGCCATCGTCATCGCCCTCGCCAGGACAAATACCAGGCCAGCCTGACCTCCCAGCCCGAACCTCACCACCGTCGCCACCACCGGCACCATCGCCTTCCCCTTCCCTCCGCGATATCACCACGACCAGCGCATCAGTCGAATGCTCCTCCGACCGAATCGACCAATACCCCACTGCCGCCTCCCAGTCCGCGTCAGCATACAGCCCCTCCCGCCCCCTCTCTCACGACCGCGTCGTCTCCTCCATCCCACGAGCCACAACAACGGGGACCTTCACCACGCCCGCAAACTCCGAGACCGAAACAGGCCCTCACCCGTCCGGCAACTGGATCTACCCGTCCGAATCGCAATTCTTCCACGCGGTGATGCGCAAGCAAACTCTATCGACCTCGTCCCCGGAAACCCTCGCCTCGAGTATAAGCAGCATCATCCCGATCCACAACGCGGTCAACGAGCGCGCGTGGACACTCATCAAGGAATGGGAGGTGCCGGCCACGGAGGCCACGCGGACCAAATCGTGCGCGGGTCCCAAATTGCTGAAATTTCAAGGGTTGGGCGCTGGGCCGCAGAGTCCCAAAGCCCGGATCTTGGGGTTGTGCGGGTACACGGCGCCGTTTGACAGGCATGATTGGACGGTGGAGCGGTGTGATGGCCGCAGGGTCGAGTATGTGATTGACTTTTATCAGGGGAAGGCGCAGGCGTCGGAGGGGAGGAGTAGTAATAATAATTTGAATTTCTATCTCGATGTGAGGCCCAAGTTGAACACGGTGGAGGGGTGGAGGATGAGGGCCGAGAAGGTTGTGGGGTGGCGGTGACGAGGGGTGTCATCAGAACAAGGGAAGTGGTGTAAAGAGAAGTGTCTGTATATATACTCCGGCAGCAGAAGGGAGACAACCTCTCTCATTGTACAATACCATGTCATCACGACTCACTGTCGAGAACTTGGAAGCGAAGCACCAGTAACGAGATATTCTATGTATCTGACTCTCGAGACAATCACCTCTGTCTCGTCACTAGGTACACTATCTGCGTCGCGCTACCCCTCGCAGACGGGTATCAATGTCGAACACGCTGCCTCCCATCCAGTGCCCATGCCTACCCGTGTAGTATTCGAGTAAGAACAGGCAGGTATCACCATTGGAAACCCGACCAAAAAGTAAATTGATGGAGAGTCTGGGTGACTGAAGCCGCCCTTCCCAACACGGGCAAGGTAGACCTGTATCCCTTCAGAGCCGGAGCAGGAGAGGTCTTTCTCTGTGCTTCTCCAGAGCCAGCCGTAGCCAGATACCCTTGCAATGCCAACCAGGTCGACCGTGGATGCAATCTCTCGACTAAACCCATAAAGCGCCCGCCCGGACATAGGAAAGTGATATGGTAATGCAACAGAAATATGTGATGGCCGTCTCAAGTCGTTAGTCCCAGGTGTGTGCTCCCCTTCAGCTGGTTGACCCGTTACAAAAGAAATTCGTTCATGGCGTGATATGCACTGATGTCGTTGCGAGATGCCAACGCAAGCACACGTGTATCCTGTCTGTGCCCGTTTGATCTGCCGCGGAATGTGGCTCTCGTTTCAATGCCTGCTCACCAGTTTCCTGTGCGCATGGTAGGTTGCTCCATTCCGTATGTGTTTGAAAACAGTTGCTGTCGAATACTCTGCTGTTGTGACGGCTGATTACTGTGCCGCAGCCAGCCTAGAGCCTGCATCAACTCATCATATGCCTCTCTCAGCCGATCACCACTCTTCTCGTTATGGGCCCGCAGTTTCTCTTCCCAGCCATTAAACTGCAATTGATAGCCTCCACCCCGTTTACCAGCTTCCTTGATAACGCTAGCCCATGCCTTGGAAATTTCCTCGTACGCATTTTGCTTCGCAATGTTATGCTGCGGATTGTCCCATTCTGGTAGATCGTGTATGACTTGTGTGACTGCGTTCAAATACTCCAGCGACGTCGATGACTGTTGTTCATTGGGTGGCAGGAAATGAGGTGTAAAGTCGGTGAGAGCATCGAGCAGCTCGTTCCATTGCGGGCGCACACGATCGTAGCAGTAATCGGAGCGGAGATTCCGCTCGAGGGGAAATGCGTTCATCAACCGGTTGTAATATTGCCGCAGGATCTGCAGTGTGCTTTGAATGCTGGGTCGAGGACTGACTTGGACAATCTCCTCTCGCAAGCTCGGATGTCTATCGCATAGAGTCTTCAATACTGATGTCATGGAATCCTTATCCAGTGTCTCGAGTAGTCTTTCGACTGTCAGTGGTCGGCCGACCACGAGATTGGGGCGTGCTCTCTTCCTTGACGTGGGGGTCAGAGCCGTAGGCAGTCGAGCGTTGGAGATGGAGGGGGATGTGGACATTTCATCATCTCGATCAGGAGAAGGCGAGGCTTTCCGTTTTCTTGAAGGGCCAGAGGAAGCCACTGGTGCCAGGGTTAGCGGACGGCCAGGAGATCCATATTGCACCAATAACTCACTTGATCTGTTTGGGGAGAGGCGGGAGTGTTCGAGGGAATGAGGGGGAACGGGCGGCATGGCCAGGGAGTTCATCGTGGCTAGGGAGGCCCGATGATATCAGGCCGTGTTGTTGTTTGAAATCCACTGATTGAGGGGCGACACTGCTTCGTCGTTTGCTCAACTTTCCCAAGATCCCCGCCGCTGAAGACAATGGAATTGTCGATGAACAAAGGCCGCAGGAGTGTTGTGGGAATGTCGAGCAGGCAGAGGAGCAGCAGCGGTGAAAGGCAGCAGCTCGGGATGCGGATGTGATGTGATAGAATAGAGTGAAGTGAAGTTGTGAAGTGTGAGTGGAGGTTCGACTTTGGCATCTGGCCTTGTGCGGGTCAAGTGCAGGTGAGTGCCAATGATCCAGGCTTAAGACTAGCTGCGCCTAGGGTCCAGCCTTAAGCACTGCTATTCGCTGGCAGCTCCCCGAACCAAAGGGTCTCAGGGCGTCGCGAGCCACTGGCCATTGACTGCTGACTGCGCTTCAGGGCAAGGCGCAAATCGCTGCCCAATGCTGCCACGTCTCTGCACGCCCACCGTCGAGTCTGGTGCATGTCCACTGGAAGTCTATGGATTGCCTGGCCCGTATCCGTGCATCCAGGTTTCTTGCAACAACAGTTCGGCCACGGTGACCACCAATGCAAACGAACAAAGGCCGGCAGTCATCATTGAGCGAACGGCCCGGACACAAAGATAGCGACCACAGCCAATCTGCACAGGATTCGGCTCAGTTTCATATCCTGCAACTTTCCGTGTTACCACGCACGAACAAACCCACTGGGTTCATTCCCGCGACTCTGTTGCATGCTCGTAACCAACGTCGAAGGCAGTGCCAAACGTGGCCCTAGCTGCGTAGAGAGACTGTCACTCTGCTCTACGCATCATGTCGCCATGCAATGCGGAGTAGTCGATCTTGATTCTTCTAGAGTTCACATATCTGACGCACACCAGTAGATGTGTCTCAATCGAGCATTCTGAACCTTCGATGATAAAAGTACTGACCCCATACTGATTTCAAATAACTCAGTACGCCGCCTTTGAACCATGGTAAGGTGATTGCAGAAGCTCCTCTTCACCATGGACTGGATGATTTGTAGGCGGTATTGATGCGCAGTAACATTGAAAGGGCAGGGGAAATGGCTAAAGTAGAGTCCGGGACTGTCCGAAGAGCATGGCCAGAAAGCAACCAAATCCGAATCTGGGGAGCAGGTGAGCGGAGACCAATCACTACAGGATGTACCTTGTACGAAGTGCCGCCTTGGAGGTTCTGAGGGGACTGGGGACGGAGAGACAGTGCAGAGCGCCAGGCATTTTGTTAGCAATAAAACCGGCTGCGAAAACACGAGTGGCACAGATCGCAATGGAACACAATGTTATATCAGGACCAGGTCCCTGAGATAATATCAGGCAGCTTTCCGCCGCTGCCAGGCACAAAGGGATGAATTGGAGCGAACTAAGCTAAGTAGCACTTTTCCCGTCACCATGAGTCAATGATGCGTGATCATTATCATAATCAACATAGGGAAGGACCTCCGTGCACAGCGTGAACCCCAGGGCGGATGATGGGCTAAAGTAACATCATACTTATCCCGACATCATCACGCCCCAACGGGTCTGTACATGTCCAACCTCGAACAAAGCCATGGGTATCATGCAAACTCTCAACTTCCCATGATATGCTGAACGATGACAAGGTCTCACCGTAAAGCGGCACTGCGAGTCAAGCCTAGAGATACAGTGACTGAGCTGCCACGATATCTCGTCTTACCTTGTTCAATGCCTCCTCGAACTTCTTCTCCAGTTCTTCGCTTCCCATGACTTTCGAAGCTTCGGCCATTTGACGGAGCGCTTCCTCAAGTCGACGGAATGTGCGAATCAAGCTTCCTTCATAGACATCGGTCATTTTGCTACTACGGTGTCAGTACTTGTGGTGATCAATTCCGCCACGCACTCACCAGATGTCTCCGAACGATTTCCCATTCGCCCAGGCATAAATGACTGGCATGAGATGCCACTTGAACCCCTGCACATACTCTTCCTCGTTCATGGTCAACTTCGACTCAATTGAGACTTTGGCAATGTTCCTGGCTTGCTTCTGGATCTCACGCAGGCATCTCGCCATATCCTCAGGTAATACCGGATTCTCGTTGACCTTTTCTTCAAACACGAAACAACTCATGACGGCAGCGGTTTGCTCGGGTGTCAGGTCATTGAAGAAGCGGTTGAACAAGAGCTCACTAAGCATCAACTCATCGCCCGTGCTGATCTCACAAGCGACACGAGCTTTGAGCTGCACCACCTCGTCCTCATTGATGAACTGGAGCCGCCGAAGCACGCGCTTGCGGCACTTCAGCTCCTCCAACTGCGTTATGGCGTGGGCATCCTGGATTTGCTTCTTGAGGTTACGGATCTTGGTCGTGAGAACCATCTTGTCGGCATACTGATTGTACAATCCCTCCAGGCGAGGAGAATGATGCAAAGGATTAGCAACCAGTCTGGACTCCATGATTTCGATCTTGCGAAGGAGTTCGCGGAACGAGTTGTCCGTGATCTTCATGTTCTCGATGGGATCCAGTACAGCCAAGCCATCGGGAAAGCGCCTTGCAACTTCCTGCAATGCCTGCTGCACCTTCCTCTTCTCTTCAGACACTGTCATATCGGAAGGAGGATAGATGCGGACGTGGGAAATCTTGTGGACGCATTGGAGCAGGACAGGTACGACTTCGACCTTGGACTTCTCGCCAGGTTGAGGAGGACGAATGCCCGGTGGGAGGGATTGATGAGTCTTGGTTGCAGGAGTGGGGCCATCAGCCACTTGCAAGGCAACATCAAGCACCCATTCCTCCTGAGGTGCCAGCTTTTCCGTTGATCTCCCTTGGCTTCTCCTGCTGAAGTTGAGAACCGCCCCCCAGCCGAAGTCATGTCCACCGTCCTTGATCTCGACAAGACGCCCAGGCTGCATGAAGGGCAGGCAGTAGTTGGGATGGACGATGACCATTCGCATGTCTTCCGCATAGACGTCGAGTTGCTTACGGAGCTCATAGTAGGCACGAATATTGCTCTCGTCTGAAATGACCATTGCTGACTTCTCTGCTTCCAGCTGCTGCAACTCTTTTTCGAGGCCAGAAACGCTGGCAGTGTTCTGGAACTGATGGAAGCACCTCTCCAACATAAATTCGGGAGAGATGCCTTCAACTCGAAGCAAATTCAAGATCATGTTGTAGCCAAGGTAGAAGGCAGAATCCAAGTTGTCTTGTTGACCCCGGACAATGTCTTTGGCAATCTGAGGTTCCATCTGTTCATTGATCATCATGATGACGATTCCTCGCTCGTCCAACCCGCGACGCCCAGCACGGCCGGACATCTGAATGAACTCGCCTCCAGTGATCCATCGCTGAGAGATACCGTCAAACTTGCGCACGCTGGTGAAGACGACAGTCTTGGCCGGCATGTTCAGCCCAATTGAGAACGTCTCGGTAGCGAACAAGACCTTGATCAACCCTTCTTGAAACAGGATTTCAATGGTCTCCTTCAGGATCGGCAACAATCCAGAATGGTGGATGCCAATACCCCGTCTCAAGAGTGGTAATAGATGTTGGATCTGGGGCAGATTCTTGTCTTCAGGTGAAAGCATCTCCAAAGCGCTGTCGAAAACCTTGGATACCATGGCCTTCTCCGAATCCTCGTTAAAGGACATACTGCTCATCTGAATCGCATATGCTTCGCAGTCTCTCTTGCTAAAACTGAAGACGATGACTGGGTTGTAGTTTTTGGTCATAATCATGCGGACGATCTTGTAAATATCGGACGGCCCCTTCGTGCCACCTTTATTCGTTCGCTTGTCCTTGCCCCTCCCCTTGCGACGGGCCATGGCATTAGCAGGGTCGTCGCCTTGTTTGTCGGCAATAGTACTCATGGCTTTCTGAAAGTTCTCTTCGCGGAACACACCCTTCTCATCCACAACCAGATGAATGCCGTCGGCTCCGGCAGGGAAGAAGTAGTGCTGCAGGGGAGTCGGTCTAAAGTCGGTATAGACTACGTGACAGGGTTGGTTATGTGTCTTGGTGATCCACTCGGCAAACTGCATGGCGTTCGGGATAGTAGCCGACAAGAATACATAGCGCACTTTGTCAGGTAGCAGGATGATGGTCTCTTCCCAGACAACACCTCGAACTTTGTCTCGCAGGTAGTGAATTTCGTCAAAGATGACCCAGCCCACTTCTCGCATAATCTCGGAGCCACGGTAAAGCATTGATCGCAAGATTTCGGTGGTCATGACCAAACAGGTTGCTGTAGGATTGATCGTAACATCGCCAGTCATCAGACCAACGTCGCCAAAATCAGCCTGAAACTCTCTGTATTTCTGGTTGCTCAACGCTTTGATGGGACTGGTGTAGATGACTCGCTGATTGTTCTTCAGGCATTGCGCAATCGCATATTCGGCCACCACCGTCTTTCCCGCGCTGGTATGGGCGGAGACCAAGACACTCTCATTCCGTTCGATCGAGGCGATCGACACTTGCTGGAAGGGATCGAGCTCGAATTTCCAGGTTCGCGCTGGCTCTGCCGGAGGCTTGTGTTCGGAGATAGGGACATAGTCGTAATCTGGAGGAAGTGCGACCTGATGACGGACTTGGTGCGACAAAATCACCTTCTCTTCCTCTTTAGCTCCAAGGAGACCGGCAGATGCCGCAACCTCTCTCGATTGTTCGGTCTCGAAAGTATCTGTTATCACGGGCTCTGGCTCCTCTTCCGTGCGCATCCGTTTCGCATCCGGCTCGTGGCCATCTGTCATTTCTTGATCACCGTCTGCGGGGCTTGGAGAAGGTCCATCGGTGGACGAAGCGTGTGCATCTTCACCATTGGCCTCATCCTTGACTTCGCCGTTCGCTTGGCGCTTCAGGCGCTTTCTGTCGGTTCTGGTAGGTCTGTTGGCGGGCGGCGCCTGACCGTTATCGTCAAAGACGTCAAACAGCTCGTCCATCCTGAAAGAACAGTATGTTTGTTTTGTTTGGTCTTGAAGATGTTGCCGCTGGTGTCGACAGGAAAAAAGACCAACAGCCCGTTGTATCACGGAAGGTAAAGCGACGTACTAGCCGCTTTAGCAATAGTGCATATGTTGAGCTTCAGTCCGCATTGCAATCACCTGAGTACCGAGTACTTGAGCTCTTCACCACCAGGACCCTTGACACGACACCGAGCCAAGCGGGATATCAAGGTGAGCCGAAGCTATGTGTCATGTAGACCACCCTAATGCAGTCTGCAGATGAACGCTCAAGCCCTCCTCCGCGCCAGAATGGCAACCAGACTCATGGCTCGTCGCGGCTTCACCTCCACCACACGCCGAATGGACGCTTTCAGCCCCTACCACTACCCTGAGGGTCCCTACACCAACTTGCCATTCAATCCCAAGACGAGGTTCTTCTGGCTGAGATACTGGCTCTTCATGGGTAGGGAGAAGTCTACGAGATTGGGCCGTGTGCAAGAACTAAAAGATGGACAGGTACCGGGTTCTTCATCCCATTCGGAATCGCCGGTAAGAATGGCCTACATCACATCTACAAGATACAATGGCTCACGGATCCACAGTCTGGCACACCTACAAGGCATAAATTCTCCCGAGGAATCACTAGAGGAGGTGCAGGAGCGCATCGCGTCCGGTTGGAGGAATGGCAATCCGGCAGCCGGAAATTGTACAGAGCCAACAAAAATGAGATCAATATCAAACAGCCGTCCAGCAGTCTCTCTGTCCTGATGTTTTGCTCTTCCCGCGCTCCTCTTCATTTGCTTCGTCGAGGCTTGCCAGATCGAATGCGTAGGAGGCTGACCAATCAGAATGGCCGAATCTCGTCGTCGTAAATTTCTGGCTCCACCAGGATTTTCACTGTCAACTCGAATATGACCGTTCCTTCATAACTCTTAGATGTAGATGACGGAGACACGCTATCACTGAGAATGCGAAACCTCAAGATAACATCTTATCGGGAGAGCCAACTTCCCCACAGCCTGCCACTAACAGCAACAGCATGGGACACAACGAATGACACAATCATCTGTGCATTTGGTCCAACGCCCACAAACCCGGTCATCGAGCTCAGACGAAGAATTGGACACTCGTCGATCGATGAGGAATTCGCGACTATCACGTCTTGGGACTCTCCCAGCCCGCTCCCCGAGCTGGCATGCGATGAAATCCTCCTACTTCAGCACTTCTCAGACACAGCGACATCTTGTCTCGTCCTGGCAGGCGGGGATGTGGTGGTCGTTCGCGAAGATCCACTGCCGGACCAGGAGAAGATTGAGATCGTTGGTTCCGTTGACGCTGGCATCTGTGCGGCCGCCTGGGCCCCTGACGAAGAAATATTGGCCATTGTGACTCGAGCTGACACGCTCGTGTTGATGAGCAGGACCTTCGAGCCGCTGAACGAAGCCACTCTCTCACCCGACGATCTGAAAGTCTCCAGACATGTCTCAGTCGGCTGGGGCCAGAAGGAAACCCAATTCCAGGGACGACGGGCCAAAGCCATGCGTGATCCCACCGTACCAGAGAAGGTTGATCAAGGGGAACCTAGTCCTTACGAGCACGGTGATGTGTCGGTCAGTTGGCGAGGCGACGGGCAGTACATTGCTGTCAACAGCATGATTTCGGATCATCGGCGAGTCATCAGAGTGTTTACGCGGGAGGCTGTACTCGATAATGCTAGCGAACCCGTCGATGGCATGGAGTTTGGCCTGAGTTGGAAACCCTCAGGCCAACTCATCGCGAGCGTCAAGCGGTCTGACACGAAAGTTGAGGTCATCTTCTTCGAAAGGAATGGTCTGCGGCACGGCCAATTCGATCTCCGGCTAACGAAAGAAGAGATGGACTCGTGGGCATCTAGCATTTCCCTTGCCTGGAATCCCGACTCATCCGTCCTGGCCGTCTCGTTCAAGGACAGAACACAGCTTTGGACTACGGGTAACTACCATTACTATCTCAAACAAGAGCTCCCATTTGGTTCCGCATCCGGAACGAACCCCTTGAGATGGCACCCGGAGACACTGTTGAGGATGGCATGTGGCTACACGAAACGCCTATTTGACTTGACGTTTCTGTCCACGGTGTCTAGAGGGAGCACGGTTGTTCCATATGATCTCGGTATCGTAGCTGTTGTTGACGGTAGGACGCTGAAGCTCACTCCTTTCAAGCAAGCTGGGGTCCCACCACCAATGGCATTCTGTGAGGCGGCATTCGCTCACAACATCGTTGACTGTGCGGTCAGTCAAGAAGGCCTGAAAATCGCCGTGCTGGCCACGACAACAGTCGAGTTATGCAAATGGAAAACTCGCGCGACCGTCAAAGGCGACGTGAAATTCACAGCTACAGTCGAGTCTCGAGGCGTTCCGTTACCGACGGTCAGCACCGACACAGGCCAGTGGGTGACTCCCCACTATTCGCAGATCGCTCTCAAGGACGACGAAATCTTCATCCTCTCACCCATGCAGCGCACGACCACGGCGTCCTGCTACAAGTTAAGATGGCCGTCGGAGACAGGTATCCCAGCCTGGGAACAAGTTCGTGTCCCCAGCGTTGCCGAGAACCTGATCGTGGACATTTTTGAGCAGGCCGTCTTCGTGACCCAACAAGACGAGTTAACGACAGTCATGCTCTCCGACAATGCTGAAGCCCGGGTTGTCCAACCCACAGTCTTGAGGGGCAGTCGACCTAACAGCTCCATTTTCTCTCTCTGCGATGCGGACGCGACCCACCTGAACGGCGAAACGAACGAACTCATCCCAAAATACCACAAAGTCTCCCTGGAACCCAAGGGCGGTCTCTACATCGACGACACCCTCCTCACTCGTGAAGTCACCTCCTATGTCCTAACTTCCGCGCATCTGGTCTTCACCACGTCGTCACACCTCCTGAAATTCGTACACCTAACAAATGACCCATCCACGATGCAAGTCCCGCTCGACACGCCCGAGGTGGATGAACGGTGCCGGAACATCGAGCGAGGCGGCAAGATCGTCACAATCATACCGTCTGTCTACGCCGTCATTCTCCAGATGCCGCGTGGCAACCTCGAAACCATATACCCCCGAATGCTTGTCCTCTCGGGCATCCGCCAACATCTCAAGCAGCAAGACTATCGCGCCGCGTTCCTGGCGTGCCAAACTCACCAAGTGGACATGAACATCCTGCACGACTACGACCCCGAGACGTTCCTCTCCAACGTGCCGAACTTCATCGACCAAGTCAAGAAGCCTGGCCGTGTCGACGAATTCCTCTCCAAGCTCAAAGACGAGGACGTAACCAAGACGCTGTATCGGGACACGACCCTGCCTGCCACTACCACAGCCAGCGCTACCGGCACCGCTCAACCTCAATCTCAGGACGCTCGCCCACACCAACCCGCGCCAGGCAGCAAAGTGAACAGAATTGCGGATGCGTTCCTCTCGGCCCTGGCGGCCCGACCCACATCGTCGTCCATCCAAACCATCATAACCGCACATGTATGCAAACGCCCGCCCGACCTGCCTTCCGCGCTATCGCTGATCTCTCGCCTCGTGCGCACGCCGGAAGGGGAAGGAAAAGAAGAGGCCGACACGGCCATCTCGCACCTCTTCTTCCTTACGCCGAACCCGAACGTGCTGTTCGATCACGCGCTTGGCACCTACGACCTCGAACTCACCCTGCTGGTCGCGCAGAACGACACGGCGCGCGATCCCCGCGAGTACATGCCGTTTTTGCAATCGCTGCAGGCCCTCGCGCCCTTGCGCCGCCAATACACGATCGACAACCACCTGAAGAAGTACGAAAAGGCATTAATCTCGCTGCACGCGCTGGGCGAGCACGACGAGGTCAAGGCCTACGTGGTCAAACACGGGCTCTACACCCGCGCATTGGATCTCTACAAATACGACGCGGGCACGGCAGGGCATCTAGCCGCCATCACGCGCCTGTACGCAGAGTATCTGTGCACGCAGAAGTCGCAGCCCAACCACGCAGCCACGCTGTACGAATCCCTAGGTGACTTCACGGCAGCGTTCCCGCTGTACGCCCGCGCGCACAAGTGGCGCGAAAGCCTGACCTGCGCAGCCCTCGCGGGCGTGGAAGAACCCCAACTCCGCACTTTGGCGCAGTCCCTCGCAACAACCATGGCTGATGAGAACAGGGATTACCGCGCCGCGGCGGCGATCCATGTCGACTACCTCGCCAACCCGACGGAAGCGGCGCGCCTGCTCTGCCGGGGCTCGTACTTCGCCGACGCTCTCCGGGTGTTATCGCTGCACGCCCTCGCCACGGAAATCCCGCGCGTCATCGACACCGGGCTGACGGACAAGGTGGGCGAGATCCTGGAACTGCAGGCGGACTGTCGGGCCCAGTTGTCGGCGCAGATCCCTAGGATATTGGACCTGCGGAAGAAAAAGGAAGACGATCCCCTGGCGTTCTATGGCGGCGATGCTTCCTTCACTGACGGGGGACCAAACGGCGTGGACATCCCGGACAACGTGAGCTTGGCGCCCACGGACGCGAGCACCCTGGGCGGACAGTCGCTGTTCACGCGGTACGGGTCCAACGCGTCCAAGTTCGGCGGCACTGTCGCGAGCAATGTGTCGCGCAGGACGAGTAAGACTAAGAGGCGGGAAGAGAGGAAGCGCGCGCGTGGCAAAAAGGGCAGTGTGTACGAGGAAGAATACCTCGTCGCGTCTGTTGGGCGGCTCATTGAGCGAGTGAACGGGTTGCATGAGGAAGTGGGCCGGCTGGTGCAGGGGCTGTTGAGGCGTGGCATGAGGGAGCAGGCGCGGTTGGTCGAGCATGGGATGAGCGAGATCTGTGAGGCTTGTGAGAAGGGTAGGGTGGAAGTTTGGGGGGAGGTTAAGGAGGTTGCCGTGGCAGACGATCAGGCGGGCACGGGCACGTATGATGTGGATGGGCAGGGTCGGCCGCCCGGTGCGGACGGTGTCTTTTGGGACAGTCAGCAGGAAGTGGGAAGAAAGGAGCCGCCGGTGGTGAAGAGCTGGAGCGGAAGCGAGCTCATTTCTTAGGCTTGACGTCCAAGATCTTAAGCGCCAATTGAAGTGTTGATGTTTTGCTGAAATCTTCGGTTCTATCGGACCTGTTCCATTTCCCTCCTCTGAAACAGTGGCCCGCCTGTCGTGGTCCTCGGTAGAGTCCAAGCAGGAGGCGCGTCTATTCTAGGACGCCCATGCTCATGACTCCCGTTTCGCTCGCCCACGTCTTCTATCTCACGACTTCCCTTTCGCCCATTCAGTTCTGCACCTTGATCCTTCCGTCTCCCATCCTGGTCCCGAGGGCCTTCTCGCTGTTTGTCGCTCTGAAACAACCTTCGCTCGTTCCGCGACTCGATAGGTTTAGGTTTTGACTTGGGCTTCTCTTGGCTCTGAGGAATGGTCGAAGGTGCTTGGATTGCCTTCTTGGCTTGGTTCAGCTCGGAGATTCCTAGACCCTGGTCGATCAGATAGACTTGAAAAGCCGACAGGAGCTCCTTTAGGCTGGCTCTGAGTCTTTCGACGATGATTTCAACCTCTTCAATTCCCTCCGTAACACCTTGCTTGTTTTGGGCGACATAGTCTTCGATCAGATTCAAGGTTTTGGTGAACGTCCGAACAGTATCTGGCACGGTTGGTGTGGCCTTCCCATAAGTATCCTCGGTAAGACTTGCCACCTGCATCTTGGTCAATGCTTCAATCACATCGACAAGAACTGCCGCGTTGCCATAGGGGGATCCCATGATGGTTGCGTTGATCTTGGCAGTGTTTGGCGAGGTGAAGAACCATCCGAGACGACTCCGCCTCAACTCAGTTGTCCATGACCCGACCAAGCCATTTGGAGATTTCGAGTCAGCACTTGAGGGTTTGGCATACTCAAGCAATCTAGTTTCCACCTGTTTGGCGGTCTGGTCAATAGGTGGATGCCATGGTTGCCTGGTGCTACCAAATTGCTTCAAGGGACTTGCCAGCCTCTCTGCTCTGCTTGGCTTGGAATCTGGTGCGAAGATGGACTGGGTCTGCATTTCCGGGAGCAGGCGCGGCAACGGCTTGGCCACTTCTGGAGTACCAGGTTTTGCAGGTGGTGGACCCGTAATGCGCAGCTGTAACTCTTGCAACACGTTCAAACCGGCCTGCAGCATCTGCGCCCAAATCGGTCCTGTAGGGCGTTCAATGTCCTCGAAGATAGCCTTCCTCCGTTCCTTATGTCTTTGCGCAATGATAGCCAATTCCCAGAAAGCAAAGGTCCGGACGACATCACGCTTTGCTTTCAAGCCAGTGAGGAGTGTTCCATTAGGATCTTTGCTAGCGGCAGAAAGGGGAACCCCCGACTTTGTCGGCTCTTGGCAGAGATACTCCAGCAACAAAATGGTGGTCAATTCCCAAGTTAGGGCAAGCAAGAAGCCCGCAAAAAAACATCGAAAAAGGTAGGGGAATCCGAGAGGAGGATAGCCGATGGGATGAGCATTCGCCCTCGACACGTTGTAGAATAGCTTTGCTATAGCGAGATGTATCCGCCATAAAATGGTTCGCAGAAAGAGACCGTTGATAAATGGGGCCACCAAAAAGGTGATTGCCGACGCAGACGCGCTCCTCTTCAGGGCAGAGATAAGTTCTTGCTGTATCCGTGTCTGGACAGGCAGGAGTGAGTGGGTGTCCTGAGCTTTGGCGTCTGCTGAGGGCGTCACAGGAAGTTTCGAGATCGGTATCCGGAGAGAAGACCATCCATGGTACTGGTGGAGTCCTGCATACCCAATTGACACCAACATGGCGTAGAGACGGAAGTATATGGGTCTCTCGTTCAGCATATCTGGGGTGTTGTGGGCTCCTCTTGTGATCCAGCCCAGGTCTGGAGCTGACCAGATATAGGCCTCAGTAAACCACCATCCTGACATGAGATAGAGAATTGCTGTCTGCAGAGTGGCTGCACTGAGAAAAATTGCTCTAAACGTAGCCAAGGGTGAAGTGGTTGTGCGCGTGCCGATCCTGAGGGTCGCTATTTGCAGGGTGAAGATGAGGAGGCTGCTGAGGAAGAAAAGGAGCGCTTTGATGCCCGCAGGGCCAAAAGGAAACCATGACCAGAAGAGATCCTGGTTGGAGCCCAGCCAGAAGGCATTACCGAGGGCAACGAGCAGCGAGAGGAGTGCTGCGTGCACGAATCGTTTGTGGAGCGCCGATGTCACGAATCGCCGGTATGGTCGAGGAGGTGCTTTCGACGAGGGAGCTGCGAGCGTCGACATGGTGCATAACAGGGACAAAAGACCAGACGGGGAGAGTTGCTCATAGCAGAATGGCAGTCATCGGCCGGCGAGCACTGCTTTCTGCGTCAGTCGTGAAACTGCGTTGGTGGAGCGCAGGGAGAATCAGTCGCTGGACGGTGTAAACAAAAAATTGGGCCTGGCGCAACAAGCCGCATTGAGTTGAGTTGCGTTGCGCATGACGCGGTCCACGTGATCCAGCCTCCAGCCTCCAACTGCAACCGCAAGTGCCGCATCCAACTCGGTGCCTTTCAGGCTCCTCCGTCTTTCATTCATCGCAACAGTAACGCCTCACACTCACTTAGAGGGCGGCTCCGACTTGCGCTGTATACGGTTACGACGCTCTAACTTACAACCGCACTCCTACCAGCACCGCAATGTCGTTTGATAGACTCTCGTCACTAGAATCGCAACCTACCACCACCCGGCGGCAGGATGACCCTCATTACAGAGACGACCCGGAGTTCCAAAGATTCACCGAGTCGCTATCTACCAAGCTATTCGAACTGATATCCAACATTTCTCGCCTGTCGAACCAGCTTTCGAAGAAGGACACCGAGCGTGGCCGAGAGCGGATTCATGATCTGCTAGAGGAGACAAGAGAGGGTTTCAAAGAGGCCGGGGATGGTGTCAAGCGAGCGCAAGCATGGCCTGACCTGAATGTTAGTCGACCAGCTCTTGGATTCACACAGAATGCTAATCTAGAACAGCCGGCACAACGGTACACGAATCAAAAGCTATCACGCGAGTTCGCATCGGCCTTGTCTGAGTTTCAAGTCGTCCAGAGGAGGGCCATCGAAAGAGAGAGAGCATCAAAAGCTGCACTAGAGGAATCTCAATCGGCGCAATCACCTTCAGCAGAAGGTCAACAACAACGCCAATTGCTCGAAGAACCTCGTCTGGCAGAACAAAGTGAGGTGGACTTTCAGGAGAATCTGATCATCGAGCGCGAAGGAGAAATCCGGCAGATTGAACAATCCGTTGGCGAGCTGAACGAGCTGTTCCGAGATGTCGCTCACCTGGTCCGTGATCAAGGCGACATGCTGGATGCGATCGACGTCAACGTTGAGAACACCCTGACCGATACTCGAGGCGCAGATGTTGAATTGCGAAGCGCGAGCCGTTACCAGAAGTCCGCCCGTAACAAGGCCTGTTGCCTGTTGGTCATCCTGGCAGTTGTGCTGTTGATAGTGGTATTGGCTGTTGTGCTGGGATGAGCACATCGGGCCAGGTCCTTTTGCGGCGTGATTGGCGTTGAGCATTGTTATGTATTGAATGTACAGCTTGATGCACAGCGATTAGACACTCCCGGAGGAAGAAGCACTGGGACAGCAGGCTTCAGTCGAAGTCAATTAATAATCCATGGCTGCACGATTCCGGGATTTCACCCTAAGGATCATTGGGTAGAATACTATATGTATCCATCACTACTACCGCATCATATTCCCGCACGGATGAACTCAGGTAGGTATGTCCACAGTAATGAAGTATTACGGAGGTGTGGACTGTCTAGAACGCTCCAGCTTCCAGAAGCCACCCACGGTGCCAAGACCAGGCTGAACCCGAGCCTTGCGCAACACGCGTGACGTAGCCTCGTTCCTCCAAGTCGCGCTCCTGACCATCCCACCGACCCAAAGTTCCACGCCCGTCCAACTCCTAAATACACCGTACTCGGCATCTCCATCAGGTTCCAGGATGGCAAGAGATGCAGGCACCACTATCAGTATCGGCAGAAAAAAACCTATCAGCCCTAACCCCAGCCACCGATAACAGCCTGAACGTCGCGTCCAACAACACGGTCCATTCTCCCACCTCGACCTTGGCGCCGACCTCTCGAAAACGCAAAAGCAGCGAACTCGACAATGACGGCCGTGGCCCGAGTGCCAGTGCCGAAGTTTTCACAGCAAATATACTCTCTTCCACGAAAAGTGCAGGGTCAAGTTCAGGTGTAGGTACAGTGACATTCGCCCCAGTCACGCTCGTGGCGCGAGCATGCCTTCCGCTGACATGGCTGGATTGTTCGTCCCCGACCGCAAGGCTCATCTTCCAAGCTGAGATCACGGCCGTGGTGGTGGAGGAATGGGAACAGCGGGTCCTTGTCGTGCGCAGACTCCCCTCGGGGACTCTCTTTGCTGTTGAGAAAGTGGCCTCCACGCCAGTAGCCACGTTCGTGGCGTGTGCGCTGCACGATTGGGTGACTGAGGCGTGGTGTCACGATGCGGGGATCGGGAAGATCGCCAGCGTCAGAGTCGAGGATTTGCTGTCCGGGGGTGGCAATGAGGATGCGTACGCGAACACGTACACGTACACCCACCCAGGGACACATTCGCGAACAGTCTCGGGATCGAGCTCCGCTGCTTTGCCGATCGCTACGACGGGCCTGAGCTCGTCAAAGGGTCCGAAACGCCCGAATAATCGCAGGGGAGCGTTGGCTAGGATGTCGATTCTGGCGCTGAAAGATCCGGCGGCTACTTTGGGGGCGATGGAGGGAGTCATTTCGCCGAGTATCCAGCAGCAGGAGTCGCAGCAACCCATAGATCCAAATGTCCAGGAACGGGCATCTGCGGGGAGTTCTCCTGCCGTGTTGCAGATGCCGGGTATGGCTCATTCTCCTGACCAAGCGGCATTACCGATCACACCGGCCGCTCAAATCTCTACACAGAACCCGTTCGAAGCGTCTCTGGCTGCGACTGAAGCTGGTGCGCCGCAGGAGATGCCTTCGACCTTGCGCGGAGCAGGTATACAGGAGCCTCAACCTTCAATTCTAGGTGAAACTGGTATACAGGAGCCTCAACCTGTGGTTGCGGTAGGACTTGAAGCAGGCGTCCACAACGTGCTACCTGACACGAATCCCCTGGCCCCTGAACGCGTTCGAGCACAATACTTCGAGCACCTATACACCTCCAAGACGTCACTCGCATTCTACGTCAAAGGGCCGCTCAGTCGTGCCCGCGCCCACGTCCGCACCGCCGAGCACCCCATAAGAGCAATCAGGGAACTATCCGACTTCTATGAACAAAGCATTCTGCCCACGAAAAAGGTCGACACCAAATACAAAGAATCAATCGTGAAGATCATCGGCGAGTTACCGCTCCCTCAGCAAGAAGGGGAACCCGATGGCCCGGGTGTGGATATGAAGAAGAGGAAGTCTCGCAAGACGAAGACAGTGATGAAGCGGGGCAAAGATTGTCTATGGCCCCAAGAAGAGGACTTCATCGCGAAGTGGTGGCGCGGGCGGGATATCAGGGGGCCTGTTTCTGCCAGCGACCGCACAGAAGAGGTGCGGAAGGAGGTGGCGGATTTGCGCATGCGCGAGACCAAGATGCAAATGCTGTTGATGCTGGAAGTCATGCTTTTGGACACGGCGGCGTCGACATTGGCGGGATCGGAATCTGAAGTGCCACCAGTCCCTGCTGATCCCGACATCAAGGTTGAGTCTGTCGAAGAAGAATCCTCGGCGGCACTTCTCGCCATGACTCCGCGCAAGCAGTCCAAGAAGGAGAAGAAGAAGCGTGACTGGGCCGCTGAAATCGATACAATCGTCGATCGTCTTTGTATATGGCACACCGTAAGCCTGGACGACCTTGTCAACACAGCTAACGACAAGGCCTTGAAAAAGGACGCCAATGGCAGCAGCGCGTCGAAGCCAAACGATTCTCTCCGGGACTTCTGCAAGGAAGTCCTCTTGCCCTTCTATTCTGCCAAACTGTCCGAGCAGATCAAAGCCATCTGTCGCAAGCTCGGCGGACCTGATATCACGCCCAAACGGCCCAGATTGGGACACACAGCACCTCGTCTCCACAGATCCTCCTCATCAGTATCTTCCTCCACGAAGTCAAAGCCAGGCCAGCCACTCTCGACTCGTACGCTCGAGCGGGTGCTGAGCGAAGACCACCAACTGCTCCGCCATGCCTCCCCTCCCACTACGTTCTCGCGCGCCTCTTCTATAACAGCACCCAGCATCCCGACCCTGAAACGCGAACCATCTGACCGGCCTGCATCTCGAGGCAGGATGCTCGCCAAGTCCATGTCTTTCTCCAACCGTGAGATCGACCTCGTGGCAGATCAAAGAGTGCACGAGGCGAAGCGTCGCAAACTGGATCGACTCGCCCAGCAGAAAAAGGAACTTGAAGCCGCTATTGATGCGCTTAAGAAGCCCGACCGAAGAGCGGTGGCCAGCCAATTCATGGATGAGGCGGAACAGAGGAAGAGACTGGAGATGGACAAGAAGACGGCCGTGCAGATCTCGGCGACCCCGAGGGCAAAAAGAGTGCAAGGGCATTCGCAGCTGTTGGGCGAGCCGGAGCTGCCTCCAATGCCGATGCCGAGATTGGTATCCCGAGGACAAGACGCTACCATGGTAATTCCTTCTTCTACAGTCAAACCTCGAATCCGACCGGGTCTTTCAAGCTCGGCGAGTATTCCTCGGTCTTCGGCGAAGAAACAAGCGGTTTTAGCAGCGATCCATGAGACACCATCCAGAGGCCTTGATAAGAAGACCTCGAATCCCTTGGATTTGGCCGTCCTCTCTCACCCCCTGGTCGAGCCTGGCAACGACACAAGTATTGTGGCAACCCCCGCTGCAAGACGCACGCACCCTGACTTCGGAGACCACGTATCGCCTGGATTCAATCTGCCATCATCTCAGCCTCTACCACCGTCCAGCCAGATGACCAACCCCGGGGAAGGGCTGCTTATGAGGAGGTCCGGTCGTCCAGTCCTCTTCACACCACTGAGAAAGTCCGACGTCCGCTTAGACCAAGCATTCCGCGATGCTCCCATCATCCCAGAGCGGGCGGGTCATATCATGGACAGGGTGATGGGTGGAAAGGGTCGCGGAATAGACGAAGGCTTCGAAGCACTTCCAGGTGGCCATCCCCCAGGGACCAGAAACTTCAGAGCCGCTGAACAGAAGGGAACTCGACTTGATGACGCCGACGACGGCGATATTTATGACAAACTCGGTTGGAACGACGATTTCGACCTTTGATGATGGGTTGGATGGCTTGTTGGTATATGATAGACATGACAATGAAGGTCGGTGATATTCGACCCATGAACATGAGACCTTTTCAGACGAGTATGATCTTCCTCTACTGAGTTCTCAGCCATTGTTGCCGTGGTGAGAACTATATCCCTGGACCCTCCGCACAAGGATTTTCCCAAGTCTTCCTGCCAAAACCCTCGAGGAAAGCCGACGGGAAGTATATCGTGATATGATGTCGAGGATCCCTGGCTGCGGGGCAGTCGAGCGAGGTCATTATCGAATGCGACCCTTGCCTTCAAAGTCCCTGAGATCCTCGACCAGCGGCGACACAATCTTCTGGTACGCAAGTTCCTGGAAGTCTTCATCATCCGCAGATGAGTTTCGCGTTTCAGACCAGCGGAGGCATTGAGTAACCACGTCGCCGTACTTGCAGCCACTTTCGGAGTATACCCGGTTGAGGAGGCGCGTTGCGGTTTTCAGGTTCGCATATGGTTCGATGGAATCTGCGTCCTCCGGTATCCATAACGCGGAGATAGACTGGCAGAGCGATAGCTCCACCAGGACAAGGCCCAGCGGGAACAATACGTCGCTGGGGATGAGGGGATTGGAGATTGTGCTTGTGGCTGGGTGTGCCGTTGCTTTGCTCACGCCATGGCCTGCGAGGTAAGGATGGTCCACCAGAATTTGGCCACTGCCCTCCAACTTGGGGAACAGGATGTCTCGACTTCGCCAATAGCTCTTCAGCCAGCTTCCGTGAAATTGAAGCACGCTGGATGCAAGCGTTGCTGCCAAGAATAGTCGATCATGTCTGCTGAAGAGAAATGCTGGGCGACTGGTGTGCGATCCGATTGAATGAAATGAAGAGCTCAGCAGATCCTCCAACGACTGTGTCTCAACTCTTTTCTCCTTCTTCTCCAGTAGATAGAAGCAATAGCGGTGGGTCGCATCACTTTCATCTGAGATGGAGCCCATGTATTTTGCGAGGTTGCCATTGGCCCCGATCGTGCACAGAACAGAACAAAAATCGGGGATTGGGAGGGCTGGTGGCACATCGGGGAGTTTCGGCCAGGGGAGACTCTGCAGCGGAGTTGCCACTACCGCAAACTGGACCTTTTTATCATTAGCTGGCCTTTGGACAGCAGTGGGGGCAGTGGCCAAGGTGGTCTTGTGCGCTGCGACAGGCATCTCGAGTAAAGCGGGTACTGTCTCGACTTCTTCCCAGTGCCACGATATGGCATGCATAGGGTCAGCAACTTTGGTCGAGAACGCCATTCGAAATCTGGGGATCGTCGGACTTGCCTCGTGGTGGTCATTCGCCTCGATGGGCTCTGCGTCGATGCGCAGATGGACGCAGTGGGAATCTTTGCAGGGACACTTCCAGTATTTCCCACGGACAACAGCATTGTACAGGTTGCTAGCATGCTTCCTCGCGGCCTTGTACTTCAGTAATGGTTTCTTGGAGACCCGATGCTTACGTCGACTCTCCTGCCGATGGTCCGATTGTTCTATGAGCGTCTTCAGGGAGTTGTTGGCGTTGTCAATCTTGCCGAGCAAATCGGCGTAGACAAATTTGGAGAAGATGTCCTTGAATTTTCTCACTTCGCGTTCAACAGCAGTGGCATCATCCCAATACACCTAGCGACCATCGTCCAGTGGTCAGCACGTCGTAGACAAACAGATGGTGACACCCGTGGAAGGTCGACGCTAGCCAAAGTCTGCCACTCTCGAAACTGAGATCAGATGTAACAGCAGCTCACCTTCAAAGGGTCCGCGGATTGAAGACGGAGTTTGCTTGATAGTGTATCTAACAAGGTTGAGAGCTCCGTCATGGTCCTGAGGAAGGCGCCGTAGTTGCGGCCGAGCTTCTGGGCCAGACTTTTCTGAAAGGACGGATCCCTCCAGAGCGGTCCCCGTGGGTTGTTGATGAGCTCTGAGATGTCATCGTCGTAGTCTACAAGGCCTTCGAGAGACTGCTCGAGTGTGTTGAGTAGGATGGCATGTTGTGTCCCCAGCCTTGTCGACCATTCTTCGAACTGGCGGCGATATCGTCTGGTGCGGAAGCCCTTCAGCGTCTCGATCCCCTGGACATAACTATCAAGCTGATTGACGAGCAGAGGAAGAAGGGCAAGCACGATGCCCGCGGTCTCAATGCCGCTCGCCATCGCGACTGCTTTCCGGGTAACAGAGCTAAGGCTGCCTGAGTGAAGCGGTCGAAGAAGGCGAAAGCAGCGACAGAAGAGTCCCACGCCACGTGAGCGAGCTGAAGTCGAGCTGACACCCCGCTCTGTCACACCATCCCGCATCAGGTCATGGGCGCCTGACGGGGAACATGTCGTCTGTCGGCTCAGCCTGATGCCAGATCAATGGCTTTATCGCTGTCGAGAACCTCAAACACCACAGTGCCTGAGACTCGACTGGAGCGCAAGTGGTTGTGTAAGGACGACAGGACGCTGGAAGGGGCGACGGCCCTTACCGGATCAGCGATTGCCGGCGTCTCTAGACTTTCGCAGGGACTTGGTACTTACCGGTGGCTGGGCGTAGAGCCTTCTGAGTTCAGGGAAAGCGTGCTCCGAGATGGCAACATCAATCTCATCCGTGCTTGTCGATTGTCTCAGATGCTTTAATGCTCTAACGACTCGAGCCGAACTGGCGCTCTACGCAGCTGAGGTACCCACGAACCTGTGGACTGACGAACTGGGAAGGCTGCGAGTCTGGGCTGCAAATATCGGAGCTCATCAGACGGGACAATCCTCACTTGACTATCGTCTTAGGGATGCATCTCATATCAAAGCTCAGACACTCAAGCTACTGGAGCGGCTCCGGCGAACACTCGACGATGCGGAGGAATTCCTGACGCGCGGTCCTGAGGACGACGACAACTCATCAGCGGCCGATGAAGACGAAACAGAGCTGCAACAGGTCTACAAGGGCCTCGTCGACACGACCGATTGCCTTTTCCAGCTGAGCATGATAATCCGGCGGCCGGCACAGCACGACAGACTTATTGGGACCAAGAAGCTAGACGCAACTGTCTTTGAGCCTTTCGATGTAAGTAGCTGTTTTCTAGCAGACATGGACAACAGGCTGTTCATCTGGCCTGATAACATGTTGTCTCGATGAATCGGGCACTTGGGAGCTTCCCTCGTCGCGTTCCCAGCCAAACCACAACCTCTGCTGACGCTTCTCGCAGAGACAACATGTGGCCAACAAACACCCCAAAGCTGCCAGCATTGTTGTTGACCGACTTGGAACCGCCATATCGCGACGTCGAGCGGCACTGAAGTATCGTGAGAGACATCATGCGAAGCTGGCCAAGGGCATCGAGCGTGCTACAGGGGCCGAGCCTCTCGATCACACCTCGGCAGCAGACTTGGACGAGCGACGTGATGCGCCATCGACCCTGCTGTCACAGACGATTGCTACTGAGTTTGATGAGACTCATATCGATTATGACGAGGCTGCCTCCAACTCTGGGGCTTCTCAGACCTCCTATGCCCCAAGTCTTTGGGAAAACAGCGGCCGTATTACGGTCCCCTCTATTCCCAAAGGTGGGAGCTACGGAAAGGCGTTTGAGTGCCCTTATTGCTTCTTCATCGTTACAGTGTCGAACAGGAGATCTTGGGCTCGACATGTCTTGAAGGATTTGATGCCATACATATGCGTGTTTCCAGACTGCCCTACCCCAAATCGCCTGTACGACAGTCGTCGCGAATGGTTCCACCACTTACGCACAAAGCACCTCCCATCCTTCGAACCCGGTGAAATGGGCAGCTGCCTACTGCGCTGCGGAGAGAGTGTACCTGTTGTGTTGCTTGAAGGACATCTTGGTCGACATCTGGAAGAGTTAGCATTATTCGCCCTACCAAGAGTTGACACAGGAGACGAAGAAAACTCCGACGAGTCACAAGCGTCGATCGCACGAGCTGCTGACCTGGATGAAGCGAGCAGTACATCTTCAAACGAAGCACCAGGGGCAGCGGAGTCGGCGTCTGCAGCCAAAGAATACATCTACATAAGGATGGACGGACAGGTTGGTAATGTTCACCATGTCCAGCTAGCAGAAGGCCTTGATACGGCCCTTACTGGGACTATTTATGTCCACCTAAGAGAGGCCCTCCAGGTGGGTCAGCGCGTTGTGCTGAGTGGCATGGATGGGCCATTTGCTACCAATATACGGGACATCCGTAGACTTGGCTCGCCGCTGCCGCACAACCTTTCCGAGAAGTGCCAGCCCTCGGAGAAATATTTCTCAATGGACGCCGATGGTTATCTTTCGAAAGACCACGACGATTATTTCTCAATAGATGCCCCTGGTATTGGAAGGGCCGTTGTTGGGTCTCCCTTACTCTTGGTGAGGGACGGCGACGATGAGAAGCAGCTGATGACCCGTCTGCGTGCCTGGAACAAATTGCAGGAGGAACGCAGACCAATGGAGCAGGTATCGGAAGCTGACAGCGACAGCGTCGTGGAAGGGATAGAAAAGCCTGATCCCAACGACCCTGTTTCTTTCGAATCCCCTCCTCGTTCGCAAAATGACCCCGAAGAGACCTTCTACAGCCACGATGAGCATCACGATTACAGAGGATCCGTTGAGTCGCTGGTGCGTGAGCCTGTGCAACAGGGCTTTCGGGTTGTTGTATCCAATGTGGCAGACTCGGTATCAACAGACGACCTCAAACAATATATGAGCCAAGCTGGAGAAGTCCTGTCGGTCGTACGTCTTGCGGAGCAATCTGCGATAGTGGAATACGCAACTATGGAACAGGTTCGGCAAGCAATTCTGAAGTTCCATGACGGTGTCCTCATGGGGCTTCCCATCACTGTCCGGGAGATGTTCATACTTAAACGTTCGGAGAAGCTTGTACCCATGGCACGTCCGGATGACGGGGTACCTGAAGACATTCCAGAGTTCGACAAAGATGGGAATGACACTGATCCCGACGATGAAGAAAGTCCTCCAGGACAATCTCATCAGTTCGCTGGTCTTGAAAGCGCAAACAGCCCTCTAGAACGAGCGGGAAGGCTGTGGGCAAGCTTCCACAGTGAATGGCTTCCACGGTGCAATGACTTTCTCATGAATCCTCCCACAACGGCCGAAGAACGTGCAAAGGCCGCCCAGGAATTGCACGATGGCATCACGGCAAATATCAAGACCAAGGTGTATTTAATCAAACCGGATACCACTGAAACCAAGGGATCATTGAGCAGCCTCCTCAAGAAGATCGACCGAGTGATGAGCAGGCTAGATGAAGTAGGGGCCGTAACCGGGGCAGATGATGCCGCGCGCGAGTCTCCCACAACAAAGCCCGAAGAGAGCGCTCCTATCAGATTTACCGATGCGATGAACCGGCAATATGTGTTTCCATGGGAGCTGTGCAACAAATGGAAGGTTAGTCGAATCGAAATTCTCCTTGCTGCAGTTCTAACTTCGGTAGGGTATGGAAGCACTTGTGACTCAATGCTTGACGCAGTTTGAAGACCTGGCGCAAGATTTCGCCGCCGGCTACTACGACCTACTAGGACCTACCAAGCAAATCATCAGACCCCAGGATTGGGAGGATGTCATCGAACCGGGCATGCAGATTACCATGCAGATGTGGGCCCCATCATTCCGATTCGTCCTTCGCGAGCAAGACGCCTCGAACTTGACGGTTCGGGCGCCCATGCATAGGCGGAAGGTACCGTCTGTGGTTTCGGATCAAAAGAGCGAGCTATCTGATGCACAGGAGGAGTATCTACCAGAAGACATCGATGTTTACGTCATGCCGAAGTATAGAAGGCGTGCAAGGAGTGATCCGCGTGTGGGTGTGGATAATCTTGTCCGACCGCAAAACATCGAAACCTCAGTACAACAGCCATTGGAGGATGGATTCTACTATGACCTCTGGAGTCAAACATCGTTGCCTGGGACACCTCCAACTTACGAGCCTCTGGGCGACATCACTGTGCCTCAGACCGGGCAGCGCGCCGAAGATATTGAGACCCCTCCAGATACTTCTCACACCCCATATAATCCACCTCCGTCACCGGGGCAAGTAGGCTCAACTTCCCAACCTCTCCTCGAAGACGCACAGAGAGAGGGCTACGCGCAACCACAGGAAAGAATCCCCACCATCTCCACGACTGCCGACATCCACCACACGTACAACACACAGTTTGAAGGTATACTCCACCCTGGCAGATCCGGACGCCACGTACAACTACCCGAAAGAACCCCCAACATCTCCACCGCTTCCGACATCCACCACACGTACAACACACAGTTTGAAGATGTCCTCCACCCAGGCAGATCCGGACGACACGATGCTGCACATCCGCGCCCGAACACCACGCCCGTGGCCTTCGAGTGGAAGCTCAGCGGCGAGACAGTCTACGTGAGCTGCTCCTATGACGGATGGAACAGCATGTACGTCCTGCTTGAGCACCAGGAGGATTGGCCCGGCAAGTCCCGCGTCCTTCATCTCCCACCTGGGCGTCACCGTGTCCTGTTCCACGTCGACGGAGAGGTGGAGACCAGCCCGGATTTACCCACCGTTATGGATAGTGTGCTTGACCTTCGCGTCAATTACGTCGACGTGGCGGCCGTGGCGCAGGAGGACACGGGGGCATAGTAAAGGTCTTGGAATCAGGGAGTGGCTCAGCCCGTCCGCTGCAAAGAGATGAGATAGGATATGAGATGAGATGAGATTTGATGGAAGATACTTAATGTAGCGCGGGCGCAAGTGGTAGATGGGTGGCTACTCAACAGCTCCTTGAGTCCTGGGTTTCAGTGCTGTGTGTGAGCGTGAGCGTACAAGAGATACTATAATACTATGTACGAGCAGAAGATATCCTAAGGCCAAACAGTACATTCCGAACATACCGTATGCCTTGATCGGCTTCGTGATGTTCCGTAGCAGGACCAGAAGCAGAGGCTTCGAACTGTATACATGGTGGGTTTATATGCGTGCCCGCTGTGGGTTCAAATACAGTATGACATACGCGGAAGAAGTAGACGTAGATGTAGATGTAGATGTAGACGTAGACGTAGATGTAGATGTAGATGTAGACGTAGATGTAGATGTAGACGTAAACCTAGACACGCACGCAGATATACAGACACACATACACAGACACGCATACACAGACGCGGAGAGGAAGGGAGAGGGACGGACGGAGAGGCAGGGAGGGGAATACAGGAGGGTGGAGTGGGAGTGGGGAGTGGAGAGTTGGGAGTGAAGGGAGCAGATACTGTACGTATATACATAATGATAGGATGGCACCATGACCTCCCCCCAACGTTCCGTCCACACAGAATATAATTACCTAGGTATGTATGTACATACATACCCAGTATACGTACGCAGGCGGCAGGGTGGTAAAGTGAAATACTACAGGATGTACCCCGTACATAAGGTATGTACTACGGAGGAACCTCTCATAATTAGCAGATAGATTTATTACTCGCACCTCACAGCTGGAATGACATGTTCGGATAATCACACGAGCAAGCCTGCAGGATACGCGAGGAACCAGGAGATACTGTATATTTCTAAGCACGCAGACTGCCGTAACTCGAGGAGTGAGGCCAAGGCCAAGGCTGAAACCAAGGACTCAGGCCAAAGACCAAGGACAAGGTTTCTGGTAGCAGTATGGAGTACCTAGGTACATGTACGATGCTCGCCGCATGGTCACGTTCTGAAATATATATGCTGTACGTCAACAACGATTGATCGAGCCACCTGGATGGAGGATGTCGGCCCATCTTAAGATGCAGATGCATATACCCTCGTCTGTACTTGAGGACCGAGTGAGGAGCACATGTGCGTGATGTTCCATCCAAGTCGACGACATCCATGGATCTACAGTGGTCCATTCGTGTGGTCCTCGATCCACGGAGAATACCGAGTACAATATGTACCTGGAACTCGGTCCTGTTTCTCAGATACCTACAGTGTACACGGCAATTCGTAGGCCGTATTCCATATCCTTTTTATCCCACTCCCGCGTCTCTGGCGAGTGCGGTGTGTCCGTGTCCATGTGAGGTCTCCCGTCTCAAGGCCTGAGGACTTGTATCCGATCTCATCCTATCGTAGTCCTACCTGGTCCTTGCTGGTGCTCATCTAGGTGCCTGTCCTATCCACATTCTCACGTCCATCCACCTAGAGCGCCGGATCGACATTCATCAAATCATCACTCATAATGTGCAGGACCTGCGTAAATGTGCGGAGTCTCCGACCACTGATGCCATCCATGAGGTTTGCAAAATCAAGAAGAACCCGCCTGGCGCCTTCGTAGCCGCCACTGTGCGCCACGCCTCCCAGGGAGACCATGCCGCCGTACTTGACAAACTGATAGACGTGGCTAAAATGCTCGTCCTCCCGGTTCGTCGTAAGATTCCGTTCGGTGGTAGTGGGGTCGAGGGATTCGTCCTTGAAACCCATGTCGCCTAGCTCGGCCCAGTCGGGTTCTGCCTCCATGAGTTCGACGGGCGCGGTCCCTTGGCGGCCGGAGCCTGGGTTGACCATGAAAAGGTACAGGCCGAGGACGAGCGCAGATGAAAATAGTGCAGTCACGCTGTGGATGGTGACGTTGTCGCTGACCCGTCGCTCCGACATCAGTTTGAACGTCTGAGCCGCGTGCACACAGGCTCTCCTTGCCGCTTGCGTCTGACTCCATTGGGAGATGTTCTCGAGGGCACCGGTGGCAGGTATGGCGCCGTGTCGACCCGCCGCGAGCTCGAACATGCGGAAGTCAGCCAGGAGCATCACGCATAGACTGTGCCAGAGAACGACGCAGTTCGTGTCGTCGATTTTGGCCAACGGACCTGCCGTGTTCATCGCTGCAAGAATGGCCGGCACCAATGTCCTTGCCCGAGCGTCCCCAGAGTACATGTGCCAGGGTATATACGAGCCGATGGTCAGTTGATCCGGGGGCATCAGACGCTGGTAGGCTTCGAGCACCTGGATCTGCAAAAGAGCAAGCAGGCTCGATCGTCCCAAGTAGCCTAGCTTGCTGATAGGCTCCATGTCGTGCTTGTGCAAGTCTTCGATTTTAAAAGTCGGGGCGCTTTGGTTCTTGCCACTTCGAAGAAGTGACTGCCACTGTGTCGCAGATTTGGCCTGGAAAAGCGCTTCGTCGCATGCCGCAACAAGACAGACCGATTCCGAACGAACAATGGGCGCCTTCGACAGCAGATTCGCGTACCACGAGTCACACTGTAGCAATCCCAGGATGAGACGCTTGGCAGATTCTATGCGACTCCACGCCTTCCAGCGGTCATCTGACTCGGACATTTCTGACAGCAGTGCGTCGAGAGATTGCCCATCTCCAGCCGAGAACAGCCCATTCTGCTGCACGATAGCCAGTAAACTGACATAAAGCATCTGACTCTGGTTGAGACAGTCCTTGTCCCCAGTGATTACGGACAAATTGAGCGTCAACAGTCCCGTGGCATACAGGACCATCTGCTGTGTCGGTGACGCGGAACAAGAAGCAGCCGTAGCGAGATCACTGCAAACCCGTTGCAGGAAGCTCGGAAACATTCTGGACACAAATCTCGTAGCACCAGTCGTTCCAAGTATACTTAGCCCAATAAGACATATGGCGAATAGCATGGGTGAAGGTGTATTCCGTACAGAGAAGGTCGCAATGTGAATGAAAGGCACAGTCGGATGAAAGCGGCGGAAGAAAAGTCCCAGTGCAATATCGAGTATCTCGGCAGGCGGAAATTCTTCGGATGGTGGTTGTGACAGCGAAGGGTCGACGACGGGTTGCAATTTTGGTGAATGATATCGGGACGGAGCAGGCGTACGGAATGTATCCCGGAGTCGTACCCTACATTCGGTGTCAAGCCCCCAGTTTGTAGTTGTTCTGAAGTCGTCGGCCACAGGTGACTCTGAGAAGAGGTTGTCCATTGGTGACAAAGCAACTTCTCTCCAAAGAATAGGCATGGAGCGGTACACGCGACCAGGACGAGGATTCCAACATCGCTGAACCCGAGAGAAGCGCTCTCGAGGGACCTTGGCGATGATCTTCGTTCTGTCGACAGGGTCGTAGGCTCTGCCATTCACTAGGTCTTTGGAATCGGCGTATTGGTGGGTATCAGGTAACCCATAAGTCTGCAGAAAATCGGGAGACTGATCCAGATCCCCCAGCGAAGGGAACAGCCACATCTGAAAGGGATCATGGAAGTTGCTTGAGCTGTCTGATTGAGGAAGCCATTCCATATGGTTGTCCGCAAACTGTACGGAAAGATTTGGCGCTATCTCGGACCGGGGAGTCTGGCCGGGATTTTGGGGGGATGTCATGGACGTTTCAAAGGTTGAAACCTCTCCGCTATGCTGCGAGGGAGAAGGTTTTTGACCGTGCGACGAAGTCGAGGTCTTGTTGTTCATGGTGGCGATGGGCGATGGAACGGACCAGGTCGACCCGGGAAGCTGTATGTCAAGGGCATTGTTCTGTGTCGATGACGGGTTAATGAAAGTGTGGGCAACCTCCAACGAAGGGTGTCGGGCGAGCTTGGGCGAATCATTATTGGGTTGGTTGAGGTAGTTGCTGGGTGAGAGGATCTGCATCAACGGGATGCCCGTCGTCGATGCATTGGCAATGGCCGACGGCGAGTTGACGTTGAAATCATCCTGGGCCGGTTGAGGAGGGACGCCCTCAGAGATCGTGTTCCTCCGTGAGTGAGACTGAGTAGCAGGAGCCGATTTGTCGTTCTTCTGGGCATGGCATTTCATATGCCGGAACAGGACATCGCTGGATCATGATTGGCATCACTTTGTGACATTAAGGATGACATGGGGAAGCCATACCTGCGTGAGAAAGCCTTGTCACAAATCGTGCAAGGGTAAGGTCGTTCACGGGTATCTGTGCATGTATGAGTAAAGTTTGTAAGAGGACGTTAGCGCGGGGTCGAGGTCCGACGTACGAGAGCGTTCATGGCGCTTGAAGTGCTCGGTCTTTGTGAAACGACGGCCACACACAGTACACTGTCGCAAGACCATGATGCATATGTGGAGAGGCTGTCAAGAGATGTGGGAGAGGCGGTGAATTGGGAATGAGAATGTGGGAGCGGTGGAGGAGGGGGAAGCGATGGGAAGGTGGCCGGCAGGAAAGATCTAAAGAGGTTCGAGATGCAGACGACGACGCACATGGGCTCAGGGTCCGAAGGTCTAATAGACGCGATGATAGCACATGGCGACCGACTTAGGCGGATGGCGGGCAAAGAGGCAGAGGACAGGCAGATGGCCAGAGTGCGGAGGAAGCGTGAACGAGGGTGCAAGAGGAGAAGGCAGAGGCGACTGGAAGACAGACGGGGCTGTGGAGGCTCCAGACACTCAGGCCAATTGGGTGAGCAGGATTGGCGGGAGAAATTAGCATTTAGGCGGCCGCACACTGGAGCGTCGAAGATTTTCTGGGGTTGGGGCCGCCAGGGTCGCACCTGCCAGCCACAAGTGCGGGAAGGTGCTCCGAGGGCGCGGAGGGAACATCTTGGAGCCGGTGAGTCGGCGCCGAGGGAGAAGTGAACGAACGGTGACTTCAAACTCGTGGTACGGTGTTCCCTCGCATGGGTCTTCTGCGACCGGGGTCGTGAGATCGTGAGAAGGGTCTTGGTGTCGCCCGACTCGGTCCTCGCTTTGCACCCGCCTCTGGTGTCTGCCTCCACAATGTCCGTCCTTCTGGTGGATCTGGTCGGCCAAAGAAGAATCTCCGGCCGGATCGAGGCTGCGCTTAGACGAGGCACAGGGACGGAGGCGAATCTGGAGCGTGGGGAATTTCCGGGGCTGATCACGTTTCGAGTGTCGCATCTCAAACTCGGGTGAAAGTGACGACACCACGACCAGAGTATACAAAGTAGTACGTGAGTGGCTCAATGTGAGGGGAACCACTGGGAATGTCATTGTTGACCTGCCACTGTCTTCACTGTGGCTCAGAGTGCTGAGCCATATCAGCCATCGTACCTGCGACCTTCCTAGGAAGTTCTGTACCCATAGCGTTGCTGGTAATATCCATACAAAAGCTCCTCCAGAGCAGTCCGTAATTGATCACGCCGACCCCATGCGCCGCACCTTATCAGTGTCGCGCCAGCAGATCCGGCAGCCAAGCGCTATGCTAAAGAGCATGCAAGAGAATTGAAAGTGCCCTTCGTCGGCCACTACGGCGGGTAGATACCCCAAGGATCCTCTCCCTCGCGCAACAACCAGACGGTCGACTGACAGTTGCCTTTCCCACGGACAGCATGCTTGCCACTGACGGCGTCGCCATCGTTGCACGGGCTGTCAAGGATGGCCTGAGCCGCCGCGGCAGCTTCGAGCAGCGGAACTTGACAGTCCTCATCCCAGTCCTCGTCATAACTCAGGTAGACGTGACATTTGACGCCAGGCAGGCCCTGTGGGAGACGCGTGGGTTAGCATATTGTACCTCGTAGTGATAGCTCCAGCGAACCGAAGAGAGAAGGAAGAGGCTGCCGACCTACCGCAATTTCAACGCCGGTGTCACGCTTCGCATCTTTCGCAGGAATCAAGACAGGCCGAGCAGGATTGGCGTAAATGTCGTTCAAGGCATCAACGCAGTCCGAGGTACAGACGTGCTTGTTCGGGTTGCAGACGGCGCCGTCGTCGGCGGCAGCTGCCAAGGTGGCACCACTCATAGAAGCTTTCCAGAGCATCTTGTATCCTTCCATCTGGGGAGTATCGCGGGGCAGGCGCACGCCGGGATGCGAGAGCGCCGGAGCTTGTTGATCGTTCGGGAGTGGCTCGTACGTGTCGCAGTCGACCCAGACGAATACCGCGACCCCACGGATAGTGTTGCTATGGAGGTGTCAGTCAGTATCGAATCTCATACGGTCTCTCTGGCTGGCATTGTCTGCGGAAGTACAGACTTCGACGCGTCTATGATATGACGAGAGTAGCAGCTAAACTTACATGTTGGCGAACTGGTCATTACCTTTAAAATGAACCACCTCGTAGGCGCATTGATTCTGCGAAGCACCGTCACATTAGCATCATATTGTGTCCACAAAGAACAAATCACCATGTCCCTGCCGGCAACGCAGAACTCACCGCGATGGTCTGAACCTCTATACATCCTTCCCGTTCACGGTTCCAGTAGAGGTGCTTCTCAGTGTACGATCCACATGTGTCCTTGGCGACTGTGGCCACGTTAGGAGCTTTTTGACCCGTGAGAAGAGACAAGACGACTTACAAGGGATGAAAGTCCAATAGCCGCAATCTGCTCCCCCTTTGTCAGTAGTGTCCGAGCCAGAAACTGCAACTGACCGTCTCGTGTCTTGAGCGTCACAGACGCCTTGAACCCCTGGCTGGTACCGCCCTTCCAGTTATAGCCTCCGTTGATCCCAATGCTGAGGATTTTCTTCATGCCAAAACTGATCGAGGTTTTGAGCTTGATGGCGTATCCTTGATGTATGGACTGAGACAGGGTGCAAGCCTGAGGACCTTGACAACCCGGCGCGCGGACGAACGGCTGCTCTTGTGCGTACGAGAAGGTCGTTCTCATCTGACAGAAGCTGCTGCAATCGCGGTCTTGTTTGAGGTTGTCCCCTGTGGGTTCTTTGAGGTCGTCTTCGCACGCGCCGGACGGGGTCAAGTGAAATTTCGCGGGGCAGCTGCTTTCCCAATATTCCTGTGAGCGGCGTCAGTCTCCTTTGGTGTAGATGGACAGCCGCCTCACGAATGACACCACATATAGATGATAGAGGTGGGGGAAAACATCGGCGGTGACCGTGAGAGTGACACGATAGTTGCATGATAGAGGTGGGGAAGACGTCGGCGGTGACTATGAGAATGCCACACTTACATGATAAAGGACAGGAAAAACATCGTTGTCCCATTCACAGATCGAGCCCAGGAGACCCGACCCGTTCGTGGGAAGTGCCAGCGTGGTTAGAGACAGCAGACCGAGAACCAGGACGAGGGTGATAGAGAGCGGCGTGCCGGCCATACCGACGACGTCGAAACGCATGGTACAATGAAAATGACAATTGAAGAAAGGACAGCACACGATGTGGTAAGAGGGTGAGCCAATCACATCGAAAGAAAAGAGAGCAGGAGACGTGTGTGGTAAGAGAGTGACGGTAGAGAAAGAGATCGGGGCAGTCTTACTCTTCTCCGAGAGATCCATCATTTCCAGACTCAACAAGTGCTGTGCACACGAAAGACACATCACTTGGCGGAGTCCATCACCATTCACTGTCCCGCTTCACGGATAGGCACGTGCGTGAATGGCAAGAAAGGTAGAGACCAGTGTAGCTGGAGGACGACAGGTGGGCCTTTGTCATTGAGCTGGAGATGACGGTTCAGGAAAAGCAGGCAGGCTTGATATCATCAAATGGATCGCCGTAGACATTTTTTGAATATTCAATATATGTCATGTCATTGATCGCAGACAATTTTAAAAATGTTCAGTATATGTCAATGTGACTGACCTGGGCCCAATGCTTCCCTTCAGTTTTCTCTTTTCCCATGCCAGGCATCACATCACTAATGACTCTCACCCGTGACGTGGGTGCGCTTGTGCATACGAGCCAGCCAGGTCCTGCTGGTGGCCACGCGGATCCTCTTCCCGAAGAACATAAACACCAAGAGCAAGAAGTCGTTGGCGGCCAAGACGCCGCAAAACACGCCCGCAATGATGGTGACGTATCCGCTCTCGACGATCCAGTCGAGGATCTTGAATCCAAAGCCGAAAGAAATGGCCTGCTTGCCCAGGTTCATGGCGATCAGCATTTCCGACAGGTTGACCGTGTAGCTGTCCACGGCGTAGGCGAGGGTGAAGGTGAAGTAGAAATACGCGGACCAGTTGCACATGGCCACACCCGCAAAGTATCCGACCCAGTGGAGTTGGCGTTGCGCGGTGTAGCCGTACACGATCAAGCTGGCGGGTCCGATCAACATGGCGGGGAGCAGCACGCCCAGACGCATCTCGGCCTCGCGAATGCCGCCGTTCTTCTTCGTCAGGTACGCGGCGAGTCGATCGGACGAGGTGGTGAAAGGAACAGCCAGAAGATACCCGACTGCGTTACCCACGGCGATCAAGCCGGAGTTGGTCTATTTTCACATGTTAGCGGACGAAATCTTCCCACCAGGATATTCTCTGCCTACCTGAGACCAATTGTAAGGGGGGGCCACGATCAGGGCAGGGAAAGTGTAGTTGAATGCCAAAGCTCCGAGACCAATGTAGATACCGTAGGTCGCCACGACCCAGAACACCGAGGGGACGGCGAAATAGGTGAAAGACCGCGCAATGGTCATGAAGAAATCCGCTTCAGGGTCATAGACGCCCCATGGCTTCAGGGTTTCGACGAACGTCTTCCGCAGTGGGGCGGCGTTCGAAACCTCTGTAAACGCGCCCTTCTCGTCCGTGGGTGAGACTTCCACAGCTGCCCCGAGCCGCCTCTTCATCTCGTCGCGCTTGTACCAGGTCTCCTCGACGAAGAAGAAAGCCAGGATGAACAACGCGCACGCAAAGGCGAATTCGACGTAGAAGAACAGGCGCCACGAGTAGCCACCTGCAAGCATATAGCCGGCATAGAGAGGTCCGGTCGCGCCCAAGCACAAGCAAACCGTGTAGTAGCCCAGCCTCTGGCCGCGTTCGTGCAGGAAGAAGATGTCGTTGACCAGTTGCACGGGAAGTGCCTCGCAGACTCCCGATCCGAAAGCGTGGATGATCCGGCAGGCCATGAGAGTGCCATACGAATTGCATTGTGAGCAACCGATCAGACCAGCAGCAAACTGATTCATCCATTAGTAAAGACCCGCCGAAAGCGGTAGAACAAGCAACTTACGAAGATGATCGAGATCAGCATCACAGGTCGACGGCCAAATTTGAGGTACATGGGAACCAGAAGAAGCGATCCGAATCCATAAGCCAAGTTGGGATATGAGATCAATCCCGAAGCAGTTGCCGGGTCGATTCCGAACGATTCCGAGAAGATGCCAATGTAGACCGAAGGGCCCAGCAACGACGAATTGCCCAAGAAAGAGTACGCGGCGCAGATACACAAGATCATGGTCTTCTTGAAATTGCCCCATTGGAGGGGGTCGTTGGGATCATCTGCCGGGACGGGAAACAGAGCTTGTCCATAGCCAGTATCATCACCCTCTATAGAAGAGGAGGTTAGCAGGTGTTCCGATACCTCGGTGACTCCCTACATACCTTGAGCCTGCAAGTTCACAGTTCCAGGAATGTCCTCTTCATGAGCGTGACTGTACGGGATGTCAGCAGGACAATTGACAGTGTGGAATAGAGGGTTGCGTCACGAACCTGTGCTTGAGGTGCGCCGGATGGTGCGCGTGTTCATGATGGTCTCCAGCCATGTTGGCGTTTCAGATCGATGCCTCTTGGAGGAACCACAAGCTGAGTCTGGGACAGGGAAAGAAGCGTGGTCGAGGGAGAGGAACTAGGGCATGCGTGGAGGGAGGAGGGATCGATCGTCTTTCATAAAGGAAGCGAGATCTTTTTCCTGGCACGCCTGGCTGGCATGGCCCATCGTCCCCGCTGAGGTCGCGCCAGTGCTTTTCCACCTGCTATCCTTGGCTGGAACAGTCCAGGGGACCGCCGACAGTGCCAGAGGGGTGGGGCGACGAGGCGGGGTCTCCACCACTCGGGCATGGGGCCACCGGGGCTCCTGTCGGCCCTGTTGAGCCCCCGGAAATACGCCAGTCCTTGGGTCCAGTGGCCACAGTGGGAGGCGTCCTGGCTCTGGAGCCTTTGCCTATACGGGCTCGACCGGCTCAACCGCCCGCCAACAGCTGGCTTGCGGTAGATAGCTGCTGCGCTAAGTGCCTGGATCGAGCCCAAAAGAGTCTGTTCAGGATTGGGATCTTCGCGACAACGTGGATCGCCAGATCCATCCTTCGGGGCTGCCTCTGCTCGCGACCCAGTAATCAGAACGCATGCTTGCCACCTTGTCGGGTCCGATTCCTGCAGTGTCACTGCCCCAGACTGCTTAAGGTTTAAAAGTGTTGGGAGACCATATGCCATGTGCGTCGAGACAATCATAGCAAAGAGATCGAACAAAAGACTTATAGCTAGACGAAAAGCTTGTCGCGGCGTCGGTCGGTGCTAAGGGGCAATCGTTGCTTTGCTTCGTCCTCTTGTCGACGACGCTGGCGAGCACACGTCAAGCAGTTCGTAGTTGTCACACATGGCGTTCGGATTGAGATCTTCCTCAACAAGCTTTGGCGAGCGTACGTCGAGCTAAGGCGGCACGGGCAAGGGAGCCATGCATGTCTGTGTTCGCCTTATCTTCTTGTGCATAAAAGCTTACCCATCCCATCGTCTTGGCCGCCAAGTTGATTCGCGACAATGTGATGGTGTTGATGTGGTTGACAATGCGTCTACCGAATATCATATCCACTTGAGTCACATAATTAAGATGTTGATAAGAACACACTGTCAAAGCTTGAGCGCTGTTTGGTGCAACCTGATCTGTGACCTAAACGCCCATGCAATACCCGCTCATGCCGCGTAACAACACATACAGAGTACACCCAACGTCTACCAACAGTTCTGTGCACCTTCCTCTCTGCTTTGAAGTTGTGTCAATCAGTCGATCAGGTAATCATAGCCGGCTTTGCGCTTTTGACTCGCGCTTCATCTCTGCGTCCAGTCAGTACAAGTAATTCCTTCCTCGTATGTGCACTGGGAGCAGGGAACCCAACTCACCTTTCCAGGCCTCCTCAGCCTTGGCTTCGGCATCCCAGCTCCAGATGAATTTCTGGAACTCCGGATCCCCCCACTTGTCGTCACTGTCACCACCGGCTGACAGGGCTCTGAACTTTGCATCACGAGCCTCTTGTTCGGGCCCATCAGGCAGATGAAGGGCCGCCCGCGTCGTGAGACAGGACTGTTGGATATGTTCGGCGCGGGCCTTCTGCGCCTTCTCGAAGGCCAGGAGCGCCGTCGGGATTTCGTCCTTCGATGATATCGAAGACAAGACCACTCCCAGGGACGCAGCGTCCTCGACCGCCTGCGCGGCGCCCTGTGCGACATATGGTCTATTTACCATGGTTAACGTGGACTCTCTGAAACAGGTGGCTCCGATAACTTACAGCATGGGATGGCAGGCATCCCCCATCAGGGCGCACGATCCTCTCACCCAGCGCAGCAGCGGCATGTGCATGCACAGCTTCCATTCCAAGACATCGCCCTCTGGGACGAGATCGAGCATCTTGACCAGGTTCGGATCCCAGCCATCGTAGTCGCCGAGGAGGTTGTCCTTCGACGTCACGGTGGTCCAGCTCTCGTCGACGCGACCACGATCCGGGTGAGCCAGCGCCATGTTGTAAATCTCGTGGTTCCGCACCGGATAAGCAATAATGTGCCTCCCGGGTCCGATCCACCGAATGGCCTTCTTCTCCTCAATGAAGGGCTTCAGCTCTGGGTAGTTGCTGAGCATCTCCCGGGTAAGGACGACTCTGTAGACAGCATCTCCCGTCGGGATGGCGACGTCCTTGTCGTCTCCGAGAAGCTTCCCACGAATCATGGATTTGATGCCATCGGCAGCGAGCACCACGTCACCATGCACCCACGAGCCGTCATTGAGCTTTACGGCCGCCGGGCTGAATTGCACGTCGTCGACCCTCGTGTTGGTCTGCAACTTGACATTGGGCAGCGCCAGGGCTTTCTCAAGCAGAGACATCTGCAAGTCGGCCCGATGGACGACGAACTGCTCGCCGTGTTCCTGGCTGATCGGGACACTGCCGAGAAGAGTACCGCCCTGCCAGCGCAGGATATGGATAGCCTCGAGGGCGACGCCGGTGCTGCGGACCTTGACGCCCGCTCCTAACCGGTCCAGGATGCGTGTCATGTTGGGTGCGCACTGGATTCCTGCTCCGACTTCGGCGATCTCAGGAGCGAACTCAATGAGATGCACATTGTGGCCTCGTTTTCCTAGTGATAGCGCCGCGGCAAGCCCTCCAATTCCAGCCCTGGTAAATGACCACTCAGCCTTGCTCGTTACCTGCTGTGAAGAAAGCGCCCTACTCACCCGACTATTATCACCTTTAGCGGCACCTTCGCTGGCGCATACTGTCTCTCCCTGTTCGCTTCCGAAGTCAAACCCATCTGTGCTGTGGCTGTCCGTGGCTGATTTCTGCACGCAGCCTCGCCAAGGATGTTACAAAGCGGAGTAGCTCAACTGGCACGAAGCAAGCAAGCGACGAGCTTTAGCTCCTGTCTCGAATGTATCGTCCCTTTTGGGATACGAGACACGTAGATCTAAATCCCCTCGGGGCCCGCGTGAGTCGTTCGTGAATGGTGGATCGTGCCGGGCGTGTCGAGGGAGACTGTTGGAAGTAATGTGGTCATTGATGAAGTCGCGGTGATCAATAAAAAGACCGGACTTGCTCGATCTTGACGAGGCTTCATTCCCCCCGGCCAGAGGGCAGTTTCTCCCGATCGTGGGGCCGTTCCAGTCGGCAGATAAGCAGGCAAGCCTGACCCCACGGACTCGCCCCGGGATTAGATGCGGAAGGCTTGGGGAGCTCTGGCGCGGGCGTCAGCGCCAGGACGTGGGCCGGACGAGCACGCCGTTGGCACCACGCAGGCGCGGGCTCGTGGGCGGATGGCCCTAGGAAACATGACGATCTCTCCATCTGCCGGCTGCAGTATCAAGCTCCTGGCTGGATGGTTCATGCTTCTCGCTTGTGCCTTCGGCACGCATGTACGATCATTGGTTCGCCCCATGACGCATAGGCAATGGCGCGCAAATTAACTAGCACGTTACGACATGACGATCTTGATGAACGAACATGAGAATGCCCATGGCAGTTGCATGGGTGCGTAAGGCCGAATCTTGAGGCGACAGCGGCCGCTTTGGCGAGGAGGTACGGCAGGCAGCAGCAGGCTAAACAGCATTTGTGCTGGCAAAGAAGACAGTGAGGTGAGGGCGAGGTGGAAGGGGATCTGGAAAAAGGGCAAACATCAAGACAAAGCTCAGAAATCACACGCCTCGTCGTCTCGCTCTTGGGAAGCCTCAATGTCAGGCCAGTGCGCGTTCTAAAGTTCCTTTGCGTCCATCAGAAATATCGGCTCGATTTTGATTCACAATTAAAACTGGGTATGGTGTGTAATGTAATGCTCGGTCCAAAAGTCGACCAACTTTGCAACGTCCGTCCCATTCCTTCGTAGCCTTTCGTGCCCCATTCCATGACAAAAAGCCCATTGATGCTGGAAAGATGTGAAAAAGAAGCGCAAAGGGGGACTCGGTCACAAACACAAAGCCAGAAGAATACACGATACCCAGGGCACGCAGGGAAAGAAACCGAAGAAGAAACCGGGACCGATCAAACGCCCAAAATAACCCCCCTATTTCCTGATCGCGCTTCGTACCTGGCACCCCTCCAGAAGCAGAAAAGCGGAATTGCAATCGAAATCCCATCCACGGAGCCAACAAGAACGATAGCCGAGGAAGAAACCCGCAAAAAAATCCCTGAAAACCCGCCTTTTCAAATGCAGAAATGCTCGTTCCACGTGTCTCACTATGCTCCCTCCCTCGCTATGCACCAAAAGAAAACCGACTGTTTGTGCCTTCCTGCGCTGTCCTGTGGTCCAGGGGGCGGCTGTCCAAGAAAGAACTGTGGGTACAATCCAGATGAGAGCACGCGTCGCGCTCAATGACCGACCTCGAGAAGGTGCCGGCCGCTTCTCTAGTATGCCATCTGCAAGGCACATATTCAGCCAGAAGTTGTTTTCCGGGAACCCATCTTGTCCCTTGGTGAAGAATTGAGGCGTTCTGTATTTCACCGTACTGCCCATCACTGCCCCTAGCCCTGCAGCTACTATTGGAACCCTTGGTTCCATTGACCTCCTGCCTGACCTTGGCTCTGTGCGCCAGAAGGCCAGCTTTGGCCATGCTGCTGGTTTGACATGTACTGAGACTGGCCGCCCATCTGATACATCCCTCTCTGGGCGCCGCCCATGGCCAGAGCACCGTACCCGGCAGCACCCATGGCCTGCAGTCCAGCTCCGGGCCCATATAGCTGCTGACCTCCAAGACTTCCGGCACTGCCTTGGTGATGGAGCATCGGCATATGTGGTGGTTGCATCTGTTGCGGATGCGGTGGTGGGCTAGCATGTGCACCGCCCGGTAGAGGTGAAGGTATTTGCCCCTGTGCAAGATTGGGAGAGAATTGGGGGGTGGTCATACGATGAATGCCCGGTGAAGGGTGAGGTTGAGGTGGTGGGGCTCCCCAGCTCGGTTGTTGTTGTTGCTGCTGTGGCTGTTGCTGCTGCTGCTGGTTCATAGCATGAGGAGAGAACCCACCACTTCCGAACGCCATAGGCTGTTGAGGGGGAGCGGGTTGCGACATTGTTGATAGGCTCGATGATGATCTCGCATAGCCCGGATGCTGAGGCGGAAATTGTGATGAATCACGTGTGGTGTATTGCTGAAGACTTGGTTGCCGGACGGGGGATTGTATCGGAGGCTGCTGGTGAGTGAATGGTGGAGGATGCATCGGGGCCTGAAGGGCCTGAGTAGAGTGAGACATTGTGTTCGGTTGAGTAGATGGTACGTCGGTTGAGGGGAAACGGGGGGATGAGAAAGGATGGTTTGTAGTTGCCGCTTCGGCTTCGACTGGTGGAGGTGTTGATACTGGTGGCTCGTGAGGTCTGCGCCAGTAGTCTTCAACAATACCACGCCGATACCTGTTCTGTTGGTTGATGGTCTTGCTGTACTCGGCTGCATGAGCGGCCTGACTGGTCAATTCGGCGTCGGAACTGGAACGTGTGAGATCCTGGTATGGCGGTCCTGTAATTTCATGCCGTGGGCGTACGATATCTTTGTATCGCGATTCATAGGCCGGGTCAAAGGAGGCCAGTTGAGCCATGGTCGACGCAATCCCAGATTGCAGAGCCGGGGGTTGGACTGTGCCATAGCCCGGTCCATTGCTGTAGACGATATCACCGTAGCTCGCGGCCACGGTTGCTCGGGCATTCAACTGGTCCTGTGCTGCCGCTTCTCTGGCTCTGGCGGCACCTGGTCGCTTTTCGCCGGCGGCATCTTGCTCCGTGAAACCTTGCTTGATGGCTTTGGCCTCCCAGTAGTCGTCTCGCACTCTCCGCCCGTCTTTGATGACACGGCTGCCGAATTGACGGAACATGGAGCGCGCCGTCACCACGGCAATCTGCCTCGACCTGTACGAGTAGGGCAGGATTTCGCGGTTGACAAGCTCTTCCTTCTCCTTGACGCTCGCGATGATCTTGAACAAGGACCTATTCTTGTTGAAGAGCAGGTACGAATCTCGGTATTGGAGCTGGCGTGCGCATTCAGTGGCGAGCATAAACAGCTTCTGCCCTCTACCGGGCAGGACGAAGGTTCTGATTTTGTACTCGCGCCCGCCTTGGAGATAGCCTAAATGATCCACCTTCTTTTCGCCCGCCTCATCGACCTCGCGCGGCTGATATTCGTCTCCTTCTGGCTTCAGCACATCGCTCGTGTGGTCCCTAACCGTCGGCAGTGCCTTGATGGTGGATTTGGGGATGGTGCGTGGTGGAGAGGTTTGTGTCGGCGTCAACGCTGGTGGTTGTGAGCCTCCTTGGATCACCGGTGTGTGGTTTTGGTCGGGCGAAGTTTGACTGGATGGGGTCGGGAAAGCGTCAATATGGGAGGTGAAGTCGGCGGAAGCCCTGGGTGTTTTGGCTGGCCGGCCACGTTTGCGCGGGCCTGCAGCACACGTCAGCATAGGGCTTAGGAGACTGGCGCGCCGGTAGAAGGCTTGCGCAGACTTACCATCGTCGTCGCCTTGATGATATTCGCTATACTGCTCGGGCGATCGACTTCGCTTGACGCCGCGTGGGCCGGATTCGGTCGATGATTGTATCAATCCACCTGTTACGCGCACGATGTCAGTGAGCGCACACAACTATGGGTACGACTGCGAGATCGTTGCATCGAGGTGATGATGCGTTCAGGACCGCAGCGAATCAAGACTTGATCGACATGAGAGCCTCATGGTCTTCCCAGTGGTCAGGTCAGGAAACCAATGAAACAGAGCGTACCACTAGCGTTCAAAGCTGCAGGATTGATGGTTCCTGAACCATCGCTCATGGCGCCGACACCATTCAAAACATTTGTAGGCTGGCGAGTAGGTGGATAGATGGACATCTCAGGGCCGGGTCGATGAAAGGGTGGTGATCGCGGTGGTGGTGGTGGTGATGCGCAGGCTCTGCACCCGCATCAGCACGCCAGGGAGCTGCCAGGCAGCACAAAGTTGAGTGCGACCCAGACTTGGAAGATTTGGGAGAGGGTGCCTGCGTCGGGTGAGTCGCTCAGCTCGGCGCCTCTCGAGCAATGTGCGACAGTAGGAATATTGGAGTGCGACGACGATGCCGACGGCGACAGGTAGGAGGGTATAGGCGGAGCGAGGCGTGCACAAAGGTCACAGGCGTGCAGCAGTAAAGTTAGCGAGGATGACGAGGGTGATGCTGGGAGCCAGTGGCCGTGGGCGGAAGGTAGATTCTGGTGGAGGAGGACGGCAGAGGATGCAGCTGGAGCTGGGGGTGGTCTTAGTGTTGCAGTAGTGTCTCTTGTCCCTCTTGAGCCCGAACGAGACGCCTGTTGGTCGGCTGGATACGCCACGGTTAGCAGTGGTGAACTGCTCATCCGCCGCTGGGTGGAAGTACGAAGTACAGACAGAGGAACGGGCGACGGCGCCTGGAGCCTGCAGCTGCAAGTCAAGAGATGGCTCTTCCTTTTTCTCGCTGCTCGGACTCTGTGTCTCACTTGGTCAGTGTCTTCCTGTTGTGTGGTCTGGGCGGTCGTCAGTCACAGTTTGTTCGGCCGGTACCCCTCGCGCCCAAGATTAGGCCTGAGGGTTCGTAAAATGACGACTTTGCCGAGGGAACTCGAATTTGGCGGCTGGGAGGACGCGCAGCCAACTGGTGTTAGTGGTGGCGACCGCCGCAAGTGATGACAATTCTCGACTTTGGAGACGACTCTGCAGCGCCTTGATTGGGGGACGAGTTGATGGCTCGGTCAATATAGAATCTGGGGATTCTGCGATCAGACCAGACAGCCGGCACAGTGATGATGATGTGGGTTAAAGTTGGAAATCCACCGTGCGCGAAATGACCAGATGACGGTCAGATCTGGCTGGATACTGAGTGGCACCTGGCACTTGCAGAAAATAACAGATACGGCGACTGTCTAATGGTGATGAACTACTCCGTCTGCTCTCGGTAATATTAGTGCACGGCGTTGGAGAGGGATCGATGTTGCTCCGAGAAGCACGCCTAAGTAAGTCACAGACCCCAGTCGCCTCTCGAGGCGGCACGCTGCGGGTGCTTGTTCCAGGCAAAGTGGCTAACTAGTGCATCTGAGCACTGCGTATGATCCCTGCACGGCGGCCAGTGGATCTCGCGGTGGGTTTAGAGAAGGTGCTTCCGCAGTAATCCCGGATGCTCGGAAATAGGCTGATGCCGAAGAACGCAAATCGACATGCGCGGATGGCTGGACGGTCGACAGTGATTGGAATACCGTCGCTATTTGGTATAGACGTGGATTGGATCCAGGAGCTCGGAGAGTAGAGCCTCGCAGCAGGGTGCGGGAGATGTGCGGCCACAGATACACTGGGTGAACAAGGTAGGAGGCACGAGAGAAGAGATGGAGGGGAGTGGAGAGCAGTCAGCGACTACAGGACAAGGATCACAGCCGAGCAATATTCTTGTGTCGAGTCGGCCAACTCGGGAAGTGGTGGGGACGATGAGACTGTCAAGAGAGAGTCACGCAGCGTGCCTGATAGGGACTCCCGCGCGAGTACTGCTTGGAATGTCAGATGTCTGCCGAACAAGCCCGAGTTCACTTGCGTGTCGATGTCTGGTGCGCCTTGTACACCGTAGCCTGTAGGCTGATGTCGGGTTCAATCCTCGGGTGGACGGGGTGCTGCAAGAGACAGAAGCAGGTGGCAGATGCACATGCAGCAGCGGCAGCTTGCGATATTGCAGCATACAGCGAGATGCGGTTTAAGCGGCACATATGCGGCCAGGGTGGGACGCTCTGAGGCGTCTATGAGCACACTTAGTAGCGGAGAACAGGGACCAGGGAATAGTGAACAGGGGTGGGGCCACCAGATGAAGAAAACTGTGTACCGAGTTGCAGTGCTGCGCGGTGTCCAACGCCTGGACAGTGCACAGTAGTTGTTCTCTATTGGCGGGTCGATAGGTACCTAGGTATGTTGAAGGTGCCTAATGAATAAGAGCCTCCGTCGCGCTTTTTCGCCTCTGACTCGTACGAGGTGCTCGATAGCCTTGGCTCGCGTTGAGAGCGGCATTCTCAGAAGTAGCCTGTTGGGCGGCTCTTCGCCTTCCTCGCCTTATTGAGCATTGAGCTGCTACTCTTTCAATCACATTTGTCGCAACATGCTGAGTGCGGGGCTCACGTAGCAGGATACAGTCACAGTGCTTGATGGCAAACATGCCAGGCGCTCCGACCGCAGGAGGTATCTTTGTTCCTGGTTTAGGTAGTACCGCCTGTCGCTTCTGCCTTTGCAGCTGAAAAGAGCGTTCATCTTCGGGTCGTCTCCGGGGTCCACAGCTTAGGGAGTCATGTGGCACGCATCGAGCACAAACTCAATCGCGTCCATGTGAGGTGCATGGCACTGGTAGACTACTGTATGTCTCCAGCTCTTAAATCCAGCCATGAGAGCCCAGCCGTCGCATCAACTCTCTCTTCATCCTTCACTGGCATTTGTCGCCCGTGGTTCGAGGCCCATTCTTTGACAGTTGTGCTGCCCGCGGCACCGTCGAGTGAAAGTAAGTTCGTGCCTCAAGCTGGGCTCTTGGTACAGAGTATGTTGCATCGAGGTCTGCTCGATTCCGGGTGTCAAGTTTCTTTGTCGTCTCTCGCTCGTAGCCCTCTCGTCAGCCAGTCAGCTTGCAAGGCCAGTGCGCGCGTCGAGTCTCCATCTTTCTGCACAGGTCATCTGCTCGAACGAGACGTTGACATCCCTGCTCGTGGCGGAAATGTCTATCCATGGTTCTCCCTCTTCGGTCATCGCGATGCACTCGCGAAATGCCTCCCGTCCACTCATGGCCCAGCCCTCTAAGAGTCGGAGCGGCCGCTAGGCAACTTGTTACTTCGCGATAGCCTCGAGTCCCAAAGAGTGCAACGCTTCGAGGCTGCATTTCTTGATTTCATTTCCTTTCGCTCGCCTGCACGCCCCGCGCCAACCTAGCGGCCTTTCGCATCGGCGAGTCACCCGGAGCCATTCTGTCAGCTGATACAATTGGTTATCACGTCGAACGGTCCCCATGACCAAGTGCCTGGCCAATGATGGTTTGCGTTTCCCCCGTTCAGTCATCCACTTACGCAGTGGGATGGGGACGCGTCCACGCCTTCTCGCACGATCAGCGTCTTTGCTCTCTTCCCAGCAGGGTTACTCTTGCAAGCATTCGAATATCCAGTACGGCGTTCCTGGTTAATCTATCGATCGCTTTCGAGCACAAGCCACTGCGGAGTGCTGAGCGGGGTATCGCTCGTTCAGGCATTTGTACCATTCCTGTTCATGGGATGTGAAAGTGTTCGGGCTTTTCGCAAGTGTCTGATGTCTTTTCGTCATCGTCTTGTTCCGATGGGTCATGCATTCATGCATCTTTCAAAGCATGTCTGCCAGAAAGGAATCCCTTGCGGCGCTTATGCTTAGTCTGAGCTCTGCCGCACTGCTGATTGAGCGTCCCCGGATCAGCGGCCGCATAATGGTCGTGGATCTGGCCGTGGAGTCTCTCCGTCTCGAATCGCCTTCCCAGTACCTCGTATTGCTCGCGCTCGCATGCTCGTCCTCGCGACATCGCACAATGCCTATATAGACTAAAACTGCCTTTTCGCGGCCGCTAGATGCCTGCCACGAATTACAGGCCTGAATGAACGCCATTTGAAGCATATGTCAATGTGCTCGTTCCCAAGTGTAGCAATTTATGACAAGCTGAGCAGGCCTGGAAGAAGCTCCCAAGCGAGCACGGAGCATCAGGAATTTCTGTCCGTGTATTCTTGCTCGGTGCTTACCGGATCGTTAGCTTTTAGAAGTACGGAGTACATGGTCATCTGGAAGAGTCGTCTTCGCAATGACGACAGCGTACAGTCGGCGACCTTCCTCCCCAACTGAAACGCGCCATGACGAACCTAATATCACGCTTTGAACATTCGGTCAGTCTACAAGGACCGGGAACGAGAAGTAAATACACAATCGCAGTAGAGCGATGCTAGCGAGCACGAGGATAGAAAAGCTGCCCCTGGTAAATATTATGTGCTTGGGAAGGCGTGCGGGCAGACATTATTGCTCGCGCCTTCGTGCTGTGTAGAGCTTCCCCACTCTGACTCGACAGGCCGATGGCATTGCTGAGCATATCACGAAAGATCCGACCTGGAAAGGGCGCCACATTGCGTTGCAAGGTCTTCTGTGGCGAAAATGCACCGGGGCTATTTTCCCATGTTTGGTCTTCGGGACAGGGTAAAGCCTTGAAGTCGCCAGTTGGGTGCCAGTTGGCACCGAAGCGGGCCCCTGCCAGTGATCAACAGTGACTGAAGCTCATGCCCTTTCGGCCCGGTCCAGGACCTGCACACATGCACAAGGGGTCAAGGAATTCGAAACACGTCCGAAATGATGGTGTTGGCCGTTGCGATCGTGATGGTGTGCTACAGCCAGCTAACGTGTCGGCTAGGCACGACCGACGGGAGCTTAGGGGACGAAGGCAATTCCACTCTCCGCTCTCGGTAAGCTTTGATCCTGGTTGACCATGTGGGTGAGCTGCCACCAGCGACACAGCACATTCTCATTCTCTAGCAGGACTCTGCATAGAATGTACGTCCGCAACGTCACAGGACTCCAGGGATCTTTTCGCTTTTGACATTGACCTGCAAAGGTCAGACGTGGCGCGTCGCGCAGCGATAACGTTGACACCGTGTACTGAGCTTCACCGGATCGTCTGAACCTAGGCCCGCTTGTCACACCTCGGAACAGACGACGCGAGCCGTCCTCGCAGTGCCAACCTGAACCCTGCCGCCGCTGCTAGTGACGTGCATCGGATTATGCAAGATTGCTCAATTGCAAGGTTGAAGTGGGTGTGTGCTGCGCTGGCCCAAACGGATTGACAATAAATGTGATTATTTCGTTTCGCCCCGCCTCAAAGGCCCATCGTGTAAGGAGATCTTGCATCCGCCTTTTGTCTGTTGTGAATTGCACACACAGCTTTCCAAGCCGGTTCCGTAGTGGGTGTGTGCTGGCCGATTGGCTGACGGCGCCGCCATTCCCAGCTATTGGGTTCGTGACACCTCAAGCAAGCAGGACAAGTGGAAACTCAGCTACACGTCACGGAGGACACATCTCGTGCAACGAGGGCTGCACGCTTCTGTTGTGACCAGTGACTCAGAGGCGGTGCTCTGAGGTGTTTCCTGTGTCTAAGTAACAGAACCATGGAATTTCAGTGTTTCAGCCATCGACACTGAGTTGACCTTGAGAAGACAAACAACGTAATTATGGAGGTGATGGAGCAAGAGACTACCTACGGTACAGGGACGCAGTCACTCATCCAAGCTGAAGAGCAGCCTACCCAGAGCTCCTTCCGTACTGTCCAAGTTTGCCCTATTCAATCTTCTGTCACTCGATGAAGCATGTCTGTGTGCCTCCTCAGCTCCTCTTTCCCAGCAATAAAATGCAATCCAACTCCAGCAATTCAGGGGTATCTCGTGAAAGAACTAACCACCAACTGTGCCTTTTGTCGTGGACATATGGGGGTATCGCAGCTTTTTCTCGCGCTATGACAAATTCCGTCCATCTGTGGCTGGGGTCACATTTGTCGTTTCTCGTAACATATCGCTTCCATGTGCGACAAGTGAGCCAAGAGCTCATGTTTCATGTATGCCATCCTACACCGCCAATTCGCTTCGTTGTTGATACAATTCGTCCAACTGCATACCAGTGTCTTTCAATGAAATCCAACCAGGTGAGCCACATCATTACATCTTCATCTCCTAGCGCCACAAGTTGAGCACCGTGCTCGGGTTCAACTGGCGGCTGTTCAACTTGATCTCAATTGCCACCGAAACCGTAGGGATCAGTGTCCAAAGTCACTGCTGGAGAAGACGTCCAGTGAAGGTCCCATCCAGAGATCTGCTGTCGTCTGGGTTGAAACGGCCGGGTCTACAGTGAGCTGCAAGATCACTGGAGAGACCTGTGGCTGCGAGCCAGTTCGTGAGATCGTTGTCATCACGAATACGAGCAATCGAGACTCCTGTCTCTGGATCCTGCATGATTTTGGGCTCCAGCTGGCGCATGCTAAGTAGCATCTGAATCGTTTGCGCAAAGGACTCGGCCTTTTCGGCGTAGCATGATGGGGTTTGGTCAAGCGGGAACTCCCTACCTGCTGTAGCCCAGCTTCGATAGAGCCAGCACATACGTTCCGCACAATTCAACATTATGAATGCAACCAGGAACGTTTCGAAGGGTTTGCCCTTGTTGCGCAAAAGCCGCTGCTCAAAGTTGTGCAAGGCACTTCTGCAGACAACACTGGCACGCTTCTCGATTGCTGCTCGAAGTTGATTCGTCAACATGCGATGAGAAAATGGATGCATGGTGTCGTCAACCGCACTTTGTCCACTGTCAAGAGCACTGTCCTTGCTGAAGAATGCGGTCAACTGATTATCCGTTATCACCACCGTTGCAACCCACAATTCAACAATCTGTGAAACAAGGTTGTCAGACTTCTGGGTATTCTCAGCAAGGAGACGGCTTTGGTGCTCTGCTTCGATCGCCTGGGCAAGTCGAAGACTGCCTTTCATGGCGGATGATGGCTCCTTCTCGATGATTTGAGGGCAGATCGCCTTGAGGTACTGTTCGATCTTTGGTAGCACATTTTCGGTCTCAAGATCCAACACCAGCACTTCATCTTCAGGAAATGGTTGATCACCACAGTCAGTGGGAATGGGTACATGAGTGAATTGGCGAGCTTTGAAGGTGACCTTGTGGTCGAAGAAGTGGAAAGCTTCCAGCCGGCCGCTGAAGCCACTTTGATTGGCCTGATTCTTCAGTTTCTCAAAGTCATGATGTGTGAGGACAGTGTAAGGCATGATGAAGTAGAGTGGGAACTCCTCGTCAAGCCTAGTCCGGACGCATGAGATATTCCACAAACGAGGGTTCTCGACTGAGGCGCAGGTTTGGCAAGGTGTGACCTGAGAACATGTTTTCCTCAACATGCGACAGCGCCAGCAAGCACCAAGCTTTCGTACCTGGCGCACTTCATCGCGGCGTTCGGGGGCAAACTTTCCACGGACCCTCTGCTTGGGATGGTGTGCTGGGAGGTCATTGTCCTCAGCCAGGTGATTGGGTTGATCATTTGGGTTCATGGCAATTGGTCGGAGTTGTTGGCTTGATGATCTGTCTATGTGACTCGGCAGTGCAGCCATCGCGGGCCCAGGAGGAAAATGCTCGTCCAATGAGTGACCCGGGTGCATTGAGCTGATCTGCTCGATCAGTGGCGGTGGCAATGGCACAGTTGTCGATGGGAATCGTCCAGAGTTCTGGCAAGACAAGACATGCTCCTGGGACTCTTCAAGAAGGTCCTGAGAGATATCGCTGGACGATAGGATATCAGCTCCCGGCGCACTCTCATTCAGCAACGTCGCATGTGCTGTAGCGGCTATGGTCGAGAGATCTGGGGCTCCTGTGCTGACAAGAGAAAGATCACTCATGGGAGTGGGTGACACGTTGCCTATGTAGGAATAGCCGGTTGCAAAGGTCGAAGCTGTGGTAACTGGGAAGCTGTCTCCTTCCAGCTGGGGGTCAAGCAGTACACCGCCAGCTTGGTCCATCGGGGCGTAGCCAGCGCTGACTACTACGTTGCCACTAACATGACTGGATACCTCGGCGAGTAGTTCTAAGCTAGCGAGCTGCCGTCCGTTCTGAGCCGCAACTCCTCCTGTCCTATTGCCCTGGTTCTGCTCGTTGTCACGGGGTCCCACCAACAGGCCATTGCCATGGTGCAGGCCGCTGTTCCCGGCTAGTGCCACGTTACCATCACTTTCTGAGTTGCGCGCTGGATCACCGTCCGGATTGAGAGTTGGCAGTACGAGGTCATGGAGGCGGAAGATGATGCTGGCGCGCTCCGCATAGCTGATGGCAGGACATTTCTTGGTCAGGTGAGGGATCATGGCCTCACTGCGTCCTCTTGCAAAATGTTCGCCGCATCTCTTGCATGTCTGTTCATAACGGTTGGACATGTCACTAATCTTGACACCACGCTCAAAGAACTCCGTCATAAGCGGGTTAGGTCGACGACCCATTGTCGCTGGAGCGGCTCGCACGCCAATGTTCTTTGACCAAGAGGTGCGACAAAGGCTGTCCGGCAGCAACGTGATGCTTCTCACAGCCCTGCTTCCGCAAGTAGTTAGTAGACAGTCCCACGAGTGTCGAAATCGACTCACGAGATTGGCTGGGGGAGGATGTCTCCACGCGCCGGCAGAAAGCGAGCGACGGGGTTGGATGGAGCGCAGTGAGTTCAGGATGAGGTCGGGCACAAAATTTTGAGGACACGGGCAAAGAGAGCCGCGAGGCCTGCGCCCACCCTTTACAGGCGTGAACTAGGCCAAGCGAACTGTTTTCAAGTACACCTCGAGCGACAGTACTCCGTGATGTCCAACAATTAATTAATAAAAGCGGTGAAATGTGGCAGAATTTTGTTTGTTGGAGAAGTCAAGTTAACTTGGGCTTCAAAATCTCCGCAATGACGTTAACAAGGCTGTGAGTCAGCCTCGTCAATCCCGAGGAAGATCCGACATAGGGAAGAGGCTGGAAGTCTCTTCTTTCACGATACAGAGAACTGCTGTACACTATCCAGAAAGACCTTAACCCTCATGAAAGCTCACCTTGGAGGCTTTGCGCACCAGAACACCAATCCGAGGTTCGACAGGAGCACCATCCTGGCTGTTGCAGTTTGGGAACCCAGGTAAGTATGGCCAGGCCGCTCATACCCCAGTCACAGCATGCGAATTTTCAGTCATGCCTTCGAGCTGATCTGTAGTACAGACCACCGAGCTCGAATGTCGTGAAGTGTCTACTTTTGTCCAGGCTGCCTAACGCAAGACAAACAGTGCGGTCAGTAGGCGCAAGCGCCACCACTTAGATACTCTTCCTTTCCCAGTCGGGCAATTCATATGTTCCGTTCCTCTGGTGGGCGGTACGGTACTCCCAATATTTGGAAGATCCTTCTTTCGTCGTGTGATTCCATTAACGCCCCATCATCAATTCGCTGGCGCCCAGCACCCTTCATTACATGCTTACATAGGCCATGTTGGTTCAGCCGCATTCCTTTTTTCCCTGCGAGGAATCTGATGCTTCGATTGAACAGGTCATTGCCTGTGAAGTAGATCAATGCTGCTCCAAGCTCCTCCCATGGTACGAATAGGAAATCGATACGTCGCCACCTCTCGCTACCAGGAAGTGCTGATGCCCCGTGCCATTTCGAAGTATCGTCCCCGGAAGAACGTCCAGTGGCAAGTGCCACTTTCAAGAAGCCTTGATCTGACAAAGCTGGCATGACGGTATCGAGCATCAAGGTACGAATACGGACTATGTCCGCCCCTTCCATGGTGATGATGCAGTCGATATCACCCGAGTCTTTGCTGCCGCATCGGTACGACCCTCCGATGATCAGCTGAAGTTTTGGGTCTGCAGCTTTCAGGGCGCTTTCCACCACGGCGGCATGTTGCTCGACCTCTTTGCGAGGGATTCTCTGCTGGAAGTCATCATAATGTTGGAGCCCGATCCGCTGGTTGGGCGTCAAGTCGGCACTTTTTTGGAGGTCCTGCAGCGTTCGGAAGCCTTGGGCTATCCAGCTGTGAGCTGTGGCCTCCCCGGCGCCATAGACTCCCTTGAACAACTTGAGGACTTGAGTTCTGGGGTCATTTTGTGCATATTCCAGCCGCTTGTACCGGCCTGTCGACACAATCTCCTCGACCTGGGCAGCAACACTCTCACCCAGTCCGATCTTCCGAGCTTCTTGACTTGTCCGAATCAGTTGACTGTGCCGGCGCAGTTTCCCGATTGCCTCTCGGAAAACTTTGGTCCGCCATTGATCACCTCTGCTCTCATACATGGTTACCATCTCCTGCAACTTTTCGATAGTCGCAGCGTTGGCGTTCGGGCCTCTGGCTATGGCAGTATGACTTTCCATGCATAAGAAGCCGGTGTTATTCGAGACCTTGGTAGCGGTGTTGGCATTGGAGCCTCTTGGATCGCCAACATGACGTTCTGCATCCTCGTCTCCGCTTTCTGAATCTTCACACGGGTCGGAAGCCGCAGCCACATCCGCACCCCCTCGAACATCCCTAATCGCAATCTCAAGAATATCCACGGCGGCTTCATTGTCGCTCTTCTGATTAAGGTGTTCAGGTTCACGTCTTGAACTGTCATCACGCTTTAAGTCCTGCAGAGCCGCATTCGCATGTGAGGACCTGTCGATTGTAAGGCCAGGAATTTCCGCGTTCGCAACAAGTGGAAGAACGACCTCGTTCGGATGATGCAAAGCTTTCCACCCGGGAACCTGGAAGCGCTCCCAGTGAGTTTCCTGCAAATACCGAGATTTGCAGCTCTCCAGCAGCCAACTGATGCGCAAGAGGGGAGGCTTTTTCTGCAAGCAACAGTCAGCATGAGGACTTGGTAAGATCTGGAGAAGTACACACTGGTATTTCCTGTGAAGAAAACCACTTGGCCACAGCTTTCACGTCGAGTTCGTTGTTGGTGACGATGATATGAGTGACTTCTCCGCAGAATTCGTGCGTCCATTGCGCACCGTGCTGGATCGCCTGATGTATGCGGATGCGTGCTCCAGAATCATCGTCATTGTTGGGTACGAAGTCTGCAGAAGCCGTTAGTAGGAAAGCGAACAGTTGGATGAGAGGGCACCTACAGAAGACGAGACCCTTGAAGATCTGCTTGTCCGGGTCGACTGGCTTCATTTTTGCCGCGAACTTTGGAAGCTGTTTGAGCTTTGGTCGACCTTCACCTTTGAGTCGCGCCTGGACATTCGAAAGGTCTGTAAAGTTTGTTCTCAACTTAGGATGTTTAGCCTTGGTCGAGCCTTTCTCGGGCACAGTCGCCGCCCTTTCTAGACGAGGTATCGGTCGTCCTTTCTGGGCTGGTTGCTGCTCGGGAAGAGTGGATGACCTGGCCAAACGAGGTTGGCGTACTGCTCTTTGATCCGGCTGTGCAGCGTCCTCCGATTGCTTCCTCTTCTGGCTCAACGGTGTCTTCTCTTCGATGACTGCTTTACTCGGAGCTAGCGTTGCTCTAGGCATGCTGACTGCCGGCTTAGTTTGGGGGTCCGTAAGTGGTGGTACGGGAACGCTCAGGGTCACCTCTTCCTGTGTGTCCTCGTCAAGGTCGCCTAAACGATCTAGGTCTCGAAAGAACTGCTCCTTTTCTTTCTTTTCTTGTGCGGACAACATCTTTGGTTGGTGATGATGGTGAGGCACTGTGGATTGCGAGGGATATGCATAGTCGTACGCAGGACAGGCAGTGTGCACGACATTGTTTCACGCTCGCGCTGGGAAGTCCAATTCTTCAGCAGTCAGTGAAGGCGGGGTGAGTGGGACGAACCGTTGTGAACCTTTTCACCTTTGTCCATTCACAATCAGACACGATAATGACGCGCTGTCACATGACTGTTGCCAAGAAATCTCTGTTGAGCTTGCACATGGTCCACTTCGATGTGTACGAGTACGTGCAGTTCGACGAGTAGCACTGCCCTGTATTCCACGCTGGATCATCATCCAGCATGCCACGAGAGGATGTTTTGACATTGTTTGTCACACTAGCACTGCGCCCTCACCGCCGTTGCATACAAAAACTCTCAAGATCGTCACCAAGGCTGACTCGCTATGCCTCTACCTCGAGCCAGAGCAAAACGACCCTTCCGGCAACGCAGGGAACCGAGGCTACAACTCGACCGAAGATCCCCCTTCACGTCGGCCTCGACCGCAACCCCGAAAGTGTGTCCGCCATCTCCCGAATCCCCATTCCTCGAGGAGTGAGAGGCGAGAAGTTCACTCCTCAAGTGCTAGCACGTCCCCTAGGTCTTGAACATCCTCCTCGACCCGGGCAGAACAGTCCTTTGGACAGCCGTACGCTCCGGGAGAGGCATGAGGAGTTTACAAGCTACGATAAAGCGCTGGAGCGACGACGTGTCTACCTCCGCACTTTCTTCCGTCCCTATTTTCAAGAATGGAGGGGGATGGACCATCACAAGGGAAAGAGCTTCGTGTCAAGTCCACGGTTGTTCAAGCGAGAGAAAGCGCTGTACTTTCCGAATATTTGGGGCCAGACACTGGCTAAAGAAGGAGATGGGCCAGACGGTGGGCGAGACACGACACCACTTTTGATGGGCAAGGTATCTCTGATAGGCATACACGCGAATTCATGGGCTGAGGAAATGGTCAACTCGTTCATCGGGGGAAAAAACAATCCGGAGCTGAGCAGACTATTAGACCAGAACAGGGGCCGGTTGCAGCGGGTGGATATCAATGTCTCAGGCGATTGGATTCGCGCTCTAATTGTGCGGACGTTCAGCGGCCGCATTCGACAAAACATCCCTGAGGAGCAATGGACCAGGTATTTCAAGATCAAATTGCCACGCGACATTCGACGCGGTCTGTCAGACGAGGTACGCGATGCCATGGGCTTCCTCAACAGCCAAGTCGGCTACGTCTACCTCGTCGATTCCAGCTGTAAGATCCGTTGGGCGGGGAGTGCCTATGCCTGGGACGGGGAAGTGGACGGACTGAACGCTGCGGTCCAGAGACTACTTCAAGAGGAAGAAACCCTGGGACAGGCGTCATCGAAGCCGCTGCCATCTTCAGCGAAAATTGTCCAGAGGCCACGAGCGCCACCAAAAACCTCGACCGAGAAGCCCAATGCAATGCCCAACGCTGTCGTCGCATGATTCAGATCTCCACATAGCCCGGTCTTTCCCAAGAACTTCGACATCCTAGAAATCCCAGAATAGCCCAATACGCCACTCAATGCATCCGGCCATTTCGTCAATCATAAAAGCACAGAGATCAATGTTCACAATTCTCCTCCGGCTCCGGTCTCGTCCTATACGACCAGAAAGTCAGCAAATCTGCCACAAAGATACGCCTGCGACCGAGCACAGTCGACTTACCCGCACTTCGGACACGGCATATCCGCCTCTGCTCCATCTAGGATCTCGTGCCGAATTCTGCACTTCTTCGAGCCCACGACCTGCACTTTGGCATAGCCGCTGGCATCGGATAAGAGTGCCATCTTTTTCGGCGCTGACGACTCGGAGCATATCGAATGGACATAATATGGTGCGGGTCGTGCTGTGCCAGGACAGCAGCTGAAGTGATAGGTATAATAGATGCACATGTCGGGTTGGAAATGTCCCGTGAAATGACCGGTATTGAGCTAGGGAGCTTTGCTGAGGAGGCCGCGCGATCGGTGGAAGATGATTTGAGAGAGTGCCTGGTCGGTTGCCGGCTTTGCTGCGTCTGTCGGTCCGGACTGGCACTCAAGCTGGACTAGAGGTAGTCGTCCTAGACTCTCCAGGTTGCGCTCCTGCGGGCGGCTCTGGCGCGCGCTACCGGGGCGGGCTGGCTTCTGAGTCTGCGGATGATGGCCGTGCTGATGCTGATTCTTCTGCTGAAGTACTGGGATCATTCATGTCCATATCCCATCGGCGCGCAGCGGAGGAGTGAATAACGTCTCGCGCCACCGCTCGTTTGCTTGCACCAATGTAGTGCGCCTACAAGTGTGGCCGGAAAAGTTCTCCGCTCCTTGATTCCCAATTGCTGGTTCCGGACGCTCTCAGAGAAATCGATTGTTCCTTTGTTTATGCGCAAGCACCACGGACACAAATTTTTTCAGAAGTTTGATGTCAACGTCAAGACCCAGCTGATATAGTAACACAAGCGAGAACAAAGAAGAAGGGCCCGCCTCGCGCACCAATAAGATAAGAGATTACGCGGTGGCTTTGTGTGTGTACACAGTATATACCGCAAGTCACTGACTTGATACAAGAACAGCAAGCCTAGGTGTTGAAAGCGGCAATCAAATATCCGTGTCAATTGATCAATCAAATGAAGTGACAGAGAAGAGAGAGAGCGCGGAGATTCACTCGATGCCGAAAATTTTAAACACCATGCCAATTGCCAATTGCCAATTGCCAATGCTCGGGCCCAGGAGCCTCAGCATTCACACTGTCGGCATCTGCTCAGTTGCACTTTGTCGGTAAGTTCGGTATTACTTAGCATGAAGGAACATCCAAACGAGGGCGTGCAGGGGAACCCTTCGCCGCTCAAGCTTCTTTCGGCGGCGCAAAGTCGCTATTCTTTCCCACCTTTGACGTACTTTTCTGGAAAAGAACTCCTCCACCATGACGCACGCAGCGAACTTTTGTGGCCATGCAGCAGCGTACGAGGAGCGTAGCATGTACGAAGTAATTACACAGTAGCCGGCACATCCATAAGGTAACCCTCCTGCGGATTTAACCACGAGGGGATGACCACGGCAAGCCAACCAACCAGCCAGTCGAGCCAGTCAATCAATTCGTGCCTACCGAGTACAGCAGCAATTTCCCGTGTCGTGCTGTAGGGTCCCGGGTGGCGGGCCCGATACCGTAGCCATGCCACGCCATGCAATGCAGGCCTGCAGTTTTCCCCGGGCGGGAACCGGCACAGCGGGATTTTTGCGCAGCGCGCACGACGGTACTGTAACGGTGGGAGGACCGAGGGGCAGAAGCCAAGGGTCATTATGACTGCACAGTCACACGCAGGGCATGGACCTAAAAAGCTTGTGTGGCTCAAGAAACCAACATCAGCATCATACACTATTAGTCGCTTCGTTGCCTTCCGCCGCTTGGGGTCGAAAGGCCCATTCAGCCGGAATGTTTAGCCCCGTGTGCGTGCTTTTGTCTCGTCGACCTGACGTCTGCCAACACAGAGTAGTTACCTAGGTATGTGGTCGTCGGCCGTGCTTTTGGTGGGAACTGCTCGAGAAGTCCTCCTCGTGCGCAACGAGGTGCCTGCATGAGGTGGTATATCCAAGCCAGCATGGACCGTATGTTTACCTTCGCGCCCACGCACGATATGTCATCTCGCAAAAGCATGAGGATGAGGATTCGTTCTGCCGACACTTACGGCTTCCACGTCCGCATCCGCAGCGTGATTCGTCCGGGAGTTGCCGCCAGGGCAGGTGGGCGCGAGAACACGAACATGCAGAGCAAGGACGACGACTGATTCAAGGACGGCGACTACGCCACGCATGCATAGGTAATCACATACTTTAGCAATGCGGCAAGCCAGCGTTGAAGCAGCATTGGTGCTCCTGCCGCTTTCGCCATGTACTGGCTACCAGTGCACCGTAGGTCCTGTACTGAGCTCACAGAGAACACGTGGGAACCTACGTCGTCATGCCATGCTGTGACGCATGGTTCCGTCCCAAAAACTGAGATGAAGGAAATGGGTGGTTTGATCAAAAGCTTTGGATGATCTGACGTTTTACATGCCTACCCAGTGCATGATAAGCGAGCCAGACATATAGGCAAGTCAAACCTGTAAGATGAGGGCCGGTGAGATGACCGCCTAATCCCGCCGAGGCCCTTACGCCATAAGAGGACTGAACGACGGCGGATAGGACTGGGTTGGTTACGATGAAGGACAGTGCAGAGGACAACCTCATAACCTGGGTTATCAAAATGACGGGCAGAGGGCACACCTCCAGGGAAGAAGATCAATGCAGGGAAGTGCTTGTGAACTGACATCTGTATTTGGAGAATCTACCCACAGGGTGTGCCGTAATTCGAGTCGGCGAGAGGATCGGCAAAGGGGAGTTCTAGGAAAAGACTTGGACGAGTAGCGCGTACGGGGCCTATAGCGGCCGTCTTATCCGCGCGCCAGTGACAGATCTGGGCTATAAAAAGGCCAAGGCTGAAAACGCCAGGGACAAGTGAAATCCTCGGTTGCAAGATAACGTGACGTCGGCCGAACCGAGATGGCAATTCTGTCTCACTTTCCGAGATTCAAGATCCAGTTGGAAGCCCAACAACCTTCTTCATTACACGAGCACATGTCTCAGATCTCATGCTGATGTTGGGGGACTGTGACTATCGCCCTGCTCCTTTCAAGGACCTCGTAGAGGCGGAGGACCCTGGAAAGTGCCGGGTGTCAGAATTTCGAGGGCGATGCATATGACGGCTGGGATGATACGTCCACTGTAGGCCATGTGCTCGACGGTGGCGGGATCGCTCTATTGGCTCGGAGCCGAGGACATAGACCCGGCAACCGTTTTGCCAGGCGTCCGTCAGCCTTGCATAGCCATTGCCCTGCAGACCATGCTGACTGGCCTCGCAGGTCCGGAAGTCCTGAAAATGCATTCTTGTGGAAATCATGCTCGCAAAAGCCAGGGCTCGGATATTGCATGAGATCAGCTGACATACGGATTGCCAACGTCGGTACGTACGGCCTTTGGTCTGTGCCTGACTGGTCCCTATCGTGGAAATGGTGACACCAAGAAGGGACCGTATCGTGGGATGACTCGGGATGAACGTCTCCGCCTGTTCTGCGTGCAGTCAGCTGCAGCAGTGGGATCGCCGCTCATGTCTGACAGCAACACGTGCGTAGGGCTGTGTCTGGCTGTCGCTGGGGCCAACGCCGCTGTTAGGAAAATGACATGGATGCATCTGCGACGCATTCGCCGTCATCACCTGTGTCCGGAGCTGAGCAGCTCAACGCTGGTTGAGATCCAGTCGGTTACGACCGACCTATCGTGATCCGCATTGTCATTTGCTTCTCACCAGCATGACAATGTACTGGAGAAGGTACCATTTTGCACTGCGAGGACAATTCTCCCCCAAATGCTCGCTCCGCACCTAGACATGCGGTGCAGGTTCCGCGACCGTGACTCGTTTGTTGAGCTGCGGTTCTGGCCATTCCCGCACAATCAGCTGAAGTAAAGCAACATCAGACAGCAAAATGCAATGAAACTGCCCAGGATGAGGCCATCCCGTCGTCTTTTCGACCCGATCCGCTGAATCAAGCCATTCACGCCAGGTATCTGTGCCGCGGCGCCCGTGATCCGCCGGTTGATACTGGACAAAGTCTCTCTCTGTATGCCGAAGTTCTCATTGATCGCATACGCCTGTGACAGCACTCCGTCAATCACACTGTGACTTTGATCAAGCCGATTGCGTTCTTGAAGCATGTACTCCGCCTCGGCCTCGGCTGGGTTGTTCGTACGGAACGCGTCGATATCGGAACGGACGTTTGCGAGCAGGTGCTGACGATCGCGGGCTTCGGCGATAGAGGCCTTTAACCGGCGGAGTTCCTGGCGGTGGTCGCTCAGGACTTCACGATGCCGGGAGAGGTTGTTCTGCTTGAGGGAGGAAGTACTTAGGGCGGACTCGGAATCCAGGAGACGAGCAAGTTGCGAGACTAGTCCTTCGCGCTGTACATGCAGGGGTGTGTTAGCACAGAGTGTTAGGCGCGCGGGAGCTCTCTTTTGTATGTCTAACCTTTTCCAGCAATTCTTGGATCTCTGCTTCGTTCCTTTGTTCTTCATCAGACGGTTTGGGAGGCAGTTTCGAGCTGGAGGCGTATTGTGAGTAAGTGTGGAATAGCGTTTCGGTCTTGCAATTGTCAGCTCCCGGAAGCTGTATTCGAGTAGTGGAGGCCAATAGTACCTGACTCTCCAACGTCCTGATCTGCTGGCGCAACTGCGCCCATCCTGTGCTCGTTGTCATGGTGGCAGTGGTCGGGTACGGGAAGGATGACTATTATTTTCTCAGATTACACATGCGGATGTGCAAGCGGGAGCAAGACCATTAGTCCCATCATCTGAATTGGCCAAAATCGATCTCGGTTTCAATCCAGATGTTGAGAGTAGTTGCGATCTGGTATTCAAGGTGTCCTGGCCCTGGCCTGAACGAGGCTGAGAAAGGGCCCGACCATGCCAAGACGGGGTGGTCCGCAGCCAATCACGAACCCGTAACTCTTGGCGCACTTCCACAAACAATTTCTGAGGACCGCAGGTTTGGCCATGCCAACATCGACAACGACGTTCAGCCCTCATTTCCCACCCGCGTTTTTGACATCGACAACATCACCAAGCAGCGAAGATGGTACGCGCCTTGCCTTCCCTCAGATCACACCGTCCAAGTGATTGTTTGCCTCGAACGAAGATATGATCGCTAACGACCTTTGTGACTAGTCGTCGAACAGCGCCCGTGTGAAGCCCGGCCAACTCTGGGGCAAGAGCAAAGATGACCTGAAGAAACAACTCGACGAGCTCAAGACGGAACTGGGTCAATTGCGTGTGCAGAAGATCGCGGGTGGTGCTTCGTCGAAATTGACAAGAATGTACGTTCTTACCACACGCAAATTTACTTTCGACATACGACGGTAGAAGAACCTAACCAAGTGACCATTGGCATGTAGACACGATCTCCGCAAATCCGTTGCCCGCACTCTGACCGTCATCAACGCCAACCAACGACACCAACTCCGGCTCTTCTACGCCAAGAAAAAGTACCTCCCGCTCGATCTACGTCCCAAGTTGACCCGTGCGATCCGTCGTCGACTGTCGAAGAAAGATGCTGCTAGGGTGACGGAGAAGCAGAAGAAGAAGCAGACACACTTCCCGGCTAGGAAGTATGCTGTCAAGGCCGAGTAGGGTGGTTAGGGAGCGCGAAGCGAATTTTGGGGAACGTGCATCGCCCATGAGAAATGCTTGCGGAGTCGTGGATCAGGGATGAGGCAATGGCATCTTCATGACCTTTCGAGGGCACGCGAGTGAAAGCTGACGTCGGCACTGAGGATACCCTGGCTTCTAATGCCGTCGCATACGTGTGAGATGAGCATGGCAGGTTGCGTCGCTGAAGGCGGATGTCCTTCGGCGCCTTGCAAACAACAAAGAAACAAGAAACAGTTCAACTACCTGAGCTGAACCTTTCGCGATATCACATATTGCCTCTGTAGGATTTGGATCCCTGCTACATGCCATTGAAAAGCTACTCATTTGCGCGTACCCCCATCACTTATGAATTTTCTCTCAAGGCTCAAGCACCCAGTTTCCATCACAGACACATCTCACCAAGGCAGATTGCTTGAGCGGCGCGACGTCCTTGTGCGCCTTGCGAACACCGAAGAAACAAGGACAGTTCAACTACCCGAAGCTGAACCTTTCGCGATATCACATATTGCATCCGTGGGAGTTGTGTCCTGGCTATATGCCATTGTGAGCCACTCATTCACGCGTGTCTCATCACTTATGAACTTTCTCCCAAGGCTCAAGCACCCAGTTTCCGTCACAGACACATCTCGCCAACGATAGAGCAATCTGCCTTGGCCATTCTTTAGGCGGCACAACGACGTCCTCGCTGAAACTGCCACATCTGATGCATTTCCTGACCATGGGTTGACCCGCGCCGTGAGGCTCTGCCGTGCCCTTTGTGATCGGTCGCTTCCGAAGAACATCATAGATGATTTCCGTAGATCGGCCACCACGTCGATGACCCAGGATACCAGGATTCAGGAAGATGTATTCCAGGTCGACGTGGTCAACAAAGAGTTTGAGTCGATCGACCAACATCTTGGCTCGCAAGCCTGAAGGACTGTTGACCAGCTTGCTGAGCAGGGTCTTGATCGTCGGTTGATACGCCTCATGGACGATGCCTGTAGCCATCATGTCGAGTTGTCGGACCGCTGTGGCTGCAATGTTCCCCTCCACGTCACCGGCCGCGGACCACCTGTACTCAAGAAGCGCCTCGATGGCGCCGAAGGACAAGCCTTTACCATTTGTCTGCTGTTGGATGCACTGCAGTACTTGCAGCTGATGTTGTGACTTTGGCTCCGTGATCTTGGCATACGTCCTGACTGCTCTCACAAAGGCGATCAGGAAGATGCGCGAGGCATGGCAATTCAACAATAGCGCAACGAGGCCCTGACTTCCATCGCCATGCGTGTCACCAAGTCTTCCGCGGTCCTTGCCGTCGAACATGTCCGGATTACTCTCTCGGTCACCCACTTCTAGGATAGCATTGAAGATGAATCTGATAAGTGATAGACCCCATCTCAGGTTCGCGCACAACATGTCGGTGAAATCCTGGCCGACGACAATGGTCACATTCTGTATGTCTCTGAGGTTCATGAACAACAACGTGGTTGTTTGCCGCACATTGTTGACTATCCACGCCCACTGCGCGCTCAACGTCCATCCGCCTGTTCTCCCGTCCGTAGAAGCCACGGACACAAGCTGCGAACAGGTTGATGCCAGGCTCGCGTGGTAAGAAAACACTTTAGCCATGACCTGTTTGTGGAACATACGTTCGAGCTCCGAGCCCGGCGTCTTTTCATGCACGAATTCGCCGTCTCGGAAGAGAGTGCGGTAGACGCTCGAAATTACTGTTGGGATCAAGGCTGGAGGGATGGTGCGCGAGGCACACATGAGGATATCGTCAATGGTGGCATTAGACCAGCAGGCTCGGGCGAAAGTGAGGTTGAGAGCTGCTATCGCAGCGTCAACGTGCGGATCTAGTGGTTGTTGTATTTGGTGCTGTTCCAGGTGATGTTCCATGACAGCGAGCTGGGTCTTGCCGTTCGCTGTGAGATCTGCTCTAACGCAAGCACCGGGCGAGAAACTTGGATCAAGGATAGTTTGCGTATAAGGAAAGGTAAACCCCGATTGTGCCATACACGAAGTTTCTTGCGCTGAGGCCGCGTATGACATCGGAGTCAGATCTTCTAAGCTGAGAAAGTCCGTCCGGTTCTCTTGTGTAGTGATTGCAAGCGTCTGAACGCCATCTATGTGATGCACCGTGATAATGACCTGCTCTTCCTTGTCCGGTTGTTCCTGCAGGACATAAAGCGGTTTCGGTGCTGCCGCAGCAGATCCTGTAGAGGGAAGAGCATCGAAAAGAGGGTGTAATTTCGTTTCGACTGACTTCACCGTCCACCTCTTGATGAGACTGGAGACCAGAAAGCCGGCGTCGGGAATGCTGGCAGTCCTGTTGACACCCGTGAGTACCGCAAGGATTGTTGGGGGCGTCTGGACTGCTTTCTCCACGTCTGACGTCTGCACCATCGTCAGATGACTCAGTAACCAAGACTCGGGGTCGAAAGTATCAGGTACAGCAGCCGAACCAGATGGATACGATGACACTTTGCTGGAGACCGGATCAATAGTCAATACAGGAAGTCCCTCGAGACCTTGATTGACCTCTGTCCAGTCGATAGCGAGCAAGACGGCCGATATGACCTTTTGGTAGGAGTGTATCGCAATCAGCATCTTCCCGTCTATTGTAGGAGCGAAGCTGGCGTGAGTGTATAGGACTCCGTCTTGCGGCGTCAGCTGCTTGATGATCCTCAAGTACTGTCCGTCACGCCGCTGAAAGCAGAGTGTAGTCAGGCCGTTCCGGTGGACGATCAGGGCGGCTCTGGGCCAGTACGTCCCGAGTGGTTTGGCTCTACTATTCGCGTGTTCCCATCGCGTTTCGCCCTTTGAGGCGTGAGTGACCACATTTCTTGGTCTTTCCTGCCTGTCCTGGTTCAGCCAAGTCAAGCCAATTGGCTGCGAGTAATCGTCGCCTTCGTCGATAGCGCCCTGCCGAGCAAGATTGAGACGGTTAATGGCCGTCAGAGCCACGTGATAGATCCAAACTCGTCCCTTGATGTCCACCACGGCAAGCTCACCTCCGGTCGCGCTCCAGGCTAGGCTAATTGCCTCTTCGAAAACAGTCGTTAAGGAATGTCTCTCGTGGAGACCCCAGGACTTGGATCCGTGGTCGTACCGCAGACACTCAAGATAGACGGTCGATCCATCCTCGGAGATACCGGCGAGGTGGCCATGTCTTGACCACGCAATCCGTTCTAGACAACCACTGTACCATTTGCGGGCAAGTTGTTCGACAACAGCCGGGTTTGGAGGGATGGCGACACTCGGGACAGTACCATTAATGTCGGCATCACTCAGATCGGCGCCAGCATCGATCTGCTGAATCTGTTGTTGGAGGGAGTTCTGGTCGAAGAAGGAATCGGACGCGAAGTCGTCGGGCGGATCTTGATCCATCAGGTTCAGGTGGTTCATCGAGATAGGCCTCGTCACGTACTCGTACTACAAGCTGAACGCGGCGAAAAGGTCCATTGGCTACCAACTCAGGTATTCCCCCCAGTGGGTGTGATTAATGCTGTATATATGTAGGTGAAAGAATAATTACTTGAGGGTCTGTCACGGAGCCTGTATGGCCCAAGCTTTTGAGCAGGTCTGGTGTGAAGAGAAGTGAAATATAGAGTTACAGCAGGAAAACGTGCGACTGTGAGAACAAAGGTGAAGCTCCAATAAACAGTAACCAGAAGACTCTTCGTGAATACTGTGTACCACCACAAAGAACAGAGGGGCATCTGCACAACCGAAAGGCTGAAACAGCGGCGACGAGTACAGTACGAAGCACGAGGGAGCCAGCTAAAAGCGGCAGGTGGGCACGCCGCTACAGTACCTAACACAGCACAAGCGCCAGGGGTCGTCGCGGGCCACTCCAGGCAGTAGCTGGGGAAACCGCCACGGGAATCCTGTTGTTGTGCGTCTACTAATTAGTGGTTTTGCAGTCGCTTATCGTCAATGGAGCAGCAACATCATCATTTGTTCGCGTGCATAGTGATGAAGGGTACTCCAGAGATGGAACTTTCATCAGCTACGTGACTTGTAATTGTGGCCGCCAGTCGTGCAACTTATGCTGTACGCACAGTATTACAGGCTTGCAGTGCTGGTTGAGGTCCGCATTAGACCTGCCAGGCACTGGTGGGTGATTTGTCCCCCATAATCGTGGCCCCCAAGTCACTGCAGCCAATCGCTAGTCCGTGTTCCCAGCATTCTTCCCGCTGTGCCGCTGTGCGTGTTTTGCAGCATGCGTCCGCGCTTCTGGGTTTCGATCGGGCATCTTCAGACCAGGGCTGCAAACAGCCGCCCGCCGCTGACGCTTCTGCTTGGACGCCCGCGTCCCTCCTGCCTGATTCACCTGCCCACTTCCCTGTTCAGGTTCGTGTCATGTACTCCGTACTCCGTACTTCGTCCTCTACTCGGCCAGCCTCATCATCGACTCGCCGACTGCGCCTCAGCTCATCCTCACAACAAACGATCCTTTGCGACCACCTCACTGGTTTCTCACCTGATGTTTTTTTGAGAGAGGCTTAAGTGACAACGCTGAAGGGCAATCTAGTGTCATGTACACAAAGGCCAGACTCGAGTCGACACATCCTCGCTGAATGGGCTGCTCCTTCCCGTCATGCGATAAATCACTTTTCTCAACTTCACCGGTAATTCAACTCCCAACCACGATGGAATTCGACCAAATTTCGGAGCTTTCGTCGCCCTTGAGCTCAATTCCCAGCTCTCCTCTCAGCTCTCCTCCATCTTCGCCCACTCTCCCTCCTGGTTTTCAAGTCGTCACACCACCTCCCTCACAGCATGCCGGCGACGAAATGCCTCGCCCACGAAAGCGCCGGAAGCTCGAGCCAAAGATTCGCACAACCCAGTATCTAGACCTCACTTCAGACACGGCGCAGTCCGAGTACGATCGCAGAGAAGCTCTAGACACCCTTCTCAAAGCCGTGCGAAACAGGAGAAAGATTGTGGTCGTCGCAGGGGCTGGCATTTCGGTTTCAGCTGGTATTCCCGACTTCAGGTCCTCCCATGGCCTCTTCAAGAGCTTGCGAGGTGAACACAAATTGAAGAGCTCCGGCAAGATGCTGTTCGACGCCTCCGTTTACAAGGACGACCACTCAACTGCAGAATTCCACAAGATGGTGCGCAAGCTGTCCAAGATGGCTGACAATGCCAAACCGACCCTCTTCCATCGCTTTCTTGCCAGACTGGCTGTTGAGGGACGACTGCTGCGGCTGTATACCCAGAATGTGGACGGGCTTGAGTCGTCCTTACCGCCCTTGGCTACTCAAGTGCCTCTCAGCCACAAAGCGCCCTGGCCAAAGACGATCCAACTCCATGGTGGACTCGAGAAAATGATGTGCCAGAAATGCCGACACATTTCCGACTTCGAGGCGCATTTGTTTGACGGGGCCTCTCCGCCATTGTGTCCCCAGTGTGTCGCCGCCGATGCGCTAAGAACGACACATGCGGGCAAGCGAAGTCACGGGGTTGGCAAGTTACGTCCTCGAATTGTTCTCTACAACGAGCATAATCCTGATGATGAGGCCATTGGCGCTGTCACCACGGCAGATTTCCGAACGCGACCCGATTGCGTGATTGTGGTTGGAACCAGCATGAAGATTCCGGCAGTTCGGCGCATAGTTCGCGAGATGTGTCAGATTGTCAAAGACAGACGGGAAGGCACCACCGTCTGGATTAACCATGAGCCAGTACCGCCTGGGAAAGATCTTGAAGACTGTTGGGATCTGATCGTTAGTGGTGACAGTGATGAAGTGGCTCGACTGGCACGGTTGAGGGAATGGGATGATCCTAGCACTGACATGGCTGAAAACTACACCGAGGCCGATCTTGATAGAGTCAGGTCGAGTCAGGGCGAGATCGAGGTTGTGATACCTCCGACTCCCAAGAAGAGCGAAACTACGGCCTCGCGGCTGCTGCCATCTGCGGCGATCAACACAATGACTCCTCCACGCAGCCAGAACGGAGACGAGCCCTCCAAGACAGGAAAGAAACCGGCATCCACCACACCCTCACCGATCCGCATCAAACTGAACGTGACAGCGCGGAGCAAAGAGGCTTCTGCGCCGCAAGCAACAGTGAAAAATGCAGCGAGCAGGGGCAAGTCACTTTTGGATCTTCTCAATGGACAAGAGAACAAGACGAAAACGGCTAAATCCAAGACCTCGCTCAACAAGAAACCCAAGGTTACGAAAATCAGGGCTTCTGGCACGCTCGCAAGACAAGCAGTCATTACTGGCAGAGTCACGAAGCCTGTTGTTGAGATCAACAAGGCCGGCCTCAAGCCGCCTCCATCAGAACCACTGTCTCCACGGCGCGATGCGAACGAAGCACCTCCAGCCCCTACATCAGAGTTCTCAAGCGTGGATGCAAGTCCCGCGCCAGAGACGCCTCCTTCGACATCTGCCGCAGAGGAGTGGCGCAACAACGATACAGTCTCACCCACGGGTAGAATCCCCACGGATATGGTCAGATTATTAAATTAGGGAATTGTGATTCGAACAAATGACCGATCAGGTTGCCATGGCCGAAATTGACCATCTTGAAGGGTACTCGGGCGCAGGCGGCCAGGAAGGCCGGCCCTCGCAAATGCATATCCCTTACAGACAGGATGCAAGCTAGAGACACGACTACGGAAGACTATGCTAATACTGTTCCATCATGGTACGAAGGGGCGGGCGTCAAGCATCTTTACGCTGCATGTGCAGGTGCAGGTGCATACATACACTGGTGCTTAGAACCAGGGATGGCGAAGATAGTCCGATACCACCAGGCATATTGGGTAGGGTCGGGAGATATTCATGAAATACTGCATTTGCATTTGCAATTGACCTCGGTCTCATTCATGACTTCAAACGTTCAGAAGATACTGGTAGCATGTTCTTTTCTTTCATCTATGGATTGGGTACTCCAAGCATTGCATTGCCATTACGAGGACAAGAATCAAAAGGAACAGACATGGATCGGATATCCTGAGCGTGGCCATGTGAGGACAAGAATCCAAACGGAACAAAGCATCGCAAAGTAGCGCAGATCAGAAGAATACAAATACATGTACTATGATCACACAGTATCCAGCTTAGTTTACTGTGTGGCGAGCCTTTGACCGTGTTTCCCAGATCACTTACTCCGTACCAGTGATTTGGGTATACTCCGTCCTCGAGCCGATACTATATACCGCCATGCGGATGAAAACCTACAAGGTAGCCGCACGGCCTGCTACTCGAACAGAAGTAAGATGTACAAAGGCAAAGGATACACACACACGCGCACCCATCCACATATACGCCATGCTCAGATCAGCATATTTCTCCACTACCGGACATACTACACAAGTGAGAGAACCGCTAAGATCTTGAGGTGATGCCGACGACGGCGACTCAATCCGAATCTGAAATCAAAACATCGTATCATTGTCGTTTCAGCACACGTGGAATAAAGGTCGAAGGTGCCTGGATTCGATCTGTCTACCGGTGCATGCCATGGGATATTTACCTGGGACCACGAGGTTCAAGGAATACGAGTTATCAGGTCCTTCTAAACTCGTATTGTGCTTCGTAACCAATACACTTCGTGTTTTCGACTCGTATCGCGTTAAAGGGAGCAGCAAGGTAAATACATAGGTATGTAGGTACTCGTACTGTAAGCGGGCAGCTATTCCTGTGGACGGGCAAATAGATAGGTAGATAGATACATGGGTAGTAGGTCCTACTCGTACTCACTCAAATCATATTCAATGACTTGGTATTTACGTACATACAGTGCCTGGGTATATACAGCCGTCCCGTCCCTTTCATGATAATCCCGAACCGACGCCGTAGCTTGCCTGCTTGCCTTCCCCGGCATTCCTGGAGTTCCCTTGCCTGCCTGCCGGACCGTGAAAAACCAAAAGAAAATGCATAGGGGATATCATCATGTATCCGAGCTCGAGATCGGATACTCTAGTGGTCGTGAGACAATGCGCGCTCTCGTTCGCCGTGGCGGAACGTAGAAACCAAAAAAAACAAAACATATGCACGCCTGAAATTTGCGTCGCTCATCAATGAAGCTCGTCTGGTGCCCCTCCTTACAGAGCCCGTCCAAGGCCGGCGTAGGGCCCGTCGTCCCTGCCAGCGAGGTCACTCGCCCTCAACCGCCTCTTCCCGGCGTTCATGCCGACTCCCGAGTCACGAGTGCCCAGGTCTCGACTGTTGCGTGGGCTGTCGATGCTGGCGCGCTGCCACCCGCTCGGCATACCGTCACTGATGCGCCAGGATGAGTCGTCGCCGCTCCAGCTTTTTATGGCCGCGTTGCGTGACATGCCGAGACTGAACGGTCTTGTGTCTTGAGGGGCCATTTGAGCACCGAGCGATTCTCCGGAGATGTCGTAATCGCCACCGCTCTTGCGGCGCGGCACGTTCATGTGCGGGTACCTGTTGTCGCCGACGATGGCTCTGTCTGGGTTGGGGTTGGCGGTAGGGTGTGGCTGTTGGGGGAGTGTTGAGAGAGAGGGAATAGCCTCGCTTGAGCCGGCGTTGCCGTGACTAGTCCCTGCACGCGGTCCAGAGAAGACTGGATAGGTCCCATAGTCGTGCTCCATGGGTTCGTAGGGGAACGAGTATCGTGATCCGCCGCTGGTGCTGCGGCGTGCTTTGCTTCGTGGAGGCGGTTGGCCTGCACGGCTGTCTGGACGCACTTCGCTGGATAGTGGAGATGGGATGGTCGGCCGGTTTGCGTAGTTGAATGCTGCAGCGCCAGGGACAGGCGAGCCTTGACCGCTATTCTTTCGCGAGCGGGGGCCCGGTGTGAAAGGCACGCCGTAAAGGTCACCGTGCTCTGGATTCACCATCTCTTGCGGCTGCGAGGCAAATACATCATTGTAACTGCCGCTGCGGCTGTTTCTGCTTTCTCTGAAGTTCTTGCTTGAGCTCGAATGATCGGAGTCGTCACCTGGGATAGCCAGTGGAGGTCGGGAGCGTCGATTGCTGTTGTTGTGGTTGTTGCTGTTGCTGCTGCTACTGCTTCGTGAGCGGTGGCGTTCTTGACCGGTGGGACGATGGGGCAGGGCAGCACCTCCTACGGCTCCAGCAGCGAGCCCAGCGGCAGCTGCTTCCAGGCTGTGGTCACGACTATGGCTACGGCTGCCATCATTGGGTAGTGCATATTCCTGGTCAAACGCTGTGTTGGCTCGAGCTGCGTCACGACCGAAGCTCCGATGGCTTTCGTCGCTGTTTCTCGCCGGGCTCGTTGTCGTTAGTGCAGCCAGCTCGGCGGCGGGATCGATAGGCGAGACGGGAGAGTACGGCCAATCCTTGTTGTCGACACGACTAACAGGTACGGGCTTGCGACTGACTCGGCGACCGACAGCAGGTTCGGGCACGGGTTTGTCGTTTGACAAGCTCGCTCCATCGAGTTCATGCTTGTCCTGTTCGTGCATGAGCGCTCCGCCAGCTGCAGCAGCTGCAATACCGGCTGCAATACCACTTTTAGGTAGAGAACTGCTTGTGGACGATTGACTGCGAATGCTTGGAGGCCGAGCGATTGGGTTGGCGAACGGGTCGTCACCAGGAATCGTGCCGTCTGTCAAGCCAGCTCGGGGAGGAGGCGGCGCCCGCCTTGGTCGAGGTGGGATAGGAGCGAACGGGTTCTCAAGTGGCGCAGCGTTGCGGTAGGCCGGATGCTCGGCCATAAGAGGTGCTGTGCCCGAGACGCCACGAGCATGACGTGAAGAGCCACGACTTGGGAGGATACCAGCGGGCTGAGGCTCTCTCCAGGCTTCCACCTCATCGTCACCCCCAGAAAGGGCGCTGTGGCGGGGCGAGGAACCATGTCTCCTGCGCTTGCAGCAGATTACCAGGGCCAGGATGAAGAATCCGAGTGCCAAAGCGCCAAGGACACACCCAAGGATGATTGCCACATTGTTGCCATGACTGGACCTTGATGCCGAAGGTAGGGTCGTGGCAGTCTCCGCGGCAGCTCCGAACCCTGAAGATGTCCCCACTATCGGCGTCGACAATGTCAAGAGAGATGTAGGATCCGATGAGGAGGTCTGGGAACTGGTATGAGAGGTGGTGCTCGGTGTAGGAGAAGAGGAATTGATCGATCCGAAGACGGCTGAAGATCCTGACGTGGTTGAAGAATCTGATGTTGAAGTTGAGCTGGACAATTCTGACGGCGAGACAGACGTAGAGGCGGTACCGTCGCTTGCTGTCAGCGGGTCGGACGCGCTGAGAGTAGGTGCATTGGTGGTAGTCGTAGTGTCGCTCGTGGTTGACGCGGTTGCAGACGCTGCTGCTGCTGAAGCGGCTGAGGCCGCAGACGACAAGATGGAATTGACCTGTGTATAGACCGAACCGGCCTCGGAAGCGATGACGCTGAAGAAATCAATGCTCTCTTGGGTTGCCGCCAGGTTGGCCAAGGCTGGCACAACTAACAGCACCCGAGAGGCTTTCATATTGCTGGTAAGAAACCGTGATGCTCTCGTTTGACGTCCTGGTTGGATGATCATAGATGTGATTGATCGGCCTCTGGTTGCTTCTTTGCTCAAGGATGACAAAAGTGTATTCAAATGCACGATATTGAAGACATTCAGACAGCTTGTTTCAAAGGAAAGAATGCATATGCACACAACGAAGGGACGGAGGAACTGTTGCTTCAAGCCTCTACGAGAGGAGAGAAGAGAGATCCTCGCCCATAGCTTCACGGCCTACGGTAGATATTGGGCAGTCGATGTAGATCGCTCACCTCGGGTGTCAGTCGCTAACGATGCACATTATCTCAGGGTCTTCGTGGCTGGTGCGGAGGTTTTGACGCAGCTAACCACATGTCGACAGGGAAGAAAGCAGGTAGGCAAGCCAGTCAGAGATGATCTCTAGAGTTCTGGAACTGCATCCTCTGGATACGAATGGTTGACATGCCCGATCGTCCTGGAACTAGCACAAGCGATGCAGGGAGCGTTGAAGACGTAAGTGGATGGATGTTGGAGGAAGGTCTGGAGTGCCGGCCAAGGTCCCTGCTGTGGCAAAACTTGGAAAGCAGATCCGAAGGAACGTGATGCAGGGACTGCGAGAGCAGCTCCGTGAGTGGCTGCGAGGAACAAGGAACAGGCACGAGGGACGCCATGAGTGGCTGCAATTCGTGGCTGTGTGGCGGTGCTGTATCAACCCGAAGCGCCGCTACTCGCAGTAGCAAAGATCATCGGATCGGCCAACGGTTTTTGCCATGAGGACGGAGAGCTTCAGGTGAGCTTGAGAGGCTCAACTATGCGGGAAACATGCTATCTGTGGTAAGCAAGATGGCTGTACTGTGGTAAGGAGGCTCCTACGGTTGCAGCACGGCCAAGACAGAGAATCGCTTCGCAGTCGAAGAGCAGCCACACAATGTGATCAGAACTGGGTGGCAAAGAAATCCGCATCCAAGGACGATCTCTTGCCTGGGGCTACTTCGCATGTATTTTTAGATATCGCTGCATGCCACAACGCCTGCCAAGTTCGAGTAGCCTGGCAGTAGGACTGTCGCTATCTGCCGGGCTGCTTGAAACCATAGTCCAGCCGACTGGATCACAGGTTGAATGAACCCATGCAGTGGTCCGGAACATTTTGTAAGAGCATGGGTCACCTCCTTTACCTGCATGTTTCCTGCACGTTGCGAAGCAACACACCTGCATGGCCGCGATCCGAAGTTGTTCACTGTCAAAAGCGCCAACAAGCAGCCCGAGCTGCAGTCCTTGATACCTGTATTGCGCAGGTTGGCCTCCTTCCTGCCTTGCTAGTTTAGCTATTCCGGCTTCGGCTTCACTGTTGTCTACTGTTGACATTTAGTCTACGACTTCCCGTCTAATCGAGTTCGTCGCCGCTAGCCAGTTTGCCCGGTCCATCGGATCTGTCAGGACCTGCATCGTGCCCAGTGCGTCCCGATAATGACCCTGCTTATTGAAGGTGCGCATTAGCTTCAGTCCTCCCATTGTCACGGCGCGTCAGTAGAGCCGAGACAACTGCTCGCATGCAACTATGACTTGAAAATAAAGGCGAGGTCTTCGATATACAACCAAACGAAGACCGAGTACCTACTCCGCAGTAATCACGCAGACGCGCGCTGGAGTCACGTGGTCATGACGTCAGTGCTTTAAGGCTGTTGGACCCTTGACACCCATGGTCAGTCACAATCGGCCCGTCCCCAAGTTCTGCGGTGATCATGGTGACGGATTGCAACTCAGGCGGTTCCCCATGGTTTCAGTTGCTCGATGGTGAGCTCACTGGCCATCAGAGCTTCGTCCATGGCCTGTCCAGCTTGAGGTCTCTGTGGAGCCCAGCGAGCCTCCCAATCGACCACCAAGGTCTCTCCTCTACGGTGCTTCCAATTTTCCTCATCGCAGTCGGCGTGAGCTATTTCCACTTGACGAGCTGTTGTTGGATCACCATCATCCCCGGCATCAGAGTCGGGTAACATGAGGTGTTGGAACGATAGTTCCCACATATCCCAGGCCCTATGTTGTGGCACTTTCTGATTGACAACGCACCATTTTGCAGCTGCAGTGGCGAGATCGCACAGTAACCAGAAGGCCGGCCCCTTGATCATTCACTTCCACCGTTCGTCGGGTTGCGCGACTTGTAAGACCCACCCTCCGCACCCAGCTGTCCTCCGCCTCATCAAGCAAGCCACAAACAACGCGTAGTGCCCGAAGAAGTCGGGTATGGTCAGTGAATCTGTACGAGATTGGCTGCGAAGATGGCCTGATAATACTGACTTTTTGAGTCGACGTACTTCGCTGTATTAGTCAAGCGTCTGACGGTATCAAACCAGATGACATTGCTCGGTTTTGCCTTGCGCCGGTGAGTCCGTACCGTCGGAGCTGGCTTTCATCTGTGCCGCTTCTTTCGTCTTGGCTCGGTTGAGCTCGGTTGCTTTGTGATCTTGCGCACGCGGCGATGGTTACGGTCTCGGGCTTTGATCTCATCGAGTGACGGCATCATGCGAGCTTGGTGTTGATCATTGTTAACCGCTGGCTTCATCAGAATGATAAGGGAGCGGCTCGATGAGACCAGTATCACACTAAACGGTCGACAATGCTTGCCATCTCGGTACCATACGGGTCTATTCAAACAGCTCGATGATTAAAAGTACCAGTCTCTGACGACGGCCAGGCAGAGGTAGGTCCTGGAAGTGGCACTTGATGCCAAGGAAGCGTGGCCTCCAATCCTCCATGTTTAGCTCGAGTCCAATCGGAAATTCCTTGTCGTCAGCTGCGGACGAGGCGGCGGCGAGCAGATGGCACATGAAGGGAGCCTTCAGCTGGGGAGCGGCAATAGCGCCTGCGGCGGACGATTTGGTCGAGGTCTTAACCGTCTTCTGCTGGTTGCGCACAGCACGGGTATAGGACATTATATCGAAATGCATGCGAGTTGCCCGCAACTCGACCGCAGCCGGCATTGCTAACGCCTTGTGATAAGGGAGCAGACCGGCCTTCGCCAAGCACTCGCGCTCACCCTCCTCCAGGTGATCAGGTCAACTGCGATCAGCATGCGACACAGGTACAGTCGGATGCGAGCCTACCGCAACCCAATTCGCAATTGTCTGTTTCCCCTCCTGGTACCGACGGTTGCGCTTTTGACCCAATGCCTTGACTGAGTATAGCTTCGCTAGTGTGAATTGGTCAACGACGGCCGTCTGTACGGGGCATTTTGAGTGAACCTGGTTGTGAACGCCGAAGTCCTTGAGGAGACTGACGTGATCAGCCGCGCCGATGAACAGGGGTGGCCGTATGCCCATCCGCCCAATGTCTCCACGGATCGCGAAGAGAAATGCCCCCACAATCGTCGTTCTGCTGCGGAAGTGCTCGAATTTCTCAGAAGCAGTTGGACCCCCGTTCATCCAGGGGCAGCCCATGGCGGACTACTGGTTTTTGGCGTGCGGCTAAGTCTCGTGTGTCGAGTGATGCGATAGCCGCATCCCGGCGTTTCCAAGGGTCGCGAAGAACTCCTTGGTGGTTTCGAGTTGGGCGCTTGCCTTCCTTGAGGCGACGACAATTTTCCACTGGTTGGGTGGGTTGTTCGTCCTCGTTGGGTCGGGGCAATTATTGCGTTGCGCTGGTGGATGAGGCGGCGGAGTGCGTCCAACGTCCAGCAGTCGTACGCGATGTTCACAAGTCTGTTATGCTCTCCGTCGGTAAACGGAGTCCAACCGGCTCTCTGCTCAGCATCGCTTGTGCCACCAAGGTAGCTGTCGAATCCATATACTCTGGTAAATCGAGTAGTTTCTCTTTACGGCCCTCGCAATCGTCTTGGCTAACTCTACGCAACCCTCATCGGTATCGGTCCGCTCTGCGCAGTCCCCATTTGTTGTTGGTGACCGATGGTTCATTTTCCTCGTCATCATTAGCGGCGAAGTCGATTGCGGATGCTCTGGGTGTGCTCTCGTACTCACTTACTAAGAGGTTCCGGGCCACTTCATGGGAGGCTTCATCGACCTCCCTTGTCGAAGCATCGTACCATTCCCCTGCTTCGATCTCCTCAAGGTCAACAGCTCGCTGGCCGGTGCCTCTTCTCCTTGGTGACTGGGTCAACCTCAGAGTGTCCACCCACGATACCGACAAGTTTGTCTCCGAGCGTATCGATGACGATCTGCCATATCGAGTCGGCTATCCACGGGGTCGAGGGAATGCTGCAATGCGATAGATTCACGTAATGTTCTCAAGCGCTCTGTTCGCTCGGAAGTATGAGCTGATTCATCAACCCATCTAGTTTAGAAGTGATCATCTTACCTTTCGCAGACTGGCCCATGGACGACGACAATGTTTGAGCGAAAGTTTGTGCAACTCAGAAGTCCAATCTGTGGTTCTCGCGCCGCATCCAGACTTCTTGCCGAGTACCGTCAGAGTCCAGTCCTGCCTTGGAGATTCGTGAAAGTTGCCTCTCACAGATGGTAGAATGATATACACCGCCGCAAAAGAATACTCGGCCATATCATATATATATACACCCAATGTGGGCTGCAAGAACACCCTCTCGCTTGTGGCTAGCTTGGACGAATGGTCAGGTGGCAGCCAATCGGCACCTCACTGCGCTGGCCAAAGGTCACTGAGGAGCTGCTGGAAGGAGAAGAAGCGACAAAGGGGGAGGAATGCAGGGGCTTAAATACTCGTGGGCACTGAGGCCGTGTCTGTGCTAGAGAAGAGAAGCAGTGGGACACTGGGAGCAGCAGTCCTGTTGGGCATCTTCCCTTCTCTTGCCATAACTGCGATGGTGGATAGTCATCCACTTGGCACACAGTATAGGTAAAGAGACTTGCATGACTCACCGCGGTTGTCAAGGATCCATTTCACCAAGAGAACCTTGGAATCCGCCTGCCTCTTCTCGCCAAGTTCTTCCCGTACGTACAGCGAGTCTGGGACTGCTGCGGCACCGTTGACTGTTGTCGCTTGACAATGCGACTGCTTCAATTGCTAGTGATGACGGACTACAATCAGCCGGTGGAGACGGATGGGCTCAGACAGCACGGTACGTGAAGTGCGGAACTTCGAGTGACCTTAGAACCACGAGTTTTCGGTGACAGCGAGCAGCCCCCAACCAGATCTAGTCACTGGCGATTGAGTTTCCAAAGGCCTCTTTTGTCCCAACCCTCTTGGGAAACAGCCTCGGAACTCACCTCCCGGGCCGTTTGTTGGCACAAGGCAACGCAGCTCTGTCTCAATCGGCTCCGGTCAGACTGCGGGGGTGCAGGTCGTACTGATCCCAAGATTGCAGCCATAAAGAGATGGAAACCTCTTCAGCCCAACGAGTTGGACAATTCATAGGCACTTCACGATCCATGGGATCCCGCCGTCCAGCCATGACAGCGAGCAGCGTATTTGATAAATTCGCTTGCAGCCTTCGTCAGCCTGGATGAAGGGTTGCACCCTGCTCTCTCATGACAAGGGATTGACGGCGATGTATTCTCGGCATAGGACACAGATCGTCAGCGTCCAGCTCCGAAGCCTCTTCCGGAGACATAGAGGATAGATGGCTTGGATGCCCTGGTAGCTGTGAGGCCGCCCTTGAAGATATCTCCGACAATCTGCTTGTAATTAATTAATCGACCGATCTAAGCCCCGAGCTGCGACATTTGCGAATGAAGTCGCTGCGCTTCGAGCCCGGTGCTTAGTACAAGGCTACAGTACATGAATGACATCTCTTAGAGCGCGGTGCCCCCTGTGCGTAGCCATTGAGGAACTCGACAACATGGTGGCAATGGGGTGGTTACAAGGCTGGCTAACTCAGGGGGGATTTTGCCCTCGACCGGCGCCGCGAAACCCTTCAACCCTGATTGGCGGAACGTCTCAAACGCGCGTAATGGCTCCGACCCCGACGCTCCTCGCCCCGCGTTCTGTCTACTGCGGTAAGGAGTACTGGCTCTTCACTTTTCCCATCAGTTCGCGTATATTGAATTCGCAGTTCGAGTTGTTCGAGCGGTTCCCTACATTTCACCACATCGTCCAATACCTGACGACACAATCCTCAACCACATACATGTAACCCAAATGCAATGCACGGCGAGCTAGGAAACAAGCTCGTAAGTCGCCATCCAACCAAGGCAGCCCCTCCCCATCGACGCATCAATACATAATTTCTGCGCCCCAGCACACGCGAAGCACGACCAACTCACGCGCGCACGCACGCAGGTCCAACACGCCAAACGCACCCTCGCCCTCCCCGCCCTGCCGGCCTACCAGACCGAACTCATCCGCAGCATCGTGCTCGAAGTCCGCGACCTAGACCGCGACGTCACGCGCCTGCTCGCCCCCTTCACCACGACAGTCTACGACGACGATGGCGCGGCTGCCACGCAAAACACATTCGCGCCGGTAGAGCACCCGGCCACGGCGTGCGCGCTGCTCGTCGACCACCTGAGCATGCGGCGCAATAAGCGGTGTCTACTGGCGTATCATCGCGTGAGGGCCGAGAAGTTGGAAAGTATGGTTTGGGAGGGGAGGGAGTTGGATGTGGGGGCAGGTCAAGAAGGGGAAAAGGAGAGGGAGAGGGAACAGATGTCTCCGGCGGCGGGAACCCAAAATTCCGTGTCCCCGGAGGAGGCGTCGTATTTTCACGCGTACTCGGATTTCCTGGGCCAGTATAAAGCGCAGTGGACGGATGTGGATCTCACGGGCAGTTTGGAGCCGCCGAGAGATCTGTTCATCGACGTGCGCGTGCTCAAGGATGCTGGGGAGATACAGACGGAGTATGGGGCCATCAATCTGACGAAGAATAGCCAGTTCTTTGTCAGGAAGGGGGATGTCGAGAGATTGATCCAGGCTGGGTTCTTAATGAGGTTGACTTAAGCCTCCAAGTCGGGGGAGAGTGCTATGAGAAACGCTCCGAATTGGTCGTTTTGCTCGGAAACAGGGGGGCTCGAACAGCATGCGATACGAGATGTGAACGTGGACACGCTTCCATGATCATTCCAAGGCCTTGACAAGGTCTGTATCATGAATTTGTCTGGTCTACATGCCATGGATGAACCTTCATTGGGTTGTGGAGGACATCCGAGCTGATTTGGCTCGCCCTCTTCCCACGTTTTGTGACCAGCGTTACTCCCGTGTTGGGGAGAGTCCCTCTGAACCCCAGCCTCTCACTTCATGGTTGAAATGACCGTGTGGCGGTTACTATCATACACCTGACTCGCAGACCTGTGGTCACCTTACTTAAAGTCCCCCAACTAGCACAGCGACAAGCAGCATCAAAGCCACAGAAACCGGTGCCATGGTCATGGCCGAGCCATTGCTCGCGGCAGTTTGTGTAGATGTACTACCCCCACTTCCGGTGCCCCCAAACGTCTCACTCGGCATCATCTGCGTGAAATTTGCGCAGTTCAGTCTTGTGCCATTCGCAGCATGGACTACCACTGATCGATTGCCAAAGAAAGCCACGCTGTTGGGGTCTGTGCTGAGGTATAGATCCAGGTACATGGCCTGGAAACTATTCGTGGCCCGCGGGCCGTTATCAGAATCATCGGGGGCACTGGCGGATGCGAGTTGAGAGATGTTGCCATGCTTGCCGCTCAGATCACCTGGTTGGCAGGTTTGAGGGTTTATTGGATCGCATGGTGGAGAGTCGGGGCGACCAAATGGCGAGAGGTGTCCACCTGCCGCGGTGCAGTTTCCTGAGGGAGGGATGGGGTATTGATGGATATGGTAATCTGCGGGTTGAGGTTAGCTCTGTGGGAAGAGATCAAAGGACGGCGTCAAGGTGAAACTCACTGAACGGCCCAAGACCAACGTCTGGGAAACTGAAGAAATTGACCGAGAAACTGACTCCAGTGCCATTGTCGTTGGACACACCGGTGATCTGACCCTGCACGGGCTTGCCGGACTGGAAAACCCCTTGAAAAGTGACCCGAGAAGGATTGTTCTCGGTGATGGGAGCGATGGTGCTGTCGCTGGTCCCTTGAGCGAAGACTAGAGAGGTCAGGAGAGCCAAATTCGCAAGAAAGGCGAGCGAAATCATTTTGCTGCTGGTCTTTGGTGGGTCTCTGATGGTCGACCTGCGTGGTAGGAGGACAACTCTCTATGATCTCAGTAGAGGGAATTGAGGAAATGATTCGTATGTAAGGTCGTCAGGGGGGAGAGCAAGTAGAAGAAGGAAGGAACTGTCAAATCCTTCGAAAGGAAAATGAGCTCTTATGACGATCGTGGTGCACGTCTGTAAACGCAGGTGAGGTTGAAGTGAGGAAAGGTTGAGGTGAAGAAATTCAGCCCAGCAACCTGTAGGAATTCGGACTGTGAGTGGCGTCGGTGGTCACCCGAATACCTCCAGACATGTTTCCCTGCCCTCACTCACCAGTCACTCTCGGCTCGGAGAAGTCCAGATCATATCCTTTTAACTCAGTCAGTCTGTGTGGTGATGTTGCTGGTGAAGTCGGAGGCGATAAGAGTTCGAATATCTGTTGCTTGCCACCAATGGGTCACACAGCTCGGATCGAATGCCGTTTGGCGTCATACATTCAATCGAGACGATTGGTGCAGCAAACAGTAGAACGTTACGCTTTGAACAAGTCGTCGCCTTGATCGAATGTTGCTAAATTGATTTGTTTTAGGTCCTTGTCATGGTTGAGGCACGGGCTCCATCTATCTTTCCACCACGATTTACCTGCCATCTTTCACATCCTATTTTCGTTCCCGTGTATGCCTTCATCAACCCTCTTCTTCATTTCCTGCATGTTATAGCGCCGACCTGACTGCACATTTGAAAGGCCAGATCTTCGCTTCCTTTGGATTCCAAGCTCCTCCTTTTGTGTAGGGATCATTTTCCAAGAACTCCCTCACTTCTTCTTCAGTGTTGGCTTTGATCAGCATGACACTGCCCGTCATATCTGGTCCCTCACCCTCGGCTGGTTGCTTAGACAGGGTTGCACCGCCAAAGACCACGATCCCAGCATCGATCTTCGGTTTCAGGCCGTCCAGGTGCTGTGGCCGTACTGCGAGCCGCTTGTCGAGGGCATTGGGATGATCAGGAATCTGGACAAGCCATTCCTTTGTAGGCGCTGAGGAGGACATTATTCTTGTGGTAGAGAAAGTTCTGGATCTTGAGGTCGACCGTTCTTCGATAGCTCGGCAGCTCTGCGGCGCGGTGTTTGTTTTGCTTGGTGAGTCAAGGGTTAGACGCGAGATGCCGGCCCTTCTTAGAGCAGACAAAAGGCGAGTTCCGCGCAAGACTGCAGACATGAATGCTATAAGTCCACGAGGACCATCAATAATCCAACCTGATGAGCTCCGCCGTGGAAGCGAACGAGGGCTCCGACCTCCAACGTGGTGACCCTCTCCGCAGCTTTGGAGAAGGGCGTGAGGTGGGGAAGAAGGAGCATGTTCACCAGATCAGTGGGGCAGGGGGCTTCAGCCTTTCACTCGTCTCTATGAGTTTATCCTGCTTTCTAGAGCATCAAACACAGCTGAGGTTCAGAGAAGCGGTCGGTGCTAGCCTCCAAGTCTAGAAGAGCCGTTTGAAATTCTCAGTCACAAAGCAGGGGCAGTTCGCTCATCCACTGCTGGGCCACCATGGTCGAGCCCCCGCCAAAACATTCACCCACCTTGGTATAAGCCCACGATAATTCTTAGGTAGTGAACAGACGTCCCAGTCACACACTGACAGAATCTACGTCCTCAAGGAAAGGACGGTTTCCCCGCTTTCTTCCCACGCCAGGCTGCACATCCGGATCCCCTTCGACACCGAGATGCAGGAGTGATCCATGTGCAAACCCAGATGAACCCCGTAGTGCATCTATAGCCTTGCTCTAGGCTCATCCTTGGCTAATAGGGACTCCGCAACTTTCCGTCGCTGTACCTTGCCAGTCGCTGTCTTTGGTATCTCTTTCAGTATCCAGACCTGGTGAGTGGTCAGCAAGTCCTGCATCGGAATGGAGTTGGGCAGGATGAACATGGGCTCACCCGCTGCGGCTTCTTGAAGATTGCGGTCCTGCTCACCACAAACTCCGTGATGCCTTGCTCCGTAACATCCCTATCAGCTTTGGGCACGACTGCCACTCCAATCTCTTGGCCATACAGTTCCGAAGGAATGGCGAAGGCGACCGCCTCTGAGATTTCTGGATATCCGGCTAGAAGATGATCAAGCTCGATTGGGCTTATCTTCTCACCACCCCGGTTGATCAGCTCTTTGATTCGACCCGTAATGTAGACATAGCCATCTTCATCCTTCTTGCCCTGGTCTCCGGTCCGGAAGAAGCCCGTCTTGGTGAACGCCTCTTTGTTGGCCTTGTCGTTTTTGAGATAGCCTTTTGTGACATTTTCCCCACGTACACAGATTTCGCCTTCCTTGCCCTGAGGGACCTCATTGCCATCATCATCTAGGATCTTGACTTCCACACCTTGGCCGATGCCAACACTTCCCGGCTTTCGCTTCCCAGTGTGAGGAAGTTGATTCGAGCACATTTGATGAGCTGCTTCGGTCATGGCGTAAGCTTCTAGAACTGGTGCTCCGTAGGTTTCTTCAAGTTCGCGGAATGTCTTGGGTGCCAATGGCGACGAACAGGACCGAATGAATCGGATCTTCGGCTTGGGATTAGGTGGGGCCCCCTTGAGTAGTATTTGATGGATTGTAGGCACCGCCGTGTACCAGTTTGCTTGGTGCTCGAGAAAGTCATCCCAAAAGGTCCGGGCCGAGAAACGGTCAGGGACAATGACTGAACCCCCAGCACTTAGAGGGGCGAGGAACCCAGCCAACAACCCATGGACGTGAAATAAGGGCATGACCAGCATTGTCCGGTCTTGGTGGGTGAGTTCGTAGGTATTGCGAATGTTTTGCATCGTTCTTGTCAGGTTTCGATGGGTCAGAGGGACGGCCTTGGGTCTTCCTGTGGTACCGGAGGTATGCAAAATGAGAGCAACATCTTCAGGCTGAGCTCGCGCAACAGGCTGGGGCTGTCTTCTTGCCAATTTGCCTTGCTCCTTGACGTCCAGGATCAGGTTAGTTCCATTCAGATAGCATTCTGCAATAGCGGCATTGTGTTTTCGAGCTGCTTTGACTGCAAGGCCATCGTCTGCATATGCACCCTGGGGTAAGATGACCACTGCTGAAGACAGGTCTTCGATGTAGAACTCGAACTCGCTCTGTTTGTAAGCGGGGTTTAGAGGGGCTGCAATGGCTCGCTGGAAGGTGGTTGCAAGGAAGGAGACGATGAACTCATAGCTGTTAGGCAAGGCTATTGAGACTGCGTCGCCAGATGGAATGCCCAGCTGGGCGAGCTGCTTCTGGAAGACCAAAATGTCATCCGCCAATTGCTCGAAGGAGACAGACAGAGCAGTGGGTTTGCTGGGGACAATAACGGCAGTCGCTGAGGACGACGCTGAAAGGGAGGTTGAGAGCGTGGACATGGCCATGGCTGGTTCAGATGGTGTAGGAAAGTGAGGTGGGGGAGGAAAGGGCGGGAAGAACAGCACCGGTGAACTCGACGAAGTCCAATGTATCTCTAAAGTCAATGCTCTATGCGACTGATATCAACAGTTCCCGGAACCAAAAAACAGTAACTCCTCGGACAGAACATGACGTGATTTGACGCGAAGCATCAGGATAAGAAGAAAGGCCCGCGGCCTGACCGCCGTCTCTTCTGGTAATTCGTGACTTACCGGGCATCGTCGTAGCATCATGCGGGGCCACAAGCCAGCGTGTGAACAAGTCTCGGGTGATTTGACCACAATACGGGGTACTTGGTGAAGATATCGGGTGCTGAGTCCAGCTGGAGATGTTCGAGGACGTGCAAACTGGGACCAGGACACGAGAATCTGCATCCTCCCCGAGAATAGCGATTGGTGACTCCATGGCCCCTATGCAGCCTGCTTCTGACGCGCGCATCTAAGGCTAGCAGGGAGGAGCCATTTCAGGACGACACAGGCGTCCTTTCCCCGAGAACTGGCCGCGCCGCCTACCTCGTACACAGTAGAGCCTAGCCTAGAGTCACGAGATGGGAAGCTAAACCGCACAGGGACAGTTTCATCTCCACCTCATTTCTCGCTCGAGCTGGTCTCACCACGATCTCGAAAACACGACACGCACATGACGATGGCCAATAACACCTCCACACCTGCGCGGGGAGGGTTGTCGCTGTATGCCAACCTCCTCGACCCGAAAGTTGCTGCGCCTGGCACCATCTCCAGTGCTCCTGTCTCGTACAAGTCCGGCGAAGGCTCGCCCGAACAAGATGAAGCTGTCAAGAAACAGCAAGCACTTGCTGGTACATCATTCGTCGTAAGGACCTCAAGGTTTGCAGGACAGACATGCTCACGGATTTGCCATGCTTTCGTGTGATGCACAGCCTCTCTGAGATTCCAACCTACCAAGAGACCCCAAGTCGCGGCCCAAAAAGCAAAAGCCAAAGCCATCGCCAGCAAATTCTCCCTTCCCTCAACTGCCACCACACCGACTCCTGCTGCCGAGGCCACTGGGCCTGGCGCTACGGATCAGCTCTCTTCCCAGCCTGCTGCACCCAGAACCACCATCGCCGACTGGACCGCGACTGCTTCCGACGACGAGGACGTCAGCAATTTGTACACGGAGAAGCGTCCACGGGGGGGTCGCAAGAAGCGCAAGAAGAACAAGGAAGCAGCTCCGGTGACGCAGAACTGGAACGACATCTACGATCCCAGTCGGCCAAACAACTATGAAGAGTACAAGCACAGTGAGGAGAAAATTCGCGAGGTGAGGGAATGGAAAGATCTGCTGTATAGGCATCGTACGAAACGGAGGGGTTACAGCGAGTCTGAAGACGACGAATACAGGCGTCCCATGAACAGTAAAGACCGCACCACGCTGTACTGTAGTTTTGCTGACCTGTTGCAGAACAATTTGCACCGCCTCCCATGGCGTTTGCGCCGCCGCCCAACCTGAACGATGAGAGTCCTCCTCCACCGCCTCCTCCTGCTGATATCCCAGATGACCCGACTGGAGAGGATGCATACTTGCGTCGACTGCGGCTGACACAAGGCCAGGCCCCGCCAGCAGGGCAAATATCACGTGCACCAGTACGGTATAATGTGCCTTCTGCGCCGGAAGCGATGCCGGAAACCGAGGAAAACTTGGAGGACATGCCTGCAGAGCCGGAAGCGCTCGACAGTGAGGATCCTGATCAGCCACGGTCCAAGCGTCCTGGCCAAGTAGGGTTTGCAGAACGTCTCATGGCCAAGTATGGCTGGAGCAAGGGTCAAGGTCTCGGGGCCCAGGGCACCGGCATCATCAACCCGCTTTATGCCAAAGCCGATAAACGCAAGAAGCGGGCCGACGCTGAAGGCGGAGGGTATGCTACGCCTGCAGGGACCGGCAGGATCCTCGGCGGCCAGAGATCGAGGACTGCTGAAGCGGAGGAAGAAGGGAAGTTTGGAGCCATGTCCGAAGTCATCCGACTTGAAGGCATGCTGACTGGCTTGGATCTGGACGACGAGCTGGCGCAGGGTGAAGGAGGAATCATGCAAGAAATTGGCGAGGAATGCGGTGACAAGTATGGCAGTGTGGAGCGAGTTTACATTCATCGACCAGGCAGTGAGGAGGAGGAAGCCTTGGTGTTCGTGCATTTCGTGAGCCAACTGAGTGCTCTTCGGGCAGTCAATGCACTGGAAGGGAGGATCTTCAATGGCAATCCCATAAGGGCCAAGTTCTGGCCGAAGGAGCAGTTCGATAGAGATCAGTACTTCTGATGTTGATGGCAGGGCCGCTAGATGGCTTGGATAGCTTGGATAGCTTGCATACTGTACGATTCGCAGATTTGCAAATTGAACAGTACTACATATTGAGCGAGAATACTCACCCGTGGACGATTGGCTGTGGGCTGGACGCGGAAACACGCCCTGACACGCCCCGAGCCACAAGACGCGCAGTGATTTCGTCATCGGGAGTTGGGAACCTTCCAAGGTTGCACACTGTGGTGGCCACCACCAGATTCACATGGACACTGTGCACAGTCCTCTGTTTCAGTCCGTCGCAGCTTGCTCTTCCCAGCATCAGTCACGCCAACACTACTCAACATGTCTGACCGTGACACGATAGACCGTGCCTTTGCGCGCAACTCGCCATTACGGAAAAGAGTATATGAAGCCATCGGTAATCCCGTCTCTCTCCCCACCGTTTGGTCCCCGGAATTAATTTGACCACCGCAGACGCGACTCCCCAATACGCACCACTCTTCGAGGACATTGCGAACTATCACCTGACCTCGGTCTATGACCGCGGCGCCATCGACGACGACCCGGCCTCGAAAAGGCGGAAACTCCCCAATGGCGGCGCGACCGCCACCACCACCACCACCCTCCCCATCACACCTGCGCACAAAGACCAGCCGCGCGAAGTGGTGCTTGAGGCCCGGGACATCTCCTTCTCCCTGCCTCAACGCAAGAAACTGCACCTAGGCATGGCGCAGTATGGCACCGACATCAACGTCGCGGGCACCTCGTTCGCCATCTTCACGCGCAACCCCGCCACGAATGAAGTCGACATGGAAGTCCCGTTTTCGCGGTTCGCCTACGCGCTCAGACTGCCCGTACCAGAAAAGGCAGCCAAACAATACAACTTCGTGTTGATCCCCAGGCCGGGAACTACGGGCGTCGAACCCATCATCTGGACCGTCAACGCGGGGCCCTTGAAGTCATGTACCATCCCCAACGAGCAGCTGGCCATAGTGGCAGCCGGGCCGGACGACGTGCTGGAATGCGCCCTGGGGTTTGTGCTACGGCAGTCCAACGTCAGTCTCTCCCTGCCTAGCCCCGACGAGTTCTACAGCGCGACGCCCGAGTCGCATCGCAAGGGCGACAAGGCGTACCATGTGAAAGCCCACCGGGGGAGCAAGGACGGGTACCTGTTCTTCTTGAGCAACGGGATTTTCTTCGGGTTCAAGAAACCGCTCGCCTTCTTTGCGTTTGAGGACATCGAGAGTATTTCTTATACATCTGTGCTGCAGCGGACGTTTAATCTGAACATTGCACATCGACCGAGCGGCAGCGGCGAGGCTGATGACAACGCAAATGCAATTCAGGAAGTTGAGTTCTCGATGCTCGACCAGGCCGATTTCGTAGGCATCGATGAGTACGTGAAGAGGCACGGTCTGCAGGATGCAAGCCTGGCGGAGGCTAGACGGGCGAAGAAGTCGGCAACGAATGCGAAGCCTGGTGGCATACAGAATGGCGATCCCGCGGGGGAAGGCGAAGGAGAGGACCCAGACACGCGCACCGAGCTGGAAAAGGCGCAACAACAGCTTGACGATGAAGAAGACGAGGACGAAGAGGACTATGATCCAGGCAGCGACGGAGAAAGCGAGGGAAGTGGCTCCTCTGACGACGACGACGATGACGACGACCGTGAATACGAGCGGGAGAGGAAAAAGTCCAAGGGCAAAGACCTGGTCAAGGAGGAGCTGGGCAGTGAGGCCGAGGACGTCAGCGTGACAGAGGATGAGGATGAGGGTGAAGGTGAAGGTGAGGCCGAGAACGGCGACGAACTGGAAGACGAAGGCGACAAGGAAGAGCAGCCCGGGGCGAACGACCGGGATAGGCACGACAGGACACCCGGGAAACGCGATCCCAATGCACGCCGTGGGGGACCCACTATCGCGTCAATCCCTTCCCACGACGGCGGCTGGACGTACCAAGAAGGAATGCCCGACCCAGATGATGAAGACCAGCTGTGACATCGGATACGCGGTATGCAGAACGTGTGTCGGCGCTGGATGTGTAGCCATGTATGCATACGACGAAATTCCTCCAGGCTGGACACCAATCCATACGAATGGAATGTAGAGTACCTAGGTACCAAGGTATGCAGGCAGAGCGCGCAGACAGTACAGGACAAAACAATGTGTACCTTATGATCCCAGTTGACCGGGTACGAGACCTGGAGGGTTCGATCCTTGTCACCAACCAGACCATCACACGATGCGCATCGCCTTTCCGCAATCCAACCCCTGTCCATCCCAACACTCACTCAATTTACCTTCGCTCCACAGCAACGCGAATCTCGCCCAACATTCAATCCTCCATCCCTCCCTTCCCTTTACAGTCCAACTGCCCTGACTAACCGGTCGGGCCTCCTTCCCTGCGTTACCACTCCTTCATGGTACTACTGTAGCAACGCGGGAACAACAGGGAAGCATATGATATAATCTCCTACTGTAACGCCGTGGAAGCACATAATATGACCGAAAGACAAACGCTTCAGAAGCGCAACAGCGCGACACGACATGATATGACTTGATATGAAGAAAGGCAGCTACCTACCTAGGTAGGTATTTTCTTTAACACGGGGCGCCACTATCAATGAACAGAGATTTCTCCCACCTTTGGGGCATTCTAGAGACCGTTTCTCGTCTCCTTTCGCTTCTTGGGGCTCGTTTTGCTTGCAGGTAGGACGGCGCTATGAGCGCGACGAAGTAGTTGGAAGTGTGCTGTCTGATTCTCCTGGCACGAGCGGAGGAGAGGGGAGCCATCGCATTGCCCATTGGACGCGGAGGCGAAGTTGGGCTGTGCGTGTACGCAAGCTGCGTAGGTTAGGTAGATCAGTAGGTAGGTGAGAGGTAAGTAGGTGGACAGGTAGGGGAGTGGTTCGGTAGCAGCGGTTCGTCCGCCCACGATCGTGGCGAGGGAATACTGTACGTAAGTCCGTCGTCAACCGGAATCATCCATGGTAATCTGTTACTGTGTTTTTGTCCATGCGGCAAAGGTCAAGCCGTGCGCGGGAAATCAGAAAAGTGTGCTTCGGAGGGAGGCGATGGGCGCGGCCTGCTATGGGTAGGACGGGCGGCGTCGTCGCTCACGCTGAGTTATCTGCCGAAGCCATAGCAGAGAGTTCCAAGTCGGTCTTGTTCTGTTGACTCGAAATCTCGCACAGGAGGCCATACGAAGTTGCCCTTCGGATAGGGGTTCGGGTTTGCACAGCGTGGTGGTGGTGATGGGGTTGTCTCGCGCATGGTCAATTTCGCAGAGGCTGTCTTCTCAACCAATGCATTGCGACGCCAGGCCACTGCCTCCCTTCGTTTGTCGTGGGCCCCAAATTCACTCGCTCAGCATTAGGAGCATTCGCTTCGCTTCCGTAGACACATCAAGTTCTGGCTCGGACAACCCACTCGATCGCCAACGCGATGATCTCCCTGGTCAACGCATCAGCGTCGCCGTCCTTGCCCACCTGCATGGCAATCTCCTCGACCACCAACCTCCCAAACCGCCTGGCCCACCAGACCTTGTGGCCCAGCTGCTCCACCACGGCGCCCCAGAGCATCAAGACCAGCAACGCGACACGATCTCCGTCCTTGATGGCTGAGACGTACTCGTCGCCCGCCATGTTCAGCCACCCAAGTATATATCCTTGATAGCTTTCGTCGACGACGTCCCCCATACATTTGGCGAAATACTGCTCCAATAGGCCGATCGATTTCTTGCACGCCTCGAAATACTTGACGTGTTGGACCCTCGCTTCGTACGGCTCGCCGACGCTCCCAGTCAGCCTGCGCTCGTTGGCCTCGTTCAATCTGGCTAGCACGACGGCCGACGGCGAATCTACGGGTAACCGCGGGAGGTCGTCGAAGCGCGTGAGTTTCAGCACGTAAGGGTTTGAGGCGAGGTATTCCTCTCCCGCGTCGCCGAGCACGGTGCCACACCCGCGAATGAGTTGGTAGTGCGTGATGGTGTTTTGCACCATGCCCTGCCCACCCGTGAACTGCGCCGAGGCCAGCGCCAGAACCATCAACATCATCGAAAAGGCCAGCACGGGCTCAAAGCTGCTGTTGCTCGGATGGCGATGTGGTCCCATCTGAACCAGTTGCAGGTGTTGGCGAAACTGGGTCAGCGCGACGGACTGGTACTCGATCGCCGCCGTGACGTAGCGGTCGCGATTTTGTCCTGCGACCGAAGCACTGGCTGCTTCGAACGCCGTGAGGCTCAACATACCATTCAGCAGGAAGTCGTGTCTGAGTGCCCACTTCGGTAGCTTGTCACGCCACACAGGCCCGTCCCCGGCAGCCGGAGTGCACACGCTCTTGTAGGTGACCGTGGACCATCGATGCATGAGTTGGAGTTCCAGCAGGCGCGTGCTGCTGGGGAACTGCGGCTCCTCCGCCGGTTGTGACTCGTCATCAGCGCCGGGCGCCGGTAGTAAACCATTCTTTGGTGGCGAGGTGTTGTCTTGCCGGAGACTCGGCGGCGGATCGGGATATGTACAGGTGGTTCCTCTCAATCTGCAACGCTCGCACGGCGGCCCGTCTTCTCGGCATTTGATGTGGGCTTGTTTGCAGGCCAAGCAGCCACGCCGGCTTTTCTGATGCGAGCGCCGCGAAGGCATTGGCCTACCTGGCCAGCTATGCTCGCCTCGGTCCTCAGGAATTGGATTGTGTGAGAAACGTGAAGTCGACCGGAGGCAAGATGCAGGGAAGTAAGATGGTGCTCCGGCTGGGAAATACGAAACTCGAATACGTCGTACACTAGCAGGTACGAGGCCAATGAACTTTTGGCTTGGCAGCACTATACCCTTCTAGGAAACATATCTCAAGGAGGGCCTGGAGCAGGGGAGGAGATCAGGAAGTGGTATAAGAGTTTGGGTATTGCTAGAATGCTGATTCTTGTCTACCTTCCTCTGTTCTGTTCTGTTCTATTTCCCAAGTTCTGTAAGATTCATGCCTGCGTTACCATTTCACATGGCTCTTTTCAAGCTGCCGCTCAAATACCGCGGATCAAGATCCATCGTCGAGCATGTCCTTCATCCAGCGCTCCGACGTAAATTTCTGACTCATCACTCGTATACCCTACCTATGAGCCAGCGGGCTTCACATTTTCGATATCAGAGTAGCCGTTCTGATACCCACAGGACCGCTCAGTCCCACCCGAACTCAGACGGCCCTCATTCCTCCTTCAGCTTCGCAGACTTGGGAGCAACCCGTACCGTCAAGATAAGCGTTCTTGTTGCGCTCAGCATCTTTGGGACTCTCGAGACGATCTTCTGGGCGAAGGCTTTGTGGCGATATTTCGTGCCGTCCGAGTCATCCGCACCCACAATCTCTTCGAACGACGGCTCTCCCTCACCTTCTTCAAGGCCGATTCCTCGACGATGATTGCTGAGAGATGTCGAAAAGGAGCATTTGCGGACATCAGAGATGGCTTCTGCACGGGAGCAGTGCACAATATGGTTGGCACACGGGTTGCTTGTTGGAATGCTGCCCGTGTGAATGTCCGAGGGCTATCGTCTGGATACTGAATGCCTACCCTTGTCCACATGCTTGTCAATCTTAGCCAGCACTTCGGCAACGCGAAAAGGCTTGGGCAGGACGTCATCAACTCCCGCATTGTACGCCGCTTTGATCTGCTCAGTGCGAGCGTTGGCAGTAATGGCAATGATGTAGATGTGTCTTTTAAACGACCCATTTTGTTGCAGTTCGCGTATCCTTTGAGTGCACGTCAGGCCATCTAATACTGGCATCTCCACATCCATCAGAATGCAGTCTATGTCAATGTCGAGATTGGCGACTGGAAGCTCGGCCGCCTGTATCGATCGGTAGTCGTGCCAGATCTTGGTACGCTCAAGAAAATCCAAAGCCTCGGAACCATGGTTGGCGTTGTATACAGTGCATCCTGCCCTTTGGAGTTGTTTGGTGAGTACCTGGGCATTGATGATGTTGTCTTCGACCAGGAGCAACCGTGCGCCATCACAGGGCACCACGGTGCCAGAAGCTCGGATAGGTAGATCGATCTTTGAACGCGACCAAGATGTCTGCTGTACAATCTGTGGGGAACGCGACAACTGAGGAGCCTGAGCATCATCGTCCTGGGCCGCTGCCTTGTGTGCTTTGACATAGAATGCAAATGTGCTGCCTTTTCCGGGCTCCGTAACCAGGCCAATTTGCCCGCCCATGGCCTCGGTGAGCTCTCTGGAGATATATAACCCAAGCCCTGAGCCCCCGTACTTGATGTGTGTCTTCTTCGTCCCTTGTTGGAAGCGGTGAAAGAGTCGTGTCATCTCCTCCTGCTCCAAGCCCTTTCCAGTGTCCGATACCGAGAAGAGGAGATTGATGGGCGGTCCAACACTTCCTTCAGGAAATGACACAGAACGGCGCCGCTTCTGGTTCGTGGGGAACCAGACAATGTGATCAATCGGAGGCACTGAACCGACAAAGACAGATCTTCGTACAGTGATTTTGCGGGCTGGCTCGAGCTTGGTGAATTTGATGGCGTTGGTGAGAAGGTTGATGAAGACTTGTGTCAGGCGCGCTGGATCCGCAGAGACATAGTCTATCTCGTGGTCTCGAAAAGTGTGATCTGTGATGTTCTCCACGGTAATTGAATGCGTCTCAAACTCGGCGCGGAACATCGTCAACACCGACTCGACTAGGATGTGAGGCTGGATGACGACTGGGGTGATCGCAAGCAGCTGGGAATCGAGTTTCGAAAGCGTAAGGACATCATCCACGATCCGCTTCTGGTGCGCAGCACACAGCAGGATGGTCTTCCCATATTCCGTGCTCTCCTCAAGTAGGCCTTGTGCGGTGCTTTGAGATTGATCCGAAGCGTCCCAAACATCGAGAGACGAGGCAATTCCATCTGCGAGTTGTGTGATGGCGGAGAGTGGATTCCTCATCTCATGGGAGACAATGTCAATGAAGGCCTCTTGCAGCTTGCGAGCCTCTGTCGCTTCGGCAGCGAGACGACTTTGTACTTCTTCCGCCCACTTGTTCCTGCTGATGTCGGTCACGCAGCAAACAACACTCTTGAGCTCGCCATTGTCCAGCGCCGGAAAGGCATGTGCCATGAGCCAGCGGCATTCTTCTTTTGGGTGAGGATTTCCAGCGGTAGCTGGGGGCGTCCAGGTCCGGTGTAGGCGAATTTCTCGATTAACTGGCTTGAGTTCCTCGACCAGTTCTTTCCACATCCGTGAAGTACGCTCTCTGTCATCAGGATGAACCGGATCGAGGAATGAGAACTCGTATTTGTCTCCAGCAGGGTGACCTGTCATTTCAAAATACTGCCTGTTGGCCCAGAGGATATTGCCTGCGGCAGTCACACGGATCATACCAACTGGCGCCTGTCTGTCAGCATGAGCCGGCTCCGACGGGAGAGAGATTGGACGACGGCGCGGTCTTGGAATAGAGGGAGGACTTACCTGGGCCATGTTCAGCAATTTCCCTGATCTGCCGTTCACTCTCTTGCAGTTGAAGAGTAAGCCGCTCGGCACGCACCTGCGTCTCCTCACGATCAACAGCGAGAGCTATCGTGGCAGACACCTGTCGACAGAGAGAGTGGATGAAAGCTTCGTCCTCCGCTTGAAAGTGTCTCCGCGGGTTGAGTCCGAAAACCAGTACACCCAATAACCTGCTGCTGACCGATATAGGCAGCATCGCCACGCTTGTTGGCACATCACCGTACCCGCACCAGGCGAACCCCTTCAAAAACTCTTGTGGAAGAGTACCGTCGGCTTGGTGGAGGACGATGGGCTCATGCGTGGCTTTCAGCTTGCGATAGTAGAATGGTAAACCGGTGGGTCCCTCAAAGATGTCGACATGCGCTGGAACGAGTGCGTGACCACTTGGTGGCAATCCGAGCGACTGCTTCAATGTCAGTTTACAGGTAACGCCGTCATCTTCGGCCGAGTATGCGAAAGCCATGGGGAAGTCATTGGGATTGCTACACAGGGCATGGAACAGGTGGTCCCAGATCGACTCGTTCGAGTTGGCTGCTGGCGCGCTAATAGCATAAAGTGTGTTGGATCTTCGCTTTCTGACTTTCTCGTCCGTGATCTCGGAAGCTCGATTGTAAAAGCCTGCAACTCTTCCCTGTTCGTCGAGTATCGGCAAGAGTGTTCCCATCCAGAAAGACTCTTCAGTTCGCCCGTTAGGCTGCTGAGGAAACAAGGTTACCTCCATGTTCTTCAAGGTATGGCGACTATCTTGCATGTCCTGGAAGACGCCCTCTAGGGCGGGCCATGAATGTTGCCATATCTCTTTGAAGGGTCTCCCTTGTATGCTCGATTGATTGTTTAGCCTCTGACGGATGTCGCTGTGTGCGCTCCGATTGAAGCAAGCTGAAAGAGATGGACCCCAGTAGATAACCGCAGGACAGTCATCGAAGAGGACGATGCTGACAACAGTCCGAAGAGATACGGGCCAGGTGTCAAGAGGGCCATAGTCGGTCTGGCTCCAATCCACGCTCGCCACGAACCAGTCCACATTATCGTTCTTGGGAAGGGATTTCGTCCAGGATTTCTCAGCTGGCGCGACGGCCGGACCTGGTTTTGCGGCGTGTGATAATCCGGCACGCTGGGGAGCAACTCCTGCACCGGTGACTCTCCATTGCCCCGTCCAGCCGTCGAACACGGCCTGAGAGATTTTCAGACCATCGGCCCCCTCCGACTCAATCTGGATCGAGAATTGTCTGTTGCCCTCTTGGTCGACGAATGACCGTATTCCAAGCTCTTCTAGGCTCTTGTCACGGGGTGTTGCATCCAGATGACTGAGGGTCGATGGGCTCATCGTCATAGTCAGGGCTCGTCAAAGAGCGACCTCATCTCTGGTTACCAATCGCGCCTCAGGCTGATTGCACACATGATCGAGGTCCCGAGCCCGTCGAGCTGATGCTTCCACGCCAGCACCTTCGACAGTGCTCATGGATGTGGGAGGATAGGGCGTTTTGTGGAGCACGACCGACAGGCGGTCAATGGATCTGGGGAGGGGATAGCACGAGTCTGTGGTGGTCGGGCGCACAGAGTTGGAACGAAAGGAAAAGGCATGGTTAAGTTTTCGCGGAAAGTGTCGACTCGATGACATACTCGGTCCGTGGAAGTCTGGACGCCACGAGGCGGGACGGACGCGGTACGGAATAGCCATCGCTGTTGGAAATCTTAATCGTGACCGACACCCACAATAGGCATGAGCTGGAGATTTGGCTTGGAGCTCACTGGCTGATACCCTCAAGCGAACTGGGTCAACCGATCGGAGCTATGGAGATCTCTAGGGACCCCGCCTATCGAGCCGGCCGTAGCGAAGACATGGTTGCGGGACAAATGAGAGCGTCTGATACAAAGTACTCTGGACGCCACTGTTCCTTGGAGATGAGTCTTTGGCATTGGCCAGCACACATAGAGTCTGCTAGGCGAGTGGCTGGCGTTGCTCAGGCACTGCGAAGATAAGTGGCTATGGTATGTACAAGTCCTTAGGACGCCCCGGCCTCAGCTTGCGCGTCGTCCTCTATCCAAGTCCCTTGCTAACGCAATACAGTCTCGTCCACACGGATGAAGATGTTCCTGTTGCCCCGAACTTCGCACATGCTGGTCAAAGAGGTCTTTGAGAAAGGTAGAAGTCTAAGAGTTGCGAATCTCATCAGGAGTCTAAACTTTCCTCTTTCTGCAATCCCCACTGACACCTGCACTGACACGAGGCTGAGGCGTGTCACGCGCCGGGCTAGGGCTCACGAAGCTGACATGCTTCTCTTCCCTGTCTTCGCCGTGTCGGCGAATGGCTGAAGGTCTCCGAGCATGCGAAGGTCGAGCGGCTTGCGTACAAGTTGGCTGGAACTCGGGACCCTGCAGGACGCTTCGCGCATCATCCTCATCACCTTGCACCTCAAAATCAATCTCGCCAATGTCGTGTTCGTCAGAGATCGAGCTGCTGCTCGGTGAATGTGGCTCAAATTCCTCATCATCGTCCACAAGACTTGGCGCTTGGTTGGATTCACTGGTAGGCGATGGATCGGACGGTCGAAGGTCAGTGGGGGAGTTGTCGCTTATGGGCAAGGTCATCCCCCGAGGCCGCGGTTGGGTTGAAGCACCGATAGCACCGATAGCACCGGCAAAGTGCTGCACACCACCTCCGCGCAGATTGGCCGTAGACCTCAGCATGCTCGAGCTCACTAACGGTGAAGACAAGGGCGTTATGGTGGGCTTTGGCGGCTGTTTGCTACCGGCGACTTGTGGATGACGACCCTGAGGAGTGTTCTGCATGGGTACGTCAATATCCATATCGTCGTCCTCCGAATCAGATTCCGGCAGTTCGACTTTCGTCTTGGCATCCGAGACCAGTTCCTGAAGGTCAATTCCTAGACCTCGACCTTTGACAAGGTCGGAAAGGTTCGGTGTCAGGGTTGATGCCTTAAACTCAGGTGACACCTTTGCCTTGGCGGTTTCGGATTTGGTGTTTCTGATTGTTGTTTGAGATGCTGTTCGGGGCGGTGTCGGTTGCAGAAGCTTCGCTGAACGAATCAAGGGATGGACATTGCCCGCGGTGGGCGTCAGAACAGGTTCAACGCCAATCATTGCCCCTGATTCATCCACTTCCACCGGTTCTCCACAGGCATCAGCTGCAGCATCATGCGACGCAAAACTCCTCCCGTGGCCTATTCGGCAATGGTTGATGAAGCCTTGGGCACTCCCGAAATCCGACCGTCCACAATCCGGACACACCAGCTTAACAGTGGCACCGTCCGATTTCCTCTTGATGATCATTGGACCGGTAGCCTTCTCTTTCGGCTGGCCATATCCAGGGGGCAGGGACTTCAATTTCCCGCCACGTTGCGTACGTGACTGGCTTGATGTTTGTGGGGTCTCTGCAAAGCTGCCTCTCGTTTGAGATCTAAATTTCATGGGCGACTTGCCAACTGGGGTAGACACCACCTGTTCGACTTCGCCGCCTTCGAAACGCGGATCTTGTAGTAGCCACTTTGCGTAATGACGGGTATAAGGACCCTCCAGAGCGCCCCATGGCGCGGGAGACTGAGGAAGCGGAGTCGAGAATGAAGTACGAAGAGCAGGACCCGTACCATTGCTGACCGCACTAGAAAGGCCTTGGGTTCCGGGAAACGGAATTTCATGGCATCGCCGAAGCTGCTCCAAAGCGGCCTGACATTTTGCCATCTCCTGGTCGATGAGTCGAAGCTCTTTGTGCTTGAGAAGAATCTCAAGACTGATTTGCGTCTGGATTACATTTCGAATGGACTCTAACCGATCAGACTCTGCACCATTGACTGCAGAGTCTATCGCGCGCAACTCCGACTCATCCATCTTCGCTTCTGGCGGTGACGGTAGATATGACGACGGGTTATCCGTAGTTGATGCAGTCGTCTTGGATATACCAGGTGCAAGATCGGCTGTAAGAGTTCCGTTCGCAAGCGCCGGTAACGTGGCGTTTTGTTGCCTTTCAACAGTTCTGGCTCGTTTTCTGTCTGCCTGGCCTTGAGGGTCGCCTGATTGCCGGCGCTTGTGGCCAGCAACGGGCATCGCGAGACTACCAGATCCAGGAGAGTCTTGTTTCGAGACAAACATCCTCATGTCCGGAGAGTTAACCATATCACAGCCTGTCCAAGACAGGAGCCGCAACATATTGGGGTGCTCCTCTGCGCGACGCGATGCGAGTTCGACGTCACCACCGTCTGCATCTGGACCAGCTAGTCACCGAGGATTTAACCTTGCGCCACCAGCCATAAGTCTGTAGGATCCTGCGGCGCACACCACAATATCACAACACTTTCCGCCCAGCCTGGCTGACGACGTCGGCTTCTGCGGATAATTCCCAGACCGCCGAAGAAGATAGGGTTTCCCTTGCTGTCGGCGGGAGTGAGTAGAATAGGAATGTTCAAACAGCCGTTGTTGGTGAAGTCGTTAGAATACAGGTCGTTCTGGTATTACAATGCGTAAATCGTGTATGAAGATTGCGCGCAGCGCGAGATGATCAGCAAGATCGGAAATAGGGAGCGACAATGAGGCCAAAGCGGCGTCAGTGTCTGGAGAGGGTTGGCGTAGAGGACAGATCGGTGGCAGGCTAGAGTGTGCCGTGGAATGAATGACGCAGAAGATGGGGATCAGCGTGTCCCAAAGGCGGCCCAAGATCGGAGAAGTGCTGCCAGGAAGTCGAACAGAAACACAGAGTCGAAGAAAGAAGAATTAAGACAAATAGGTGGCAAGACAGGCGCTGAGAAGTGGTACAGGTGCAGGCTTGCAAGAGTCAAAGAGGTGAACGGGTGCAGGCAGACGCAGTTCAAGAGTCTCAAGAAGGTAAAGAGGCAACAGGTGGAAAGCAAGAGCAAACCAGGGAAGAAGGAGGACGAGGAAGGAGGAAGGGGGCGGCTTCGGGTCCAAAGGCAAGGCGACACATCAGAGTGGAGGCACCCGAGGGGTGAGAGAGTGGTGAGAGGAGGAATCATGGGAGGGATGCTGATGTGCTTCACTGCGGAAGTGGTGCAAGTTGGGTTGTCCGTGGCTCCACCTGCCCCAAACTCTATTTCCAGCTATCTCTTAGTTCCGCCAATAGTTTCGCGTATCAGCTGAGCCAAGGCCAAGCTAGTGGTCGGGCTAAGCAGTTTCCGAAAGATAGTCCATGCAAGGGAGCCACAGCAGGCTTCCTGCGGGTCGTTCTCCCGAGCTCTCCCTGAATGGCCGCCACGCCGCCACGCCGCGCGAGATCACCTGATGCTACGATAAGAAGCACATGGAAATCACTTTGCCAGTCACGTGCGAGTATAGAAGTATCGTGTCACCACAAACTGGCTGACCCAACTTTCTTTGTTGCACTGCGAAACAGCCTGGGCTCGATCATTGATGAACCTGTTGTGATTCCACAAGTCCGATCCGCAGCTCACACATCGCCAAGCTGCGTGATCACAGCCAGCAGTGCGAAAATCACTGAGTGCTCCGGGTTAACGAGTTTGCGGGATCAAGCTGGCAAGGGGGATACTCACACGCTGATGTAGTGATTATGTACGTGGCAATCACCCACGCGGCTTCCGCAACCGCCACGTCGTCGACTTCGCCATGATCCGAGTACATGTACCAGAAGCCGACGGCCAAGCTCAGCAGGATTGGCACCACGCCCCAGAACACAACCTTGAAGACCGACCAACGGAGCTTCAACTCCAAAGTCAACGTACCCGATTCCGCATTCTTCGAGCTATTGTTGAAATGCTGGTGGATCCACATCAGCCAACGACCCTCATAGTCGAGTTTGTGAGTGTTATAGCTCCGCCAGAGCTCTGCGAGCGCTCGCTTTGTTTCGGCGTCCAGTTCCACCTCGCGGTGGTGGCCTTTGCTGGGGTCGCACTGGTAAATGCCAAAGCCAGACACCTCTTTGAGAGACATTCCTCTTCGAATCGGACTCCGCAACTGCCTGTGGGCCTTGCGAATTTGCTGGAACAGTCCATCGATACGCATTACGCGACGTAGGGATTCTTTTGGCGCCGTTTGGTCGGCCATGATGCCCACGACCACATAATGGTAGTCATCTAGCCAGGGATGTACAGCGCTGCGGACCACGCGTCCAGGTTCATTTGACGCCTTCTGATTTTCGACAGCTGTTGTGCTGCTCTGCTCTTGACTCGAAACGCTTTGTCTTTCTGCGTCTGTTGGAGATGGTTGCTCTTTTCTGACCAATCCCAATCGCTGGCGGAGTTTTGGTAGCTTATCAGATACCCAGTTGGCTTCCGAGCTTCCCCATCCCTGACCGACCAGCACGCATCAGTAAACTGCCTCTTGTGGGTGCCACACCAAGAGTTACCTACCAAGCGGATGGTTTCCATGGCACTATCGATCCCACTTGCCGAGGTTTTGTAATTAATGTCTTTGGACAGGCTGAACCCGAGAAACCGAAATGTCGTCCGGTAGGAGTATGACCGGTGCATAGACCTTGCACAGTCGGGAACGTCTCTCTCCTCGTTTCGATTCCAAGCCAGCCAAGAGAGGGCAGCATGGCTGAAGCCAATCGATTTGACCTTGGGTGGCCGTGTGACTACTGGCGGTGACTCGAGGCGGATTGATTTCGACGACTTGGACATCTGAGGACGGAGCTCGAAGCCCAGGCGCTTTGATACGTCTGGGATCTCCGCGGGCGGGCGCACCGTCGCAGCAGGGTCATTTCTGGTCGCGGAGTCGTGAGCAAGAATTCCGGGATCACCGACTCGTTCGATCTCCAGTCTTGCAATGTGATCGCTTAGGGAGACACTGTCCCCCATTTCTGATTCTGTTTATCCGCGCAGCCTGGAAAGCGCGAACCTATTCAAACATCTGACCATGGTACACCTGTTGAGACTGCGTTGTTTCTGCCTCAAGCTAAATGAAAACAAATGGCTGTATTTCAGGTTATTGTCGTCTTTCTCGGGAGCACCAAAAACATAGTTTGTTGCTGATACAAGTCAGCTATTAACCGCAAGCCGATCGGTGCAGTCTAGGAACATTTGGTACGAATGATCTAGACCACGCGGAGACATCCACTCTTTCTTAGGGGAAGGACGCCTGCAGCGCTGACTAAGTAAGCCCCCAAGTTCCCTGTCGAGCCCCTTACTGTAACAAGCACCGGAGGTAGTCGTAGCACCAGGATGAGTAATAGCGCAAAGGCGTTGACTCCAGTGTCATACGAGCCACGTCTTCCTGCGGCGCCGTATGCCAGCTTTACGGGCGGCACTTTACTCAATGTCATCTGGTCTTGGCTGCCAGGTATGGTCTTGGAGTTATTTTTGTACGCACAGGAGACGGACCTCGAACAGTGATTCCAAGATACATCAAATGCGGCGCAGCTTTAGCTGGCTGGTCAAACTGTTCATAGGAAGTCCACAAAAGATGATCACCAAGGGGAGTAAAATCTGCATGAACGCGGCGAGCTATGTAGTTTCTGCGAAGCATCTGTTTCGCGGTAAAAGTAAGCTTCGCTGCCAGGGGCGGGCTTGGGTGCCAAGCTCATCTACCGAGGCTAGCATGAAATTGGCAAATATTTTGTAGAAAAGAAATTTGCTTAACAATCAACACAAAACCATCATTGTCTACTCAGGGCAATTTATCTACTCTCGATGGTCTAGTTGGATATGACGTTCGGCTGTAATTGGTTAATTGTTACCGAAAGGTCACCGGCTCGATTCCGGTTCGAGAGACAGCTTCATCTTTTTGGCCCTGAGCACGACGTTGAACTGCATCAACACCGTAGCCAGGAAGATACGGCAACAGAACTGTCTTGCTACCTCGTAGACTCTGCCCAGTGATCTTTCACAGTCTCTTCTTTTTTGGGGGCATCGTCTTCGCCATGTTTTTCTGCCACTCGACGGATTCTCGATTTGTTGGCAGACCTACATACGTGATGGGGCTGGTGCGCCCTTTGTTGTTGTTCTTCACAACCGCATGAAAACAAAACATCTGCTGAAATTATGTACTTCATCCCTCCAGGACACGTCTCCTTCCTACGCCCGAACATGTGCCGTCCAGCGGCAGTACTCAAAGCTTGGGATCCCAGGTAAATATGAATTCAGCACTCAGCGCTCAGTAATACTCCCCCTCCCAGCCATCCGTCTGTCGGCAAACACCCCTCTTGCAACCCTCACAAAGCGCCCTCTCATGCGGCTTGCTCGTCTTAACCTTTCGATGGCGCCCGCTCCGCCTCACTTGAACGCCCGCCCAGATCTGGATCCTATCCGCCACTCGCTCGACGTATGAATTCTCGTCCAGCGTCAAAGTGCCGAGCTGGTCGCACGTCCGGCACCGCTGGTTGAACACCACGGCATTGTACCCGTTCAGGTCGTAGCCGCGGATAAGGATCGCTACTTTCTTGCTACTCCAGCCCTTCGTGCAGCAGGTGTTCCTGTTCCTGCACCGGAAACGGCCTATGACGTGGGTGGTCCATTTGTTGCGGACGCCTCTGTCGGTGTCGATGTCACAAAACCAGGGGACCGCCATGCCCTGGGAGACTGCGTTGGTCACGGCCTGGTGGAGCGACGGGAACATGAAAGACGTGTTCGTCTCGCCTTCGGATTTGTTGGATTTGGTGGATTTCTTTTTCGCCATAATGCCGGAATTCCTGGAGCTGGCTGGCTACCTTGAAGGCGGACTGAGGGCACTGAGAGGAGACCGTGGGTGTCTGATCACATCAAGAAGAGCTCGTGCCAGTGCGTTATGGGGCGGAATTATATCGTCTGTGTCACGAAGTGAGGAGGCGGCGCGCTGCCATTTCCAGAACCAGCCGCAATGTCTATGGTGGGCGGCCAGATGAGTTGCTGAGCGTCCTCACTGGCCGTTTTCCTGACCGTTGTGCTTCACCCGCAGGCGGCTGAGCTGTATGGCCGTCTGGGATGCTGGGTGGGCTAATGTTGACTGTCGCAACTGGACCAATTGCATGATATCGCACTCCTGCTACAGGCCATGCCACGACACCTCCAAGCATGTGCCGTTCTGGCATGTAGGTTACTTGATCCGCGTATCAGCCTCTTGCTGTTCGACTAACGATACTGGGTATGTTCATTGTTCTCAGCATCTACTTGGCCGCAGCGGGCCGCATACTTACGCGTTCCGTGGTCAAGGTCCCGGAGACCCTTGCAACATTGCGGACTCGAGAATCCATTCACTTGGACAGCTCATCGATGCCGGTGCTGCATTCACGAATCATGACGGTCGAACGTGGCGGGATTTGATTCGTGCTGCGCCTTGCAGAGTGAGGTGTCAATGGGGGAAGATGCACGGTTGAATCAAGAAAGAGTCCACGCAAGGCAATCCCTCGGAGTCGTTCCTGGTTCGCAGGTTTGACACCAGTCATGATCATGTGCATGAATAGAATCGCGTGTTGAATCCGAAGATAACCCCTGCTAGGAGGCATCGGGCAACAGCTCCTAAAAGACTGCACTACTATCCGTAATGTCGAAGATTGAACAACCAGGGATTGAAGAGTTGAGAATATCCAGGATGAATCCGATACTCCCATTTACAACTTACTACATTATTGCCCAGTTGAGCCAGTAGAAGGGTCGTACGCTGCTTTTTCCGGACTGAGACCCTCTACTACATGTGTACAATTTCACCTGGCCCAAAAAGGATCTCCCGTTGTTTGATAGCATGAGGCCTTGGGCGGTTCCCGGTTTGTAGAGAAAAGACGTCTGCTTTGGCTCAGAGCCAAATGCTGAAGGCAGTTCGGCTTCCCCCTCCATCAGAGATAGAACATGGTGTCGCGCACATTTTCGTGGATCGTCACCAAAGCTGAGTCCGGCTCACGCGATGGGGCCTCTTCGCCTTCCGCCATGCTACCCGCCGAGCTGGTGACAGACGGGCTGAACAGCCCGCTCAAGTAGCACCTTGCGCGTTCGCACACCAGATCGGCGTAGTACGCCGGCGGACAGATGCTGACAGCCTTAGTCGCCCTTCCGAACAGGTAACACATATTATGCGTCAGGTCTTCGAGCACGTCCGCTGCATTGCTGAAATGCGGCGGCTGGACTTTGCGCGCTTGGAATATCTCGTCAAAGACCACGTAGTAGTGTGCCGGCCTTGCCGTCCCCTGAATCGCCGAATGTGCTTGCATGTAGAAATCCCAATTCCGCGCCTCCGTCACACCACGGTCGACCACGGTTCCGTTCTGCGGGTTGGAAGAGCGGTCCGCCTGGTCGGCCCTGGTGGGATAGAATCGCGTGTTGTGCCTCTTGCCGACAATGATGATGGTGATGCGTGGGACGCCCTGCTTCATCATCGACGCAGGATACAAGGTGGTGCAAGCGGAACGGATCTCGGGCAGCTCCTCGTCAAGTACCAGATTATACTGTCCCTCGGATACGCCGTCGCGGTATATGAGGATGTTTTCCGGGTACGTACCATTGCGCTTTTTCCACAGGTTCAGTCGCGATTCGATCAAGGCTTTCAGTCCGGACACCATCTCCTTCCGGGCAGTCTGAATGGCCAGTGCCGCCGGCCACTGACCGAGCCATTTGTCGACGGAGGCCACGATGCCAACCACGCTAGGAGCACTCGCCAACGACCCGGGAGACGGATGGGTGACGTCGATTCCGACAACCATCGTTTTGCCCGCGGACAAGATGCCTAGCTTTGATGGGTCCAGGCTCTGGTTCAGGCCACCAAGCTTCAGATTGAACTTGAGGCCCACGTTGGCGAGGTATTGCTCGTTCGCTCTTGCGAACTTTGAAGCTACCACGCAAACGTTGATAAGTCCCTCCCTGACGTCACACGCGTGTTTCACGCGGTTGTAGATTGGACCGTCGACATACGGTAGGATGACAAGGACGAGCTTCGGACGTTCCCTCTGTGGAATGGAGGTGAGTCGCTGAAGTGCTTCACCAATCGTCGATTCGATAGTGTTAGGAGTGACTATGATGTGCAGGCCTCTCGTGCAGTCGCTACATGTCATACCCAATTCGCGGAGCTTGGAAGTTAGAGCATTGACCGAAGTTTGTAGCTCCCCTTCATGGCTCCATGGATCTCTGGTCGATTCCGACGAGATCCAGAGATATGTCCAGGACTTTAAGTCGGCTTTGGTGGTGAATTGAACCTGGACCATGTTCCAGCTGCCGAATCTCGTAGAGATCGGCTGTTGTGCCCAGTACCGCACGTTTGGCGAGTTCAATACCCGACCCGAGACAGTCATCAATCTCGGGGTGGTGCTGATTCCGAATGCATCCTTGAACCAGTCACCCACTAGTTAGCTGAAACAGTGCGTGGACAGAGCCACCGGCCTTGGGGAGTCAGCTTACAAGTGTCGGGTTGTTGGCCGTCAACATCTGCGCCCCCGAAGTGACGATCGACTGTGCATTCTGTGCTGGTCGACGGATAGCAAATCGAATCATCTGTTGTGTCTGAGCAGGAGTCAACTGCGCGTTGGTAGCCTGACCAGCAATGACATGGCAGACTTGAGCGGGCAAATAGGATGGCCTTTCTCGAGTGCCGACGTTGACTACTGGTAAGGCTGGAGTGGTGATGACAATGTTGTATTCTGGGCAACGTTAGCATCATGTTCAGCAGTCGGAGTCCTTCCATACCAGAGCGAAAGTAATCATAGACGCTGGTGTATCTGCCCTGCGGAGGAGGCTTCGGACCAGCCTTAGCTGGCTTCTTGCCTTTTTTGCCGCCCGCACCACCTCCTTGGTGGGCAGCTGACGATCCTTCGGCCGAGCTCTCCAGCCAGAACAGAACGTCTTTCGATCCCGCCCCTGATTCAGGGACGACCGGCGGGTGGAGCAAGCCAGCACCATCACCCCGTGTGGCAAGCCCGGAAATAACTTTGATCCTGGGGATCTGATCACCCATCCTGTTTCTCCGGATTATGTGAGTGACATTGACCCAAAAGCTTCTTGACAAATACCGCAAGTCTCGCCTTGTTGTTACCGGTACTCGCTAGGTGGGCCGACATGATTCGCTCGAGAGGACCTTCTTCGTAGAAGGCTCCGTGCTTGACTTGGACGTTGACGAGGAGTCGGCCGGTCGCGGCTCGAACGCTGATGAAGAATCCGCGGATCGCTGCCAGGCCCGCGCCAAGTGACATTTTGTCGGAAGCCGCGGCGTTCAACGCATAGTGCCGATTCGATCCAATGGACGCGACTTGTGAAGCTGCCTTGGGATGTTGCCCGACGACGATGTTCAAGGCTTGGATTATCTCTTCCTTGGATCCAAGCAAAGTTCCGGCCCTCGTGGAAGTTAGCTCATCCAGTAGCTCGGAGACTGTCAACGAAGCGGTACGCGCCAAACGGACACGATAACGTCTCGCATTCGGCTGGGGGTCGTCCTCATCCTCGGTCCGGTAGACGATGGTATAACCGCCTTGGTCAATGTCAAGCTCGGCCGAAGTAATAAGGTTCGACTTGAAATCCGTGGCGATCCTCGGATGGTGTTGAACAAAGTGTTCTTCGAGCAGCAGTTCGACAATCCGGCGAGCCTTCTTTCCCGCCGGCCGTCTCCCTGCTTGATCTGGCAATATGTCAAGCCCGTAGCGGTGTAGAACCAAGCCACCGTACGACATTAGCTGAAAATAGTTAGTCCATAGCAATACTTCTCGTCCTTGAGTGCCAAAGCCTGGCCGGAGAGGTAGCCTTGCTACAAGAGGAGATGTCTTCTTTTGTTCGAGTCTCACGTTGTCCTGGATCCGATTCTCGAGTTGACGAGTGGTCGGATCCGGGTCCGCAGAGTCGTTCGGCTCATGGCTGCAGTGACAAAGAAGTTAGCAAATCCAACATCGGGCTTGGGAGTGGTATGTGTCCTCACGAAAATATTGTCACTGCAGCTTGACCGCCACCGCCGCTTCGACCATCCCCACCCCTGCCTCGACTACCTCGATACTCACCACGAAAATGGCCCGACCTATCGCTGCCTCCATGTCTGAAAGTTTGATTATCTGGATTAGCGGGCGGTCCAGCGGGTCCACCTTGGCCCCGTCCTCCTCCTCTTGGGTGAGAGGGTAGGACAGTGTCACCTCGCCCGCGCCCACGCCCACGCCCTCTTGACGGCTGGCTTTCAGACATGTTGAAACGATATTGTTAAGGTCACTGCCGCAGGAATACAAGTGAGACAAAGCAAGTCAGGTAGATACGCACTGCGGCTGCCTGATCTCGCGCCTCGTACGCCCCGCGGCGGGGTATGGATGCTGTGTAACCTACAGCCGAAAGGACCCCTGTGAGTTCAAAGCAAGGATTCGACAACGGCGGGATTGAGATTACCTTTGTACGCATCTTCCGAGAGTAAGACTTATGGTGGCTCGAGTTCACCCGCGAAGTATTCGTCATTCCAGGTTGGGGTGTATGAACATGCAACGAGCATCGAGGCTGCCGGGCCAAAGATGTTAGAGCAGACAGAAGACTGTCACAGCTGCGATCCGTCCCCTTCTACACCTCGTTCCCATCCAGGCACGCTCAACAGTAGCCTGGGGCTTGAGGTTACGGCCGTCTCGAAGTCACTTTAGTGTATGCCTTGCTCTTCGCTAAATTGCAAATGGACGGTATCACCCAAGACGGATCCATTCTCGTTTTAGATCGAGGCCTTCGATCGTCGCCTTCGGGTCAGTGTCCTCAAGATAGCTGTCATAGTTCCCATCAGCATTCCAAACATCCCCATTATAGCTGAATGGGACTGTCCCAAACCGCTCAAAGACCTCGCCGACGGGGCGCAGCAGTATCCCAATCCCGTAGAGCTTCTGCTCAGTATCCGGCGGAATGAGAATCATACACTTGACTGGGCTGTTAACGATTGCGGCAAAAATGCCTTGTTCGGATGCCTTGTCTTTGGATGTGTGCCACAGTCCTCTGTTGATTGTGACGATGCGAAGATTGGAAGCCTGATACCATCGAACCAGCCAAGCCTAGCCGCTGATCCTTACCTTGACAGGCTTGCCAAGCAAAGTGCCCCCTCGACGCGTCGCATCGATGAACACGTCGTTGTACGCGCCGTTGTCTTCCAGCTCGATCGAAATCACATACAGCAATCGGGAGGCTACGCTATGCATCCACATCCCACAGATGACTTTGCATGAGGTTGCACCACGACCACGCTGGCGGACCCACGGACAGGTTCATGCTCTGGCAGAATGGATACGACCGCCACAGTCGCTTGAAGTCCTGTTTAGTTTGTCCACACAGTACGAGGTACGCCTATCGACAGCGTCACACCCGCTCTCTCTGTATTAGCTGGTTGACGCCTCGCCAAGGGCGTTCCATCCGACATTCGAATTCGTAGGGGAAATACTCCATCAATCGTCTCGTCACGGTTCACCACAGTTTATGCGGCGTATGGAAGATGCAACGCATGGGATGATTCAGACACCACTTGCTGCACTCCTTGAGGCGTGGACACTGGCGCGACCATCTGGCATCCATCGACATGTTGTCTTGAAATGTCAATGTCAGCAAGCGGAGTAGTATCCTAGACTAGTCCCAGCTCGATTCCGCATTAAGGTAGGAGAGCTATCCTATAATGGGTCCAGTGGTTGCGTGAAAACAGTACCGCGAAGCGATAATGTCAAATCTTTCTTGCGTTTCTAGCACTGACGTCTCAAAAGGGGATGTCGCTCAGGGTCTTCCCTGTATATGTCAATTGCGTCGGTAAACCAGGATTTGAACTCTGCGGAGTAACGGGCTAAGCTTTGCTGAAGCAGCAGCAGGCCGATGGATAGGGCTACCAAAAGTACGAGGAGAGATCTACACTGTGGTTCCTCTGGACATGGCTTGTCGACGTGGCAAGAGGTTGATTCAGGAAGAGCATGTGAAAAGCCGAATGCAGCTGGTGGAACCCAAAGTCTTCTGCGGGTGCGAACCATGGAGATCCGTACTCCGTACAGCTTGGCTACCGGTGATGCCGACGCAACCCAGTGACTGCCAAAGTGGGACACGAATCACTCAGAATTACTTACAAATCAGTTGTACCAGGGCATTGGTCGGGATCCACTTCGTGTCGACGCCTTCGGCTCTGGGGTAGTCGTGGGAAGTTGTGCGAGTGGAGAGTAGTCTAACGGCTCTGGGATTTTTGGGGCGATGGAGGTCACTCGGCTCTTGTTGGACTTACTTATCTTGATTTGTGTCAAACTTCAGACCACCGAAACAGCTCCGGGATCAGCCTTGCCATTGGTCGGATGAGGCTGCATGGCACTCCAGGACAAACACCGTTCAAGGGCCTTGTGATCTGACGGAGCAGACACAGCGCTGTGGAGGTGACCACGCTTTAAGTTGACAGTACCTTCCAACATACTGCAGTCTGAGCCGATTTTTATAGCAAGGTAAAGCGGTAGCGGGCCGCAAGGGTCCCGCTTCCTGCATGACATCGCGCCAGCAATCAGCAAGTCCTCTCCAGGATCCAAAGCCGAGGTTCTCTCGATAGTGAAAGCTGTAGGGGCACCGATAGTAGTGGTAGGTGCTTCATAGGTAGTGGCAGAGCTCCCATAATATAGTTGATCTTGGAGTCAACTGCAGAGCCTTCGCCGTGGCGGCGGAACCAAGAGAATTTCATGGGAGGCCGAAGTGAAGTTCCTCGCCGGCGTATCGGAGATTATGGAATGCAGCAGGCGGTTCCATGACGATCATGTTTGTTGCCGCCTGTCATATGAGTCGTTCGTCGTACAAAGAACCCGTCGGTAGCCAATCACTGTAGACGACCGGTCGGCAAATCACCGCCGGTCAGATCAGGGCCCGCCCCGAACTGAATGCTCGCAGCATTGGAGAGTATATGAGAGTAGGTCTGGTTGCAACCGCAAGCGGCTCTTGCAAAGTATGTGGAATGTGACTGGTGGCCCGAGCATCCGCCAGGAATTGCGGAGTGCATCCCCCTGCCCCTCTAGATGAACCCTATGCAGAAATTGGGTTTTAGACACTTGTTCTGTCTCCCCAAAAGGCTTCGTGGGAGCTGCTTGTCGGTCTTGATCCTTCTACAGTCACTCCTGTGCGTGACATGGGGGTACTGGAAGGACATACCTATCCAATGAGACGCATCGAGGACACGGCCACGGAGACCCATTGAGAATTCATAGCATGACTAGCTGAGAGGCCCAGGACCCGGCAGCAAGACTTATCAGCTCTCATTCCCCCGGAAGCTGGTAGCCTGGAAGACGAAGCCTTCAGAGTGATCGTTTCTGCTCCATTTGCTTTCGTCGAACTGAAAACAAAAGGAGTCGTCTTCAGAAAGCCCCATGTTGGTCATGTTTCCGGATGCGGCAACTCCAGCTGCAAGCGACCAGCAATCGCAACCACATCAACAAGACCGAGACTCTTGCTACACCTTGATATGTTCTCTTGTCGGACTCTTCTTTCTCTTCGTGTTCTTCTCTTTTCAACAAAGGTTCTCGACTGGCTTGTAATCTGAGTCTCAGTGTTGAGATTGCAGCTCACCATCACCTTGCGGGTAGTTGAGACAAAGGTGCCTACAGCTAGCGTCATCCAAGTTGGTTCAGCAACGCCATCCATCTGCTCACCGCATGTACCAGACTCCAACTTTGCTGCAGCATACCGACACAAATCCTTTCAAGAACGCAAACCTCGCCAAAGTCCTTCTGTTCCATCGGACGGGTTACTGCAACAATCAATAAAGACGGCTACAACATAGTCTCGCCAAGAACAACGGAGTCCTTTTGTCAATTGTCTTTGCCATCAGAGACAACGCTGCTGAGATAAAGCACGCCCACTGTTGTGCACCTGCGCATTGCGTCCGGACAGCGACAGGTAGTGGATTGGGCAGATCTGAGACGGGCGTCGCGCGGTTCTGGTAGCTGGATACAAATCCAGAAGACCATTTCAGACGTTAGAGTGACTCCCCTATCGCAGTCAGAAGGCATTCAGGTTTTCGGAGCATCAGGCTGTCATTTACTCACCTCGCTCTTCTGGACTCACAAAGTCCGGCGGCAACTCTTCTCACCAGGCACATCAGCCATCACACCATCCTTTATCCCTTCAACGAGCTTGCGACCATCAATGGCCCAGGAATCCACGACTGCCCGGCCACCATCACCACCTCGTTCCCCAGACGGACACTACGGTCAGGCCGCCGACGACCAAGTGCCAGCACCTCCCACAATCAAGCCACAGCCTTACACACCGCCAATGCCTGCATCATCGTTCATGTCAGACATGACGTCTCAACCAGCATACGTATGTGCTCCGAGTTGCGCCCGAGTTGAATGGTAGCTTACTCTTTTTGCAGGACCCATACGGTGACCCATCCTTATATCACACAGCACCAGCACCTATCTACTACGCGCCACAACAAGTAAGTCAAGAAACGCGCAAGCTCCGGGAAAGGAACACACTGACCGTGACAGACACTGGTCACATCGGTTCCATCGCATACTCCTCCTCAGAACATAGGAGTCCTCACCCGCAGCGGTCGAGCGATCGGTACACCATCAAGTCCAGCTACCACTGAATCGTCACGGGCGTCACAATCTCCGAAGTCTCGACGGAATTTGAGAAAGAAGGCCAGCAACAAAAAAGGAGGACCCGTGATCGAACAGCCACTGAGTCTGCTGACGAAGGATTATAAGACGCCGATGCGGGACATGGGATTGTGGGTCCATCGGTCGGTGGAAGAACGGTTAGCAGAGGTTGAGAAGAAGAAAGGCTACGTCTCCAGACCAATGAACTCCTTCATGCTGTACCGTTCTGCATACGCCGAGCGGGTAAAGCAATTTTGCAAGGAGAACAACCACCAAGTCGTGTCGCAGGTGACCGGCGCAAGCTGGCCTCTTGAACCGAAGGAGATCAGGGAGCTGTACGAGCAATATGCGATCGCGGAAAGAGACAACCATGCCATTGCTCATCCAAATTACAAGTTTGCTCCCAACAAGGCAGGGAAGAGGACAAGGAACGACGACGACAGTGACAGTGATCCAGAATGGGAAGGATCGGTCAAAGGCTCCAAGCGGAGTCGCAGTGCTCGCCGATTCGAGAGCAGGAGCGCTTCATCGACGCCCTTCGACGACAGACCAGCAGTCTATCACCGGACGATGCCGGCCCAGCACCATCTGTCAGGTTATGAGATGAGCAACCCATATGGGCAACCTCAAATCATGTTCAGCTCCAACGGCATGGTGGGTGACTATTTTCAGACCGCGGCTACCGTTGGACCATATGAACAAGTGGCCGATCTTGCATATCGAAGGATTGAAGAGCCCTTTCCGGGGTATCCGACGAGCATGGGGTTGGTGGGACTGCCACATACGGAGCACCGCGATCTTTTGACAACATACGCTGCGCCTCAGCCGATGGCAATTTCGGTCCAGAATGACATGCTTGATCCTCGACTTGGACAGGTCGATGCAAATTATCAGGTCGTGTATTATGAAGAAGGCGCCGAACCTGGGCAGGAGATCCCAAGGACAATTGCATATGATTCGGGCCTGAAACTGGACATGGGTTATGAACCTGAATCTTATCATCTAGGCCTGGCGACACTGACGGGAGAACATGGTGCATGGGCAGACTCGGGCCAAGCTGGCTCAGACTTTGAGGCCGAGTTCCAGAGGATGACTTGAGGACTGTAGCGGGGCGTGACGATATGGGATTGTATTCAGAAATCTGTGGAAAATTGCATGCATCGCAGAGCATAGCGGCGAAGTTGAGGAGCCATAGATTTTTGGTATCTCGTTTGTATCTATAGGCAAATCAGTACGATAATGGTTACCTTGTCCTATCTTGGAAATTCTGTGCCGTCGCAGAAACCCCGCCGGAACGGGATCGAGTCGTCGGCAGGGTTGCGAGCTTGCGCGTCGCACATTGTGTGTGTGACCTCATCCGAACAAAGACAGGCGAGATAGAACAGGGTCTGCATTTGTTTCCCTCTTCTGTACCTCTACACAGTGTGACACCCTTGAGTTGAAGGGCTGCTGTAGAAGTGATATCGGCCGCATTAAAGAAATGGTGCCGGTCACAAAAGGTCGAGGTCGAGAGAAAAGAGCAAGGGACGCGCACGCGCGATAAGCGAGAAGCGACCTGCACTTCACAGTAGCGCCATTGGGCGGAGCATATCAAGTTCTAGCACAACATTGAGGAGGGAAATCTGTTTCATTTTCACTTCACATTCCAATCACTTACATTTCACTTACCGAGGGCCAACTCAAGCTGGTCGATAGCAACGTTGACGCGGTCCTCCGCCAATGCAACCTGGGCTTGTACTGTCTTGAGTCGGTTTCCAGCTACAACTGCCTGTGCTCTAGCAATTTTCAGTCGATCTCTCAAATCCTTGAGTTCTTCGCGGTTGCAACTTTATTCAGACATCGCGCGTCATCAAGGCAGTCAACAACCTCGTCTTCATCTCTTGCAGGTTCGACCTCAAGCAGCTCCTCCTCTGCATACTTGGCGTCAACCAGCGCGAACAGACCTTTGGCGACGGCGAGGACGTCGTCAGTGAGTGCCAGCACTACCTCAGGATCACTGCTGTGACTGTGCGATTGCGGAGCTGGCTGCTGAGAAGAGGCGGTGGATCTTCCCACAGATCCTTCCGGTGTTGGCAGAGAGATGGCTGAGTCAGTATCAAAGTCAACGCCAGGCCAACCACCCTTCTCGCCGATAGCCGCCAGTGAGATTTTAAGTGGCATTATGACCCCGGCCAGATAAGAATCCACGAGTGTTTGTTGGGTAGGCTTACTTCCTCTTAGCACGATCGATGTCCACCAAAACGGCCGTTTTTCGTGAACGGCTAGCCGCAGGCCCGATTATCGTAGGCATTGGGGTATAAGTACTTGGGGTCTCACGACTCGTAGTATCTTAAGCGTATTGTTCGGACGGCTTTGTTCCACCATTTTGTTTTGTCTTGCTACTGTTACCTTTGATGTCGAGTCTTTATTTGTAGAACTAGTGCAGATAATGCGTGGTGAAAGTCCCCTTTCTCTGTTAGGACCAATGTTGTATCCTCACAAAGACTTACCACTTCTGCTCATTATGTTCCTTTACTGGACTCCAAAAGTAACACGACGTCTCGGTCGAGCCAATCACTGGTAACGCAGATCACTTTTCTGTTGTCGCTTGGAGCGGAATCTATGACGCCTACTTCGGTACCTCAAGCCATTCTATCTGTGTCTCCAGAACCCGACATGCGTCGTACTTCCAATTGCAAGACGGGTCCTTAGTCCACCCATGGCATGACACTACTATTACGCATCATGCATCTTGACGGAATGCAAGAACCGAACTCAGCTACATGCCCCGGGAGATTTGCTCCGCGAATGTGCCGTCGATTGCATCATGATTGCAAACGTCCCTACTTAGGTATTGACAACAGTGCAAACATTACGAGAGACACTTCCAACAACTTGACCAAAACCATCTCTAAATATCCACGAGAACTGCAACACTCACATTTCAACTGAATACCTGGAAATACCTGCAACAATGGACGGAGACCACACAGGCAAGAACTTAGATGCTGGCGCCAACGCTGCCACCAAGGCACAAGATCTTACTGAGGGCATCCACGAGGGCACCGCACAAAAAGTACGCACTGCTCTGTTTTTGGCGGTCTCCTATCTCATGCAAGACTTACACTGATCTGCTCCGTACAGGCGGGCGCTGGAGATAAGACGACAGGCCAGGGTACCTCGATGTTCTCCAAGGATGGGGCTATTGGGTCCCAATTCACGGGAGCAGGTCAGTTAATCTGGGTTCTCCGGTCGTGCAGCAATAGTCAATAAGCAAGCCAGAAGGCGATTTCTGACAAACGCATCACACGTACAGGCGCAATCGGAGGTGCCGGAAACAAAGTCGGAGGCCCAATTGCCGAAGATGGCATGATCGGAAAGCACTTCACCCCGTAAGTTAAATCATGTTTTTCATATGCGACCATGTCCTTGGACGCTGCATAGATATGAGAGCTGAACAGCCCCTCGACGCCATTGGAGTCTGCGACGAATGGCGTGCTGATCTGTATGCAGGTCCGGTGCCATCGGCGGTTCGATCCAGAAGATGGCGGAGAAGAACGAGCAGCATTGAGCTGTGAAGTGAGGCGAGGCGTTGATAGCTGAAGAGAGAAGCGGCCATCTCATCGAGTTGGTATAGAACCTGCAGTTCGAGGTCAGTAGGGTGTATGTTGGTGGACATCTGATACCATCATATCCTACTGCCTTTGAAGCGTCTGTATTCTACTGTAGATCTACGTCAAGGGGTGTTGCAGACCTGGTGAAGACATTGGTACGCTCCTGTTGACTGATCTCTCTGTGTCGTGGTGTCGTCTTCTAGGATGTAAATATACGGAAACAACCCCTGCTGCACATCTCTTGTCCTTGTTTGCATCTCTAGAAGTCCCCAGTTCGTTATCTACTTGCTTGATGAAAAATGCGCATACAGATCTTCTCGCCTCGTGGACGGGTGCGTAAAGATCCTAGAAATGATATGCTTATATCTTGTTTCGTTGTCGAGTCTAGGGAAAGCCTCCCTGGTGCTGCCTTTTGCGCCCAGTTCATTGCAGGAGCCTTGCTTGAAAAGGCACCGTCGTCCGAACGAGGACGTAGAGCCAATGGTATATTTGTGGCCGGTGCACGTTGTCACATGGTGTACTCCCTGATTCTGACGCTGCTAGCGGCTCCTTTCTATCAAGTCGCCAGTACTTTTTAGGATCGGCCTTCCGGCCGAATTGCTGACCGGTATTGCCATTCGACAAGAAGTCTGAAGGGCGCTTGGGCTTATGTTCTAGGAACCAGAACCGTTCTGTAGAGTATGAAATGATTATCCAGCGACCATCCATGGCTGTGACAGCAGCAAGGTGCATGGCCAGAACCTCCATAGGGTGCATCGGACTTGCCACCTCCACTTCTCCGTGGTCAACGGAGGCTGGCAGGAAATCGACATCATCCCCGCAAGCAATAGCATCGCTTGTGCTTTTGTCGACGACGAAATCGTAGAGTGTTGTTCCTTCATTTGTCAAGGATAGGACGTCCCGCCGTGAGAGAAGGTCGACATTGCTCCACCTCATCCAGCTAGCATTGAGATCGAATTGATTCACTTGAGTTTTCTCTCCTATCCCGGCTCCAGGAAGTGCGGCTTGTCCGAAATACTCCTTCTCTCTCTGCTGGCCAAGTTTCACAGCCTGCCGGGAAAAGTCCACATTGTGTACGTCAACTGGTCGGCGGACATAGTCTCTCAGACGTAGCGACAAATCCGAGGTTCCACAACCAATGTGCAAAATGGAAGGTCCGGTCTCATCAAAACGGCTATTTTCAGCATTGAGGGCATTCCCGATCTCTTTTTCCAGGATGCTGGCGGTGACGTCAATTGGTGTCAGCCACTCGAAAGGCGTTTGAGAAGCGGTGAAGCGATGTTCCCAGTATACTTCTGAGTCGAAGGAGAGCGATTTCTTGGATGATGGACGGGACAATGCCATTCCCAGGAGCTCAACCTGGCCTTGAAGTCGACCCAGTCACATCGTTCTCACCTAGTAGGCAGTCAATGGGTGATTGTTTATGATCCTGGAACAAAGTTGAATGCTTTCATCCCATTACCAATCCATTGTGTTCGCCCGTTCTCTGCCATACAGCAAACATAATTCTACAGTGGACGGTCGTGAAGAAGCTCGTAATTATTCGTCAAAAGTGTGCGCAAGCTGAGGTTGGGTGATGTTTCGGGCCTTGGAAATGATCTCAGACCAAGCAAACCCAAGCACAAGGCCCCATTCTATTGGTTCACTCTGTCGGCCTTATGGGACTTTCCAGCTTAACCACTCGACCTCCACCACGTCGTCACTGTCGATCGAGGGGGTGCGATTCGTTTGAAACGGTACCGTGCTCTGACACAGCCTGCCTTGCCCTTCCCTTACAGTTGTGAGAGGAATTCAACCACCCTGCCTGTCGCAAACCCCACCCCTCTGCTGTTTGCGTTTGGCGCAGACGGGTACCATGGACCGGCGGAGAAGACGACCAGCCCACCACATAAAGACCAACCCTGCACCCTGAAATCTGCTCGACCATGCCTCCTCCTCCGTATACGGCGGAACCAGGCAATTGGTTTCTACGCGGTGTTCAGTCAGCCGTGTTCTACTATGTTTCCTGTACACCTTGGGTTGAGTTCAAACACAAGCGCAAAAGAAGGAAGGAGGCCAAAGAGCAGGCGCAAGAAAGAGCGGATGTTGTGGTCACTCAACCAGGCCGCGTGAGACAGCCGGCTCCATTCCAGACGAATGAAGCATGGGCAGAAGAGTTGATGCTGGGCCCTGGTCCACCGAAAGGGTGGAAGAAGGATTCTCTCCTGGCGAAACTGCAGAACAAGGTACACAAAGAGCCGATCGAGTCCTCCACACCTGACCCTGAGATGCATGCTTTACAACCGCAGCCCACAGAATCCTCCGCAACGCCGTTCACGGAGTCGGCCACGGAATTGTCGAGCGCCAGTGGGGCTGAAGAAGACACAGCCAAAAGAGCGAAATCTGCTCTAAGCCCAACAAGATCACTTAGGGAGAGGAGACTATCGAATGCCGTGGACAACATCAAAGAATCTCTGCGTATATCACTACATCCACCCAAGTGGAATTGGAAGAGATATGATCGGGAAGATGAGATACTTGCCGGCTTTACTGAGAGAGTCACTAGAATTTGGAACCGCGCCACGCTCGGGATACATCGGGACGATGCGGGAGACGAAGACGAACAAGATGAGCCTCCGACACACAAGCGGAAGCGGGCCCTCACGAATGAGAGTGAGCGTTACGACTATTACCGGGCAAGACACCCTGAAGTGAACGATATGCACCCCCCAATTGTGTCACAACTACCAGCTGGTAGGGAAGAAGTAGCCTGGATGCTGCTTCCGCCTCCAAGTGCCGCAGTGATGGAAGCACGAACAAGACCTGCTGCAGAACCAGAGATGCGATGGCCGCTATGCGTCATAGGGAGACCGCTGAGAGATACGGAGCCCAAGCTATCGGTGGCCAAGACGCAGTCTACAGAACAAATTCACTCCCAAGCCGTCGACCTCTCTACTGACGCCGAAGATGAAGACGACTCTTTGGATAGCATAGACGACCCAAGCGAGGATGAAAGTGTCCAAGACGGCGACATACGAAGCGAGAATCAGAATTCTTCACGGATCAAACATCTATCAGATCCTATCATCAGGCCGCCTCCTATACATCCAGTATCACGGATTGCTGGAGATCTGTTAGTCCCCAAGAGAAGGGATTCATGGCAGATCCATTATGTTGTCCCGTCGTGCCAGCCGGTGGAGTGGTGACGTAGAAGAGGGAGCTCATTTATCTGATTGTTTTACGCCTTGAGACCGTGAGGAGTTCTGAAGGCCCCTCCAACAAGCTTGGTGTTCTTGATTCATCTATCTGAGCGTTCATTGGGAGTTTTCTCTTGCAAAGGTCGCGGCGACGCTAGAATGTGTTATGCGGTACGAGTATCACCCAGTCTTGGAGTAACATCTGGAGGTGCAAGACAAGAAGCAAATGCCCTTCTGCATGAGATATGGCGTGCATGCCGCCTTTCGGGGAAAAGCAAGCATGGCCCTGCCGCAAGGGTGATCTTCTATGCATGAAGTGAAGCTATGACAGAAAACTACTGGCTTCCTTCCTACGAAGTACCTGCCATCTAGAAATGCGTGAATCGAGATGAGGTGCACCATCAGCTGCACCCTTTGCCACGATGATTGGATGTCGAAGGGAGATCCTAAACTAGAAACAGTGCGGAGGTGGAGACTGAACGCCCATCTAAACGTGGCTTCAATCTCAACTAAGGTGACGTTGCAATTTCACGAAACAGTCAAGCAGGCTGATTTTCAACAGGCATGATTTTGTGAGGCACGGTGAAGAGATGCCAGTACGTCGGTCAGAGCAAGTGAGTGCCAAGTGAAGGAGTTGAACAGAGTAGCAAGCCTGCCTACCACAGTACACAGTAATTAGCTCTCACTGAAGACTTGCACCGGTTGGCTCAGAGGACACTTCGCATCCCTTGCTTTCGGGAACTGTGCCTTCGTTCCAGCCGTTGAGCATCCACCAGAGGGCGCTCTTCTCCACCCTCCATACTCCAAATTCTCGCCTCAAACGACGACCGTCACTACTGCATCACTCCAGCAATCGTACCTCGTACGAGTACTCGCGACTAAAGTCCACAGTTCCTCTGCACGCTGTTCCTTCTTTGAGGCTGTAGCCCACTCACAGTCCTGCGCCGCGGAGACCGGGCACTCTCGTGGGTCTTCTTCTAAATTTCGCTGCATCGGTTCCTCGACCCCGACAATCACTCCTGAGACATCTCCAGGATCACCTGCCCATTCTGCATCTGGCTGGGACTGCAACAACAGCAGCATTTCTAGTCTTCGACATCATCTACACCGTACCTCGCACCTACGACGCACCTTGATAGCCGCCGAGTTTTGCCCAGATCTCTGGTGAGATTGACAAGCTGCTTGGCCTGCGACTCGAAATCAGTCGGCATCTATCCCTTGCTTGGCCACGTACCCCTACGTACCCCTACGAGTCTCAGGCTTGTCCTACCTCCCCAGGCCTGCTGCATACATAAGTTTGCTCACTCGACATCCGGCTCTATCAACTTTGCCACCGGTCCTCGACACATCCTCGAGCATTCGACAGCGTACTGAAGATCCAAGATGTGGTGGAAGGTGGCCACTTCCTGGCTCGCTGTGCTTGCGGGTACAGCATTTGCTATCAGATTCTACAGTCCCGATCTCTTCAACAAATTGACCGGGCACATATTCGCACGCGCACAACCGTCACCGGTCGTCGCAGAGCCACCTGCCAAACGCCAGAAGGCGAAGCGGACGCTTGCAAATCGACTCGAGTCTAGCAACAGTGGCGTCTCCACCCCCACTCTAAGTGCCACTGAGGGCAAAGTCAACAAGAAGAGGAAGCTCATTTCTCCGCCGGTCGAGAACCAGGTTGTCGCTAGAACCAACGAAGGCCGACAAGTGACCTTGCTAAGAGATGAGGATGACGATATGAGCAATAAGGAGTTCGCTCAGCAGCTCGCCAGAGCACAAGCTGGAACCAAACTTGAGCCCGCCAATACTCAGGGCCAGACCAAGAAAGAGCGTCGTGCTGCTGGAACGCCGGTTCAGGGCAAGCCAAACGGCCCGGTAGCTTCAGGGCGGTCCACAGACACTTCCTCCGCCACTGGGCGTGATGGAGACGACGATGTCTCTCCTATCGGATCCCCTTCGACCGGGGCCGTGTCTACTGCGCCTACTTCTCGGGCGGGTGACGTGTCGGATATGCTGGAAGCGCCCGCCGCCAAACCTGGCGTTTTGAGATTGACCGATGTGAAGGACAGCGGTTCAAAGCCACCAGCCAAGTCATCTCAGTCCTTCCAACCTGCGTTGACTAAGAAGCAAAGACAAAGACAAGCGAAAGCGGCCGAGCAGAAGAGTATAAGGGAGGAATCTGATCGTTTGCATGAGCAGAAGAAACAAGCGCAACTACGAGCAGCGAGACTAGCTGAAGGAAGCTCCAACCAGACCAAGGCAGATGCCTTCACGTCAAAGCAGAATGCCTGGCAGTCGAGCAAGCCGGCGGCCGAGAAGCTGGCACAAACCTCTCGCGACGAGGAGGTAGGACCACTGCTCGACACGTTCGAGAAGCCTGTAGGACCAACTTTCACAGTGCATGGTGCCGTCACAGCAGAACCACTGTCGGATATCACAAATGCTGTTCCAGGTACAGCCAATGTCAATACGGTGAGGAAGGAGATCGGCGTTGACAAGACAAACGCACTCGCGCCCTCCGACCGTGAGAAGGTCCACAGACCTACCTTGGGAAGCCAATCTAGTTGGGCGGACGAAGTGAACGAGGAGGAACAGGACAACTGGGCGACTGAGCTTGCACAAGAGGAAAAGTGGGAATCCGTCACCACCAAGAAAGGGAAGAAGAAGGGCAAGAAAGAAAATGGCGACACAAGCAGTGAGGCCAGCTTTTCCATCACAAAGCCATTGACAAATGGCCGATCAGCTGTCAATGGTCACCAGGCGAGCGATGTGAAAACACCGCAAGCAGAGACCTCGAACCGGTTTCAATCCATCGAGGCAATCACAGACCCGGCTTTCACGGACGCCGAATGGGAGGCTTGATTTGAGCTGTGGTGAACACATACACAGCAATGCAATTTCTTGAGCGAGGTGTAGGAATATGTCACCAGCATGATGGTTCGAAACTCAGCGGCGGAAGGCGGGTATCGGTTCTAATATTCTCTTCGTTCATTCAATTGGTGGTGGCGCGCTGCTCGTCCATTGTCATCGGCATTGCAACGGCTAGTTACGGATATAGGGAGGAGCAGTCCAGCTCAAAACATTTCGGATCGTGCTAGCAGATTACACCTACGAAAATTGGAGGTCAATTTCGGGCATACTGAATATGCATCTTTCCCAGCAGCAAGGCGAAATGGAAATGAATGAGATAGATGAGTGCAACGCTGGACATGCTTCTTAACATAGATCTGCTGCATGTGGCATGTTGTGGCGGTTGAGGACACAATCCACGGCTAGTACTCCGTATATGTAACCATAAAGATGCCACGAAGAAATGGTGAAAGTGGTGAAAATGGTAGAAGTGGTGGAAGGGATTGTGGCCTTACACAGTAGTCAGAGCAAAATTCAGGGGTCGCTTAGCATCCTATTGGCTTGATCGAGTACACCTCCCCTCATTGCTTGTTTGGTTGGTACGGCCAGCGTGTTAAGAATACACCGTAAAGTGCGCATTTTGGGTGTTTCCGTTCTCGGTTGCCTTTGCGAGATATAATCTTACACACATTTCTACGGCCAGCTCACGTCACCACCTACAAACCCGGCGGTATTTCTCTCCTCGCAGACGTCTTGATCACCCTCCACTGCCATCAACACTTCACTGCGTGCTCATTTGCTCTCGGGAGGCTTCACATCTCAGCTCGACACACCCACGTCCCACTGCCCTCCCTACCCTTTCGTATATCGGCACGTGGGGAGCCACTCTTTGCAGTCCGTATTAATCTCTGATACTCTTTCCATTCCCCAACACCGAGCCATCCCCTCTACGCAGACGACCAGTTGCACGATCGAGGCAGCCCCCACAAATGGCGCAAATACGTGGTACAGCGGGCTACAACCTGGGCCTCAACAACCAGTTTGGATCTCAGAAGAATATGGATGCCACGAGTGATCCCAGTCCGCTTGACCAGATCCGGGAGCAGACTAGCAAGATTGAGGATTGGCTGAATACCATGGGGGAGCCACTGAAACCGTGAGCAGCGCCTTCTCCCTCGTGAAATAGAGACTGGGGACTTGGGGTTCTCCTGAGCACAACCGGCGCGGCGATGCCTCAGTGGTGGCAGTCTCTTAGCCAATATTACAGCTCCCGACGACTGGAGGCCTCACTCAGCTGAGAGAGATATACGGTGCGCTAACGAGGAGCCAACAAGCTGATTGTCGTATTCGCAGGTATCTCCCTGCTATCGGACGCTTCCTGATCGTCGTTACGTTCTTCGAAGATGCACTACGAATTATCACCCAGTGGGGCGACCAGCTCACGTACCTGAGGGACTTTCGACACAGTAAGTCGTCTTCCGAAGTCCATGGCGAATGCGAGACATGCCGGATGCTGATCCTTCTTACCTCAGTCCCCTGGGGCATCACACACCTCTTCCTCCTCTATAACGTGGTCGTCATGTCCGTCGCTTCCACACTCGTCATCGCGCGCCGCTATGGCGAATATGCCGTTGCTGGGCTCCTCTCAGTCGTGGTAGTCCAAGCGCTCGGGTACGGCCTCATCTTCGATCTCAACTTTTTCCTTCGCAATCTCTCAGTCATCGGCGGCCTTCTTATGGTCCTCGGCGACAGCTTTGTTAAGAAAAGGGTATTTGCAGGTCTACCTACCATCGACGAAAAGGACAAGAAGATGTACATCCAGCTGGGTGGCCGAGTGTTGCTTATTTTCTTGTTCGTTGGATTCGTCTTTGCCGGCGAATGGAGCATCTGGAGAGTCCTTGTCAGCCTGATCGGCTTCGTGGCTTGTGTCATGGTCGTGGTGGGATTCAAGGCCAAACTCAGTGCCATCATCTTGGTGTTGCTGCTCAGCGTCTTCAACATCCTGGTCAACAACTTCTGGACGGTGAGTACATTGCACGGTAGTGGAAGTTAAGACGCTAATGCACGTGGTCCAGCTTCACAAGAACCACCCCCATAAGGACTTCGCCAAGTATGATTTCTTCCAGATCCTTTCTATCATGGGCGGTCTCTTGTTGCTGGTTAACATGGGACCTGGCCAGCTCAGCGTGGATGAGAAAAAGAAAGTTTACTAGGCTCCTGTCAGCACACCGGGAAAAAGGTGCCCACTCGGCGAGCCCTCGATGATCCACATGTTGGAAATATGCCAGTTCGAAGGGAGCTTCTACGACACCAGCCGCTTGAGTCAGAAGGGATTGCCGGGTGCGCCGGCTGCTGAGCACGTCATCGACGGCGCGGGGAGACGATGGCCCATGAGCGCGCCGGCCATTCTGGAGCGACTCCTTCTGGCGCGGTGAGCTCGCTTGATGCCCGCAGGCGAAATGGTATAACGATGTGCATGAGACCATGCAGGATAACGAGCAAGCCGAGGATGACAAGGAGCGAAATTTGAGCGCCTGCAAGTTTCCGGGTCTACGGCAGGTTCCTTTGACCTCCGCGTCCCACAGGAACGTGGCGCGTCGTACCGGAAGGGCCCTCTGTTATTTGGACTTGCATAAGCGGAACATTCGTGGCATGAGCGTACTTTGGCAGCACGGTGATAGACGAAGCCACCATGCAAGCATCCAACCATGGTTCGTCGGGTTGACTGTGTCGATATTGTAGACAGAATAGATGCGCACTGGTCATTCTGTGTCACACCTTGCCGCCCACTGCTATTCACGAAGTTCAGGAATCTACAGTAGTGTAGCAACGCTCGGATGAGATGGACATAGGGGAGCCGTGGTCGAGTCCGAGCTGCTTCTCTCCAGTGGTGGTGCAGGCGCCCAGCAGGTATACAGCACCATTCGAGGATGACTCATTGAGAGTGAGTAGCCTCAGCGGATGATTATATCCCCCTTGTGGTCAGGCAACCTTTCTACTGTACTACGCCATGCTCGGACCGTCCGTGCTGCCTATTCAGGCGTCCTGCGTGACAGCACAAGACTGCAGTAGATCACAGGCGATTATGACTCAAGCTCTCTCACCCATATTCGAAAACTCTATTTGTACTCCTGCACGCGCTGTAGCCGAGGTAAGGGGAGAACTCGTCCCCGAGGTGGCCTTGCTTCACCAAGCTTCTCTTCTGATGGTCAGCCGTCTCGTCCGGCCATCCGAACCTTCAATGAACACCATCTCACGGAGCAGTGAATGAGCGGGTCCATCGAAATACCTCACTGGTAAGTCCCCTACAGGAGCTAGAGCTACCTCAATGGTCAACCATAGCTGCTTTAAGACTCCTACTCCCTCGCACAACGTGCGCATATTATATATTGCAGTCACGAGCACGAGCAATTCAGATTGAAACATTTCCAACCTCGCGGGGGATCATCGCCTTCACCCTCCCTTCCCTTCTTCGACTCCTACTGCTAGTCCTCCCCAGACCCAACACTTTAAAATACCTCCAGGGGACCAGGTGGCCGTCTTCGCTTCACCATCTGTACGTCAACCACCATGTCGCAACCGCAACCGCACCCCCTAACAGTGCATCACCTCCACATCTCGCAATCCGAACGCATAGTCTTCCTCTGCGAGGAGCTCTCAATCCCATACACCCTGAAAACGTACACCCGGGCCCCGATCTTCGCCCCACCCGACCTCGCGGCCTTGACACCCCAGCGCTCCGCCCCCGCGATCACCACGACCAACCCGGTCACAGGCGTCGAGTTCCACATGTCCGAGTCCGGCGCCATCGCGGAGTACATCAATGCCATCTACGGCGGGAACAAACTTTCCCTGCCTCCGACCCACGCAAACTACCCCGATTATATCTTCTGGTTCCACTACGCGACGGGCAGCCTGGGCCCGGCGTTCTTCCGGCGGATGATGTCCCTGGCGATGGACCCGGCGGGGTCGAGTGCGTACGCGCAGTCCGTCGTCGCGGGGATCCAGAAGCACCTGGCCGCCCTCGAGGCGCGGCTGGGGCTCACAGGCGCGTATCTTGCCGGTGAGGAGTTTACGCTTGCAGATATCATCGTCATGTGGTCGCTCACTACGGGGAGGATGTGGTATCGCGTCGATTTGGGAAGCTATCCGGGTGTGTTAGGTTACTTGGGCCGCGTGGCGGGGCGGCCAGGGTATCAGAGGGCGATCGCAAAAGCGGAGCCCGGGTTGGAGTGGCGTGGCGCTCTCACGGCCGAGGGACCGGAGTTGTTTGCGCCGTATAGGGACGTGTTGGTGAAGATCGGGGTTGATGTTGGGAGGGTCAAGGTTGGGGCTAAGGTGTAGGTAGGCGACGAAAGGGGACTGACTAACCACCTGGCCATGAGAGAGCAAGGCTGCTTCGGACACCACGAAGAGGCGCGGATTCGATGGAAGCATGCTGGGGAGGAAGGGTGTGTCATGTATATACGATCGTCCTCCGTTTTGGTGTGGCTGTGAAAATATCGTTCCGCTCTATTTCAGTGGGACTAGGGAGACGGACGCTTAACCGTCTGCTCGCTTCTATTCTACCGTCCATGGCAGAGCAAGTCTATTTTATATTCCCAAACAGGTGCAGATTCGATGGAAACGTGCTGGCGAGGAGGAGTGGCTTGAGTATATATGCATGGGCATATATTTATAGGCCTACCGTCCCTCAATCTGGTGTGGTTCTGAAAGCATCGCTTGACTCTACTTCATAGAATTTAGGAAGACGGACGCTTGAGCGTCTCCTCTCGCTTCAATTTCTGCTGTCCATGCACGCTCGATTCCTAGGCACTTTCAATTGCGTATCAAGGAGCAGGGTCCCAGCATGCGGTTGACATTGTCTTCATGATCATCGTCAACCGTCAAAATTAGCCTATTTGACCCGTCTTCAGGACCGTCGTCACTCGTCGAAAATCGACTTCAACAAATACTTGCTCGCCTCGTCGCGGCCCGGACTCTCCAGCATCCGATCCACCCTGTTGCCACTGCGATTTCCTAACCAGTTGCCCCTATCGTGAGGTACTTCGCCGTCCGAGTTCCTCCTCCGTCTCGCCCTCTTGTCTCCCACCGTCATACCCCTGGTCCACTGGCCGGACGTTTCAATCCTGATATCCTCGGGGCTTCTGCCACTCGCTTTCCACCGCACGTCATCTTGCGTCAGCACGTACCAGATACAGAGAGGGTCGTGGAGTGCAAGTGCTGCCCCCTCCCCTTCGTGGCCGATATGCAGCCGCTCCATCTTGTCGAGCATGGGTGTCATGAAGGCAGACATCCAGGCGGCGAGAGGGGATCCTTGGTCGAGGAACGGTTTCGCAAAGGCGGTAAACTCCCCGCGGGACAGCATGTGGTATTCCGTGATGTCGAGGCTCATGAGCGTGAGTTTGAGCTGCTTTGACAATCGCGGCGGATAGTGCGGCATTTCCACGCTTCTCTCCCCTTCTGTGGCGATGGGCATCGTACTCGCCGGAATGGGCGACGACAGCGCATACACCCTCGCAGCGGCGTAGGGGTCCGCATATACATTGAACTCGGCCACGGGGGTGACGTTGCCGATCCCGTCGACCGTGCCTCCCATGGTGACCACCTCTTTGCATCGCAAAAAGGTCTCCGGATCCTCGGCCGCGGCGAGGGCAAAGTTCGTGAGCGGCCCGATTGCAATGAGAGTGATGGTCCCGGCTTCGTTCTCCCGCAACAGGCGCAGAATCTCCTTGTGGGCGGGCTCGAGGGACGGCACGAATGCATTGCTCGGCTCCTCGAGGTCGACTTCCGGCTTGGCTTTCTTCGTCAGATCGTCGTCCGGCGGCGGCTGCTCGAACAGGCGCTTCCAACTCTCCTCGGGCGAGAAGTGCGGATGGCTCGTATGCGTGCCTGCCAGGCCGTCGACACCGTGGAAATAGTCGGCGCTTTCAATGCGGTCTTGCAGGGGCTCGTCCGCGCCAATGGCGACGAGGGGTTTGAACTTCGTGATGCCCTCAAAGCCGAGGGGCTTGCCTTGCGACTTGCGCCAGAGGAGTTCTTTCTCCAGGATGTGGAAGATCGCCACGACGTTGCGGAGGCAGGAGCGCACGTCCACGTTGCCGAACGTCAGCGAGATGAGGAGCACTTCTAAGTCCTCAGCCTTAGCGCTGAGGGCCAGGAGGATGGCGAGGACATCGTCGACCCCGGGGTCTGTGTCGATGATGATGCGGTTCTTCGGTGCCATGGTGGAGTTGACGCCTGTGGGCAGTCGAGCCGTCGAGGGATACGCGCTGGATCCGGAGTCCAAGCACTACCTGAAGCGGAAGATGATGGTCGTCAGGCCGACGTTGCACGAGCCTCGTTGTGTTGTGTTCCGGTCAGCTCAGATAATCTTTTGTAGGCGGATAACCCGATGCTTGGAACTGATCGTCCAAGAAGTTTTGGCTGGGATCAATAGTAGGCTGACCGCTCTGTGCTCCAGATTATTTCCTTCTTTTGAGCCCATATACCGTTGGAGGAATATGATCGAGAGAGAATGAGGAATAGTGACATTGTCGGAGAACTCCGATGTCTTGGCAGTCGTAACGCTTACAGAACTGAGGTGGTCTCACGTGCAGGCTAATCCCTTCTGGGCAGCCTTTGCAACGGCGAGAAGTTGCTCCGCCCGCTTGATATTCGGTATCTTCCTGTGCGAGGTACGAGATACGAGATTAAGAAAGCCTCGTCACCATCATGATTTGCTTCGCTTAGTCAGTTGTGGTGATCGGACCAAGCATTCTGGCTTCCTCGACGCGACCTGGAGCGAACATGCCTCACTTGGGGCAGCTTTCCGAGCTTGCAGACCTGCGCACGGGAAGGACGCGAGCTTGGCTGTCATCGACTTGGTCGGGTCGCAGTCGACCTGTGGCAGATCGGATGCCATGTTCTCCGCTCGAAGCTGGTAGGCTAGCACGGTAAAGCACTCGCTCATTATCGGCTCACGGGTCCAGTATCATGCAAGAGCGATCGATACAGTGGCTGCAGGAGGCCTAACTAGAAGTATGATGCACGAGGCGTACTATAAAACCAATTTGGCAATCACTACAGGGGCTGAAGCATGAACATTTTCGAACGACGTGCTTCTGAAATACCCATCGGTGCTCCGTCTCCAGCATCTATTCACTGTGGTATCTTATACCTCATACCACGCACTGACAATGACGGACTCAAACGCCAATCCCGTATTTGGGAGAAAACCCTACACTGGGCCACGTTATACGCATCTACATCCGCACCTCGGCTCCCTCACTGGTCGCCTCATCAAGTCACCTCATTTTCCCGGCTCTTCAGTTGTGCAGTTCTGTTCCATCCCATTTGCGCAAGTGCCTAGACGCTTTGCACCTTGCGTCGTCCAGGACAACATACCAGACCATTTTGATGGCAGGCCTCACAGGGACTTCACACAGTTCGGGGCTGCATGTCCTCAAGTTGGTGCCACCAAGCCCAGCTGGTTTACCGCTTATGGTGGACCGCTCGATGATGATCTCGGCGTGAGGTTCGACGAATATACATGTCTCAGCGTCAGCATCTCCGTGCCCGAAACATGTCTCTCTGTCAATTCAGATAGGAAAGGGCTGGAACGACGGCCCGTCATGGTCTACATACATGGTGGCGGCGCACAAGAGGGCATTGGCCACGCTGACGGCCTCCACTCCAACGCTGCGCTAGCAGCCTACTCCTCGGAGCTATCATTGCACGCCATCACGGTCAACATCGGGTACCGCCTCAATTGGCTCGGCAGCCTCGTTTGTCAAGACATTCTCGACGAGTATAATGCCGACCCATCAGTTTCACCACATGGTCCGTTCAACCTGACCATTCAAGACCAACGTGCAGCTTTCGCGTGGATTCACAAGTACATTGGTGGTTTCGGCGGTGATCCCGGCAACATCACTGCCTTTGGCGAGTCAGCCGGGAGTATTTTCCTGATATATCATATATGTGGTTCTCCTGAAAGGCTGTTCGACAGGGTGATCCTTCAGTCCGGAGTCATCTTTGGACAGTCCACATTTGACCAGAAGAATGCGGAATACCAGAGCCTACTGAAATACTTTGGGATCGAAGGCAGAAGTGCTAGCGAAAGACTGGAAAAGCTTCGTCAGGTGCCTGCGGAACTGCTCGCAAAGTATCCCGGTCAACACACCCTACCATTTGTTGACGACGTGCCCGGCATGAGCGCCAAGGAGCCACTCTTCCCCAGAGGAAGTCCTTCTTTCTCAGAACAAATCTCACTAATATCATCGTGCCCATGGCTTGAAGACATTATTATTGGCGATGATTTCTGGGAGGGGTACGTCTTCAAGGACTTCATCCGAGGAGCTTCACCAGTACTCCTTCTCGATACTGTCAAATCCATTTTCCCGGAACAGCTGGCCGACCGCCTGCTTGATGCGTACGACTTACCTCGTACAGTCGAGCTCGCCGGAAAGGTGGACGATAACCTCTTCTGGCGGAACCTCATGCACTTCGTCGGCGACCTGCTATTTTCGCAGCCCATTCACAATATGGCTAACGAGCTCACTCTCTACAATGCGACACCTGCGGGCTCTGTCAAGAAGCGGAAGATCTACCGCTATTCATTCGGCTTGACGAACCCGTTTCCTGGCTCGGACCACAGCTTCGTGACGGGCCACCATTTTGTGGAGATCTTGTTCCTGTTTCTAACCTTGCTGGACCGGTATGCGCGCCACCGGGATAGATGGCTCGAAAAGCAGGCCAAGGAAACGGCAAAGAGATGGATCGTGTTCGCCAATGGAAAAGAGCCGTGGGACGAGTATGTTGTCCGTCAGAAGGCGGGAATTGGCGACGCGAGGATGGCAGTCTGCGATGACATTCGAGGGTGGCATGTCAAGACAGTCTCGCAGGACAGAGAAGAGAGCAAAAGCGATCCCTGGGGTCCGAGACGCTACGATGGATGGGCAGCATTGGAAGACGCATTTTTGTCGCTGAAGGGGCCTGAGATGGACGTGAAGACATATGAACAAAACGTGCACATGGCACGCATGCGATTGTTTGGCAGTGTCGTCGGGCTCCCCTCGAACTGACGTGGAGTTCATCTTCAGTAAAGATACAGTAGTATTTGTTCATGTACGGAGTACATGGGTATGTATGACACGTCGGAAGCAACCGTCTACCAAGATCTCGTCCAGTAGACCGGACCCAATCCACGCCGATCACATGCGCCGATTGACCGCTTGGTCTGCCCAACCAGCCCCACCCGCCCTTAGCCGATGGTGCAATGGATGCAGTTCGCACCGCCGCTCAGATGTCCGGCCAGATGCAGCCAAGTGGGAGCTTAGGCAAGCCTATTTCTGTGCCCCCTGACGCTCCACGCTGTCAGAGTGAAAAATTGTTTTGCTCGTCAAACCCACAACGCGTGGACGGTACAAATTTTTGGTCGCGCAGGCCTGGCACTAATTACTGTGGTATCCAGAAACATGGCTGCCATGGCGGCCGTGACTCCATCTCTTTCTTATCGGTCCCTGTCCTCCTCGCTCTGTTCTCCGTTGTCGCATCACAGTCCTTTCTCGAGATCACTCGCACCTGTCGGTCGCTCCCCCGCACGTCTCCTGCATCGGCCACTGCACGACCACGTCCAGTCGCTCCCCGAGTCCCAATTTGTCTCCCCACAAGTCGATTACGCCGTGACGTCCCGGCCCTTTTTCAAGCTGGCTTCCTCACGCTCACGTTCACATTCATATACCCAAGCCAGCAGTCGCTTGAGTTTGATCTCGCGACACTTGGAAGAACACCAACAGTCCTCCTATCCTCCCATCAACACACCATATACTACCGAGAGGACTTCGTTGCCCTCGGACGACGTCCCCTGGAACCCGCCGTCACCACCACCTGCCCCGCTTCCGAAATCGCCCTCCTCGCAAGTGCAGAAGAGACAATTGTCCACGTCGTCGGCAGCCAAAATGTCTTCGCAACCTCCTCACCCTTCTCTCCTGATTCCCGGGCCCATCGAGATCAGCGATGAAGTCTCGCAGGCCATGGGTCACTATGCCCAGTCCCACGTTGGCCAGCCATTCGTCAACACCTTCGGCGAGACGCTCACTCAGCTGCGCCAACTGTTCCAGACGAGCAACCCCAACTCGCAGCCCTTTGTGCTGGCGGGCAGCGGGACTCTGGGCTGGGACCTCGTGGCGGCCAACCTCGTCGAGCCCGGCGAAGACGTCCTCGTACTACACACGGGATACTTTGCCGATTCCTTTGCCGACTGCCTGTCGACGTACGGCGCAAAGCCTACACAGCTGAAGGCTCCCATTGGGGACAGACCCCAACTCCCAGAAATCGAGGCGGCGCTGAAAGAGAAGAAGTACAAAGCCCTGACGGTCACCCACGTCGACACCTCCACCGGCGTGCTCTCTCAGATCCAGGCTCTCTCGGACCTCTTGCGCCGTGTTTCTCCAGATACCCTTCTGGTCGTCGACGGCGTCTGCTCCGTCGGAGGCGAGGAGATCCACTTTGACAACATGTCGATTGACGTGTGCCTGACCGCGTCTCAGAAAGCCATCGGCTGCCCGCCGGGTCTATCCATCACCATGGTTTCGGAAAAGGCGATGAACGTCTTCAAATCCCGCAAGTCCCCGCCGGGCAGCTACTACGCGAGCTTCAAGAACTGGTTACCCATCATGCAGAACTACGAGGCGAAGAAGCCGTCCTATTTTGCAACTCCGCCCACTCAGCTCGTGCAGGCCTTGAACACCTCCTTGAAGCAAATCCTTTCGCGGCCAGTGAGCGATCGCTTCGCCCAACACAAGAAAGTGAGCGACTACGTGAAGGCCAAAGTCAAGGAGATGGGTCTCAAGGAGCTGGCCTTGGACCCTAACAATGCCGCGCACACCATGACGGCAATTTATTTACCCGAGGGCCTGACTCCGCCCGAGATCCTGCCCAAGTTGATGAGCAGGGGTGTCATCTTCGCGGGCGGCCTGCACCGGGAGATTGCGGCGAGATATATTCGTTTCGGCCACATGGGCGTTTCGGTTACGGATGAGTCCAGAGGAGAAGTTGACAAGGCTCTCGATGCGTTGAAGGAGGGGCTGGCCGAGGTGCAGCAGGCCAAGGGAAAGAATTGACTGTAGAGATCATGTGGACGTGGCAGCTTGCATATGCATCAGACACGAATACGGAATCCGGGAATAGAGAAAGAGGGCTCATGTTAGACGGCCCCACATGTGCATCCAGCTACGGCGAGATAGAATGCCACTGTATCAATGCCCCTGTGCTACATGCAACTTCTCCCATGGCAATCACCCAGATGGAAATGAGTGATGACCGTTGCTATGTATGCCGTTGCGACGCGCTCTGATTCTGCCTCGTAGCACGGCCGGTGTGCGATGATAACAAGGCTGAGCAAGGCTGCTCTTCGGTATGGCATGCCACGTCAGGTATCTGTATCTTCGAATTCTCAAGCCAGAAGAATCTGCCCACGGTCATGGTCTGGATGTTTTGCGCCCCAGCGCAAGGCATCAGCCAGATGAAGAAGAAGAACATCAAGCCAATGTAGATTGATCGTACGGCCATAGAAATATTGTGCCAATGGTCGGCCAAGACGTTCATTCTCTTGACTTGCCTGGAAATGGTAATTAGGTGAAGTGGGGGAAAACGACCCTGGGACACCGGACCCAGCAGCATGGGTCCAAAGGCCCGGCCCACTAGAAACAGCGAGAGCCCCAGTGTTGCGGGATCTCGTGAACAGCGGAATTCTTTCTTTCATGAGCTGTTCGTATGTGGTGGTGTATGTGGATGAGGTAGACGACCTGCAGCGCCGGCAGTCGGCAATCTCCCGGGCCATGGGTGGTCGCACGAAGCACATACACGCAGAAGGAGACAAACGAGGTGATGAATACAATGAACTACTCCCTGGCGAGGTTGGAGTTTCGCCGACACGACAGGCTTAGTCGTTCGGTCCATCCCAGCGGACCTCGGAGGGATCAGTCTTGGTCTGGGTCTTGGGTCCTTTGAGCTGTCGCTGAAGCCATGCCATCGTCCGTTTTCGTCCTTTTCCGGCGGCCTCATCCCCATCTGCCAAGTTATACGTCGAGCAGCAATCCGTGCCTACAGATCTGATGTTTGCCACGTTCCTCCGTTCGCGAGCGCGTCCTGCCCACCGAGCCCGGTGTGTCGACCTGACGAAGAGTATCCGCCTTCTCGAGGTCGAGGTTGATGTCGCCATCTGAGTCAGTCGGCGAATTGACCCTGTCATCGCTGCGTTCCCGAGAAACAGGATCGTGCTGCCGGTGTTGATTCTTGATGTTCACCATTCTTTGCACTCCTTTCCTTTCCAGCTACCGTTTGGAAAGAGGAGAGGTTAGGCGCTCGACGTGGCGATGTCTCCCGTATGCATGCACGAATGAGACAGCCGATGATCCTGCTTGTTGAAAGTTAAGTGCCCGGATGCATGGCTCGGTGGCACCGATATACGTCGACGGGTGGTTCCTCAACGACAATCCAGCGAGCTCATACCCCAGACGCTCTGTTGACGAAATTCCAAAAGGAGCCCTCGCCAAACTCGCCCCGGAACTGTTGCGGCATCTCGTTGGACAAGCGCTCAGATCCACTCTCGGCGCTGAACCCTTCTTCCGACATCGCGAGTGCTACATCATTGTACGTTAGGTCCGCGACTGGTCGGAAAGGGGTATCGTCGAATGTGTATTCCGAGTTGACTGGTAGGGGAACTGATGACGATGTCTGCTGAAAGTGCGTGTTCCAAGCAGGCATCTCTGCGAAAACGGGGTTATTGGCGAATAACGGGGGTTGATCCGCCATCGGATAAAATGGCCCTGCACCGTGGGAACTGGGCGTCATGAGCACTTCGGACGACCGTCCCTCCGAGGATGAGTTGCTAGGTTTGGAACCCAGCGACGGTGATGGACGATTCTTCTCTGCCCGTAAGACGAGGTTGTGAATGACATCGGCGCCTTGTCCAGCTACTCTATTTGCGCGTCGAATCTTGTTCACTCTGGAGAGGGATTCTTTGATACAGCGGAACGCCTCGGTCACCAGATCGACATTTTCACTCGGAAATGCAATCAGAACCGCCAGCATCGACACACAGGGTTCGACGGTTAGGTAAGCGAGCGTGAACATCCTGTAGTGGTGCTGTTCCAAGGTCAGGAAGAATCTTTGCTGGGCATTCAGCATTTCGATCCCAGCCTTTAGGATCTCGGTCCGACTTTTGGCGAGGGAGAAGATGTAGGGTCTGTGAAGCATCAGGACAAACAGCCATACAGTTGCACACAGGAATTCGCGTTGCGATGCCAACTGTGGACACTCTGCGTCGTAGGACCTGTCTGGGTTCTCGAAACGATAGATTGGGGGAATGGAGGCGATGTAGTCGAGGGCTATCTGATGTAAGCGCACCACCTTGCCGTAATCGCGTGGATAAGGACCTTGCGCTTCCAGCTCTCTGACTTGCGGGAGGTATTTGTGGATGTGGTACTCGAGCAATCGCACCGTGAATGTATTGGGCTTGTCGTATTCAGTCCTCTGGAAGGGTGCTGTGGATGTGCGGTTTCTTGGGATCTCACAGTCCGTAGGCGGGATGATCGTGTAACCGTCAGACTTGAAATTCAGGGGCTTGCCCAGCACCATGCCCATTTGGCTGTGATAATGGCCGTCAGTAGAGGACACGAGTCATCCTGACGAGTCATCCTGTTGAGCGACTGACCTATCCCAAAGGTAGAGGTTCAACATAAGTCGCCGGCGCAATACTACCTCCCACAGTTCTTCAATGGCACTCTCGGCATCATCGGCGTACAGTTTGCCATCATCGCGATGGAGGCCTATCTCCTGTGCGTTAATAGCGGCTTGGGCAAGGACGAGCCATGCCTCGGCTATCAGGCCACGGTTCTTCAGCCAAGCGGTACGCAGAATCTGCGCTGCGATGTAATCCAAGTTGATGACGTCCTTGGGCAGCAGGCTCAATAGGCGCATTGTCGCATCTTCTGAAAGGCCATTTCCATCCTCAGCAATGCCCTTCAGGCACGGAGGATGCAGGTTTTCAGAACGCCTTGCTGGAATGAACTGTAAGGCGTACACTAGGACCTGAAAAACAAGGGCTGAAAATATAAGTTTCTCGGAGGAGACGGTCGTGTCGGCTCGAGGACTCGCGGGCTGCAGAGGGTGTTGCTGATAGTATTGCTCTAGTCTGGGAATGAAATAGTTCCTGTCCAGGATTGTGTACTGCCAATTCACCTCGTCGAAGAAGATGGCGACGAGGTCCCTGACGCAAGATGGACAGGGCAATTGTCTGAGGACGGCGCTGTAGATGTCAAGGGCTGGCTGACAGAGGGAGATTTTCCTCTGCTTGCGTGGTGATGGTTTGCGCGCTCCGCCGACTTCCAGGTTCTCTAGTTTCTGTAGGATGCCAAGTGAATTGTGCACATTGACGCTGGAATACCCGTACGCCGCGAGATCTGGGCTCCGCGACTCTCCTCCATCTGTAGGAATGTATTCATACGCTTCAACCTCGGGTTGCTTGGACAAGCCGTTCGAGTCGGAGCCTTTCACAAACGGATGTGAACGCTTGAGACTGGGAAGCCCACTCAGAACCGTAGTGCAATGGATGATCACTACTTACTCACCCGGAGATCGCATCGCCGTAGGTACAACTATCCTGCTTTCCACGGAGCACGCAGGTCATACATGGGGATTCCCTGTTGCACTTCTTTGCGTCAGTCGGTATAGAATATTGTGTGACAAGGGCGACAAACTTTCTGTTTGCTGTGTCGACAATTCGTGCAACTGAATGTGATGCGCATTCGTTTCCTCCGTATCTGCTCGCCCGAGGCCTCGGCAGAGTAAGGTCGGCTTTCCATCGCCTCGACAGGTACCAGGAAACCGGCACCGCCTAGCAACAAGATTGGAGTCTCACAGTCCAAGGCCTGCAGGCGGCTCGCTTTACATAAAGCCGCAGGCTCTCTCGCGCCAGCGAGAGAGACATTTGAAGCAGGGCGATTACAGGGTAAAGTTATATTCAGGCTCAGGCTCCGGGATTACTCAGCGCCGCCAAGGCAGAGGAGAGGACGTACACTGATTGGTGAGACTGTAAGTAAGTGGGGCATTGGGAGTGTCTCGAAAGAGACCTCAGTTTCGTCTGCTGCGCGGCTCCGCACGCCAATGTTACGTCCAACAAGAACTTGGCCACCTGGAACTAACACGTATCGTTCTTCCAGCGCTGGACTCGTCTGGAATCTTGCCGTTCAAGCCCTAAGATCTCCTGCGCAGATCCGAAGCCAGCATCATGCCACTCTTGTTGGACAGCATGGACAACGTCCGACACCCAATATAAAGCAATTGGCAAGGGGAAAGCATTCTTCGGGGCTGCTGTGCCGCTCACCAACGACGCTGTTTGCCACTGACTAGCGTAGTAGTCCACGTGACGGTCCGCCAAATGTAAGCACGCTGCTACGTTCAGCTTGCTCCTGCGGTTGATGCGGACGACCGCCGCATGTTTGTAAGGCCCCAACGTTCACTCTACGCTTCAGACCATATCATCCACAGGAAGTTGTGAAATTCCGGACATTGCCTGTCTCCGTGACACGCATCCTCCGGCTGGCAGACCTCAGAATGGCCTGCGCGAGAAGCCCGGAGCAAAGGGTGATGGCGAGGATACAGAAGCCAGAAGCGTAGCCCAGTCTCCAACAAACACTGCCGGATGGAGGCGTTGCAGCCAGTGGTTACCAGCCCCACTGTGTGTCGACGGGCTGGGCATTTGCCGTACGAGCAGTCGCGCGAATCGAGGCAATGTGCCATCCAAGGGAAGGGAAGCGTTGTTGCATTACCCAGACGACTGTATATCTCGGCGCCCTGCTGCATCCGCGCCGATTCAGGGCGGTCGAATACCTTGACCGCATCCTATCAGCCAGCCTGCAGTCCGATCTGGCATCGCATAAAAAAGTGCGGACTTTGAGTGGAGAACGGGGAGTGTGGCATGCGACCTGGCTGAGATAATAGGGGCAAAGGACACGGGTCGGTCCTAGCAAATACTCAGTATGAGGAAGTGACTCATCGGCAGTTGAAGGGATGACCGGTTGTTGTCGTATGGTTGGTGGGGCATTGATGCAGACCTAGCACACTCGCGGGCCCAGCGTGGTGCGCTTGAAGACGGGAGTTTTCCACCAGAGACCCAGAAAGGGGATATTTCGAAGAAGACGGTAGTACCGGTATGGCACTGTGGTGATGTTTACCATGAATACAAGCCCTCAACAAGCACCAAGTGAAAGGACGAAAATCTGAACACAAATGAGAGTGAGGATATAAAAATGAGCTTTCAAGGAAGCAATGCAGGTCATGTCAACAGCGTGGCAGCCACTGCGAGGCGGTTACCCTCGCAAACCTGGTGCAACAGCAACTCGCCCACCCCCAAGTGCGTCGCCTCCACGCTGGAAGCTTGTACTGTTCGGCGTAGTAGGCAACCATGTCTTCCAATGAGACGAGCAGGCTGTGGTCAATTGACCAGGTAGTGATCCCTATCAGCAAGCCAGACAAGTACTCTCTTAGCGACAAGTACGCCTGACTACTACCGCATTAGCGTGAAGGGAGAAAAAGGGCCTCAACGGCAAGCAAGATCCCGACGTTGTCGCTCATCTCTCGCATATCTTCCAAGACCAGAAGAACGTCGGAGATATTGTTCGACTGTCCCATCCAGCGGCGATTTCTTTCTCATCGTGCGAGAAGAGCGCGACGACCATGCTCGTATCGTCCTTCTCTCCGCTGGTGTGGCCTTAACTCCACTCACATCAATTCTCAATACCTCTATTGCCAAGCGTGGACATGAGGTCTCGTGGGTGCACGTCAACAAAAGCCAACAGTCCCACGCGTTCTATGACCACGTCAAAGACATGCCCGATTTGAGTCCATGGACCAACAAGCCGATCTTCCACAGCAGCGTGCATTATGATCATAAGGGACGCTCAGATTTGTCGAAGCTGGACCCAGAAAAAGATTTGAAGCTGAACGACAAGAATGCCACTTGTTATATTTGCGGACGCGGACAATTCATGGTCGAGCTGGAGCACTGTCCGGGGGAGGAAAGGAGTGGATGTAAACACGATCACATGGAGGTCTTCGGCACAGGCGGCGTGCTTCAAATGACTGGGAGTTGAGTGATAGAAACGGCACTGACACGTTTAGAGATCATGGACTACGATTTCTGGTTAGCAAGCGTCCAAACTCACTGGGCACGGTTATAAAAAGGGGTCTCCGTCCACCATTTTGTCTGCGGGGATTACACGCAGCCACTAGAGACAAGGTGGCACCACTAGCTTGTTTCGGGGCTAGTTCCTTTGGCCAAGCGAGGCTTCGATCTCGCGTCGGAAATCAACAAAGTTTCGACGACATCACCGGCCTTTCTTCTCATCTTCTCTGCTGCCCGGTGCATGCACTTGACATACTCTGTACATCCAGTTCGCCGGGTCTTGGAACGCCTGGCTTCGCTGCTTCGGCCATGACCACAGCATGTCAACGCCACGCGTCACCTCGGAGGCAATTCTGGCGGGCCACTGCAGCGCGGACGGTCACAAATGTCAAAGCATGTCTTAGGTTGGTGGCGGCCACTGGTCTTTGCCCAAGCACCTCCAACATGGACGGAAAGGGACGCTGTTGCGCGTCTTTCAACGAGATCACCAAGGATCCTGCCGGTCTCTCCACAGTCTCCGGACTCGTGAGATTAATCCGGCTGGACCTTTGTCGTCTGCGTGCTCCATCGACCACGACCTGTTTTTAACGAGATTGAGTCTAGCCCCCAAGCACCGTGTCTCCATGTCATCGGGGTGGTGGACATCTTTCTATTTATTTTCACCCTCTCCGTCCACCACCTTCTCGCCGCCCCTTGGATCTCTATATACGCCAGGTCATTTATTGTGTCGGGTGCGTTTTCAACATTACATTCGTTGCATTTTCTATTCAAGTCTCTCGTTACACCCGTTGAGCATACTACAGTATACTATAGTCTATAATCTTCTACTTCCGACCAATCCAACCATGCAATTGACAACTTTCCTCCTGGCATCCGTTGCCTCTTTGGCAGCAGCTCAGACAGCCACGTCGTCCGCTGGCTCATCCACCAGCACTTCAAGCTGTGCTGCTCAAAAGTGAGAACATGCCCTCCCCCATTCACAAGGGCGATCCAGTACTGATTCGGACCATCAGCATCCTCGACGCCTGCTTGGCTACAATCCAAGGTCAGGTCAACTCGTGCCTGTCCACCGACTACGGCTGCCTCTGCACCCAATACCAGAACCTGCTCACCTGCTACAACAACTGCCCTGCCGACCCGGGCGTTTCGACCGTCCAGCAACAACGTGAACAGTACTGCGCTGCCGCGTCCGCGTACCCTTCGTCCACAAGCACCCCTGCCACGACCGGTTCGGCCACCTCGTCCGTTCCCTTGACCAACCCAACTGCAACCACATCTTCCGAGGCTGCCGTCCAGAGTGGCTTTGCGACAGGCTCTGGCTCGGCCAGCGCAAGTGCTACCGACAGCGCGGACTCGAGCAATAGCGCTTCTGGTCTTTCAGTCGGAGGAAGCCTCGTCGCCGTGGCTCTCGCCGGACTGGGATACATCTTGTAAGGAGGTGGACATTTGAGTAACGCGTACCAGCCTGAGTCAAATACTCCGCATTGTGTGGCATTCGTGTTGGATAAGACAAAAGCATGGGGGTATAATTTCCAGCCTGCATAGCGCCGGGAGCTGGAACGGACAATATTAATAGCTCCCTCATTTGGGACATTTGCAAAGGACACCTCGTTCATCTGTTGCGCTGTGATCGTCTCTTGGCCGTGTGAGTTTCGGTGTTCGTGTCGTCTTCGTCCTTCGAGCTCCGTTTTTTCCCTCTTCGTGCCGACGCCGGTCCCGGCGTTGGAGCTGCCTCGGCCGCAATCTGATCGTCCTTGACTTCTGCCGTCCGTTTCCCGGTCTGGTTTGCCACGGTCTGCTCCTGCCGAGTGCGTGCCGCATCCTCATCTCGCTCCCGTACGTCGCCACTGCTAGCTTCCTTGGGTTCGGCGTCTGTCGTTGAATCGGGATCCGCCTCAGCCCTTCCCTCGAACGACTCCTCCAGCCCCTCCCTCTCCTCAGCACCAAGCAAGTCCATATGTCCAAGCACGTAGGCAACCTTCTCCATCTCGACCGCCTTACAATCCAACCTCGTCAGCACGGGCGTCACCGCCTCAAACAACAACTGGTACTCCTTCGCGCTGTACTTGAGTTTCCCCGCGTCAGGGAAGAACCACGCAAACATCTCGTCCTGGAAGAACGGGATACCGTCCGGATCGCATACGCTGAGGATCAATGTGCCGGTGGCGGGTCCTATCCCGGTGAGTTTGCAGACGTGGTCCAGGGCTTTATCCATCTTGATTCGGTGAGTCGTAGAAGCCGCGAGGGTTAGTTCTTTGAAAGCTAGAGCCGTTTGCGTCTGGATTGCTGATGGCTCGTTCTTGCGAACCATTGCAGGGAGGAAAGGGCGTGAATGGCCGTGGGTGCTAGATTGATAGATGAAGGAAGTCAGCCAGCCAGCACCGAGCCGGGGGTATCGTCACGTCAGTAAAGAGGTCATGGTCGAATTCGAAAGAGACTGCCGTCAAGAACACTGTTCTGCAATCGACCAAGGCTTTATCTCTTTCTTGTAGGTGCTTCACGCCGGCGGGCTCAGACGTCCAGTCCTCGGCACCTCTGAACGGTTTAGCTGATAGAGTACAGTCTTATCATACCCATGCGAATGCGAATGCGAGTGCCGGTTTCTCCCTCACCTCGACAAAGGAGACCATCATCGCCTCACGCAAGAAGAAGCACGCAGAAACCCAAGTAAGCAACTTACATCTTCCACTGCACCAACCTCTCCACCTCGTCCTTGCTTAGCTCCAGCGCGGTGTCATTGGCATTACCTGCAGCCTTGGACTTGGCGGTTGCTGCTTTCCCATCTCGAATCCGCACATTCGCCTGGTTGACGTTTCCGTTGTCGTCGCCGTTCGCCTTCTGCTTCCTCTGGGCAACACTAGCAGGTAACTCGTCGAACCTCCACCTGTCCCGCTCCAGTGCCTCTGTGACTTTCTTGCCGTCGTTCTTTAGCTTCGTCTTGTATACCTTCTCCACTAGCGATGGGTAAAGTGCCAGGGCCTTCTGGAATGATGAAGCCGTCAGAGCAGCAGGGGAAGGGGTAGCGGGAGGTGGACGAGGCATGCCCGAGGACGCAATGCCCCTTAAACTTAGGCGGTCAGACTACGTATATGAAATGAGAAAATACCAATACGTATCTCACAGAATCCCAAGGAAACCGACTGGATTGAACCCCGGGGTAGGCTAAAGACGCCCAGACGTACACACTAGCCGTGGATCTGTCGTCGAGGCCAGGCGCGTCGTTGACGATCTTGAACACGGAGTACGGTACGAGAAATGTCTTGGCGAGCACGAGCACAACCCGCTTCGAGCCCCTTGTTCCGCCTCGTTCCGCCTCGTTCCGTCTCGTTCTCAACCACGGCGACTCTATCTTGCTGCCATCACTGCGTTGAGCTTACTATGGGACTCGGAGGATGGATCTATTAATCATTGTGGGAAAAGAGCATTGACCTGTCTTGGCTGAAGTGCGGCACCGATGGATTGCACTGCACTGGACTGCCTTGCTTCTATGGTTGCTCAAGCAGCTCGACTTATAATACAATTGTTGACACCTTCGCGCTGATTGACTGCGAGCCTGTCATGTCGTGTCGACTTGCAAGTGCCTCCCGGACCATCCTGAAACGACAAGCCTGCCCCGCTGTAGCAGGATTGCAAGGTCTGTAACTCCGGACCGCCACGTCTATCAATCCCGGACCTCCACGCAGGAACTTCGATGGGACGTGTGTTGCCCCCTTTTGCCCGTGCGCGGAAGTAAGCTCTTGTGTCTATCAGAAACGTCACCTCCCTAGCGCTTGATGGCCTTCTTCTGCTTGACCGTGGAATCCTTGCCATCGATCTTTCCACTGATTCTCGCCATCATCTCTTCCCGCTGCATCAAGTGCCCCACTCGCTCCAGAAGACCAAGTAGGCCCTTCATACTGTTGCCCCACTCATCCAACACCTCATCTGGTCCGCGCTTGACTTCAAAGCTCACCACTCGTGCTGGTCTGTCGATTCGTGCGTAGACAGTCTTCTTGGTAACCAGGTCGCAGATGTACTTTTCGGTCTCTTCGTCTGAAAGGTCCAGAAGCTCAGTAAGGCGAGGGAACGTTATCCGGGTATAGTACTTGGCCACGACCCGCACGTTGTGTTCTATGACACGTTGTCGAAGGCCTTCGTAGCGGGTGTGTGCCTTCGGATCGGTCGAGTCGGCAGTCTTGGAGAAGATGTCTGTAGAGCAGAGGTGCTCACCGTACTGTTGCTCGATTATGGGCCAGCGCATAAGCTCCGGGATTGTGAACTGCTTCAGGAGCGCGGTATCTCGTGGCACTTGAGAGTTGCGAGCGTCTTGGTTGATGCGGTGTAGTAGGTCAGATTGTTCATTGTCGTATGGGGCGAGGAGAACAAAGTATATGACTCGTTGAAGCACGGCGCGGAGCTGGTCGGGATTGTTCTCGACAGACTCGGTGTCGAGGACTTGCCGGTAGTGCTTGCACACTTCAAGGTATTTGTCTTCGTGCTTGGCCAGGGTGATCTGTTGTTCGTAATACCGCAGCTTGAGGTCTGTCACGTCGTCTTCCTTTTCCGGCTCGGGCTCGCCCGCGGACCTCTTCTTGTCTTTCTCCTCTTGTTCCTTTCTCTCCTTTTCAATCTGTTCGGGCGTCTTCCTGGGTTTTCGAGCGAAATATCGGGTGCTGATCTTCCTGCTGAGGATTGACGCCTGAGTCCAATCACCGTTTCGGATGCACAACGCCACCTGTTCCAGAATGAACTCTGTCTTCTCTCTTCTGGTCATCGACCCAAATGTCTCGACCTGCAGTTCGCACAGGATGTCGCATGCTGACTTGATGTCGCCTTGCTCTTTCTTGATGTTGGATAGTATCCGCGTGATTCTAGCTCGCTCGACCTCGACGAAGATCTAGTTCATCATCAGTAATCTCACCAGCATCTAGACTTCCGCATCCACATACCTTGCCCTCAGTTACCGTCCTAAGCGCCTCGATGACGCTAAGCTTCGTCTCCAGGTTTGGTGTATCATCTAGGAAACCCATGACCGCCTGCACCATGTTTGTGATGGCTTGTTTAAGCTGGCCATGTTTCTTCGACAGCAGCAGGACTTGCTCGTTCAATAAGCTCCAATCGCCAGCCTCTTTACACAGGGTGACGATTGTGATTAAGCATCTCGATGTGGTGGCAAGGTCTGATGACTGGGATACGATCAGCAAAGCGTGGAGGAGTGTTGAGGACACATGGATGGTGCACCTGTCTGGCCTGTTTCTCCAGCGACAGGATTCGGTCAATACCCTTCTGGATATCTTTCTGCGTGACTGTCAGCTCAGTTTTCGTATCTGTGAGCCAATTTGTTGACCTTCGCTATTGACTCTGCTTCTGGAAGGACCTTGTCCGCTTCCTTGCTGAAGTCCTTCTCCGGCTTGAAGAGTGCGCCGTCCGACATGGTGGCGGTATGCGAGAGTAAATGAGGAACTAGGTGCGAGCAGTATCTGTAGAGAGTCCACAGAAAGAGTCAGACAAGGAGAGAGGAACCACAAAGGGAAAAGTGACGTGTTGATATTCTGTCGGTCTACGGAGTTCACACTGGTCTCGAAAGTCGCTCCGAGCCTTGAAGCCTTGACGCGTCCTTGGCGCCTGCGCTTCCCAGCCTTGCAGTGGCCCCCGCACATTGTGACCAAAATAAACGGGACAGAGCCTAATCCTCACCAAAATACGGAGTACACTCTTTGAGTCTTTTCCTCGCTGCAACTATCTATCCATAACTTAGATAAATGAATAATAATTACACTATTACTAAGGTATTCTATATTAATTCTTATATCTTTAACTTTGTATTTTTATTTTAAGTACTTTAAGTATAATGCTATTATAAAGCGGTTTAAGTATAGTCTCTTACTAAAATTACTAAGTTAGTAAGAACTTCTTAGTATAACTACTTAATAAGAAAGAGATTTAATTTTAGATACTAATATAGATAAGAGTAAGTAGTTACTTATATATTGCCTGAAAATCAATTATCTATCTGCTTTATGGATGCATAGGTGCAGCTATGAAAATAACGTATTTTGGTGAGGATTGTGCTGTGTCCCGTTTATTTTAGTTAGACTGTGCCCTCGGTGACGCTACGCCTTCTCGAGGCGGAGGCTCTACACAGTAACTAGGCTTCACTAAGAATTATCGTTTTCTTCGTTCTAGTAAGCACGGACGATCAATCAAATACGCAATGGTAACAGACGATCTTGGACATTGAGATCTAGCAACCAAACAATCTTCGTCAGTCTACCCTATCCGAGCCAACATCTTGCCCATCCATCCAAAGGAGCATGTTTGCGGCGACTCCCAAGTGCCTTTCCCTGGCCCTTTCGTCTCGGTCATGATATCTATCCCATCACCTGCCCGATAATTACACGCTGCCCAAGAAACCCTGAGACTCCAACATCAAGACGATCTGGTGAACAATATTTCTGACAGACGTCTTCTCACAATCCACCGTCAAGTCTGCGTCGGTGGGGGCTTCGTACGGGTCGTTGACACCGGTGAAATTCTTGATCGAGTTCCTCCTTGCACGGGCATAAACACCGCGTTTGTCCGTCTTCTCGCTGAACTGGAGGCTCGTCGCAACATGTACCAAGAAGAAACTGCCATATCGCTCAACGGTTTGTCGAGCCTCTTGACGCGCCTCATCAAAGGGCGCAATAGGAGCAGCAATAACCGCAGCCCCAGCTTTGGTCAACTCGGCGGCGACAAAAGCAATACGTGCAATGTTTGTATCTCGGTCTTCTCGGGTAAACCCAAGCTCGGCCGATAGCTCAGAGCGTACAGTCTCACCCAGGAGCAGAGTGACAGGTCGACCGCCCTGCTCGTTGAAAGTGACTTGCAGCGCGCGTGCAATGGCGTCTTTGCCCGAGTTGGTGTACCCAGTAAGGAATATGGTGAACCCTTGCTGCGCACGAGGAGGGTTGGACTCTCGGAGCACTTTGACAACCTCAGGATACGAGAACCATTCTGGAATGGGAGCGCCAACTCTTAGGCGTCTTCGAAGTTCCGTGCCGGAAATATCAAGCGTCTTAACTCCTTCAGGCACCTGATCCTTTGGCCGGTACTCGTCGGTGTCAGGCAGGTAGGTCATCATTTGGAACTCGACCACCTCGATGCCCAACTCATCCTTGTACTTTTCCACGGCGTGCTGGGCATCATAAGGGCCATAGAAATCCTTTCCGGCGCTGTTCTTTCCAGGGCCTGCGTGGTCTCTGCCAATAATGAAGTGAGTTGCGCCATGGTTCTTCCGGATGATCGCGTGCCAAATCGCTTCGCGTGGCCCACCCATTCGCATGGCAAGCCCGAGCAATCCCAGGACAGCCATGCCATTGGGGTATCTGGGCATGAGCGCCTCGTAGACACGGACACGAGTAAAGTGGTCGATGTCGCCGGGCTTGGTCAGTCCCACAACAGGGTGAATGAGGACGTTGGCCTGACGTGCACGAGCAGCGCGGACAGTCAACTCACGATGCGCTCTGTGCATGGGATTTCGGGTCTGGAAGGCCACCACACGACTCCAGCCCAATTTGTCGAAATGCACTCGCAGTTCTGCAGGGGTATATCGCAGAGCCACATAGTCGTAATGGTTGAGCTTGTTCACGGCCTGGATCTTGCCGCCGATGTAGAACTCCTTGGTTGAATTGTTCAGGTATTTGATTGCAGGGTGTTCCGGATCTCCTCCAAAGACTTCTTGGGCCTCTTTCTTCTTGTCCGGCCTGTACACATCGTCCACGGTAATAATGGCAAGGTTGCGGTCGTCGCGGAAGTCACGCAGGGTGACTCGAGAGCCTGCCTTGATCTTGAGACGTTCGATAACCTGTCCGGCGACATCTAAGCAGATGGGCATACTGAAAAGAGCCCCATCTGCAAGTCGCAATTTCTCGACGACGCCATTGTAGTCCTTCTCGTTCATGAATCCCTCCAGGGGAGAGAACCCGCCGTTCATGATCAGCTCGAGATCGCATAATTGGCGCTCTGTCAGAACAATAGCAGGCAGCTTTTCAGCCTCGGCTGCAAGCTCGGCGTTACGAGGTGCATCTCGAGCAACGAGGTCCTTCAGGACACCACCGTGGGGTGGGTTGGCCATTGTAGAGTGGGGTGCGAGGGGAGTACACAAATAATGCGTCAATCGGCAATGCTCAAACCAGAAATTCTCGGTGCAGGGGAAAGGGACAGAGAAAGGGAAGAGGACAAGCCAGTCTCTGCACAGGAGTGTTCGCAGCAGTATATAAAGCGGTATCTTCTCGTGTTGACAGAAACGCAGCCAGGGTCAATAGTAAGCTCGATTCTTGCTATGTCGCAATCCCCGCGTGGCGGCCGTGGCCGCACACAAAATTTTGCAGCCCTGCATATGGCGAATCGAGAGAGGTTACTTTATTAGCTTGGCCGACTTCCGAGCCCTGTCCTGGTTCGGGGCTTGATCGATAGTGTTTGGTTGGGGCAGATCTTCCCCATCCCTGGAGGCCTCGATAGAGATCTCCGGTGCCTGGCAGTGGTGCCCGTCGGAGGGCCTTTCGCAGGACACACGGCTCTTCCGGAAAAGAAGGCGACGAAGGCGTGATTATTGTGAAAAGCTCAGGCCAGCGTCTGTGCTCTTTTTCCACTGGGCTTTCGCTGACACTGGGGCCAAATGTCGTAACACGTTCAACAGTACGAGCGAGTGGTCACCGATGGCGGCCTTGATTTCAAGAACGGTGATTGTAAAGAGCGAGTGCTTGCGAAAGTTCGCGGCTGTATGCAAGTACCTTGCGCAAATCTGTGCAACTACAGCACGAGCTGACAAGGACACGCAGGTGAGTGTTAAGCAATGATGAACGGGGAAGAAAGGGCGGTCTGGAAGCTGCAGTTGTGATTGATAGATCTCAGTGAGGACACTGAGGGGCACGGCACAGGAGGAAGGCACGCCCTAAAGATAAGAGGGTTGCCAAGCTTCCTGCATGCTCGATTGGGTCTAAGGCCAGTACGGCGACCACCTCTTCTCGTCCTTCCAACAGAAATCATAGTTTATCACCTGCCCCTTCATGCTTCATGCTTCATGCTTCATGCAAAAGCTCGTATCATTTCATGTCCTCCTTTGCTCTGTATGGCTCCCATGTCGATGCAACCTGCCGTAGCTGATGGTAAAATCCCGGACGCCGACGCTATGCTCCAATTGAGAACGCGCTCAAATGACCTCTGATCATAACTGCCCCTCGAGGCTGACCTTTTCGAGGGCCTGTTCTAAAGCTTCGCGTTCTCTTTGCTTTTCTTGCTCCATCAAAAACTGCGCGTACTTCGATCGAGGGTTGTGAATGCCACATTCAGTTTTTTGTTGACCTTTCCAACGACCCGCACGCTCGTCTTCACCGACCTGGACGGGCTGCGTCGAGTGCCAGTCACCAACACTCTTGTAGCCCCTGTCCAGCAGGGAGTTGTATGGTACGTTATTTTCGTCAATGTACTGCTTGATCTGTTCAAAGGTCCAGTTGGCCAGGGGGTTGATCTTCAGCAGCCCGGCCTCGTCAACCTCGATAATGTCAAGGGAGCCTCGAGCCCCACCCTGACTCCGTCTCCTGCCGGTGAGGACGGCATAGGCGTTGAGCTCACGGTAAGCCCTTTGTGCTGGTTCTACCTTGACGAGATAGTCATATCTGTTGTCGTCGGTCTCCCATAGTTTGTCCCCATACTTCTCCTTGAATTCTTCCGCTGTCTCGACTCCTGCCGGCTTGAAGGTGTGGATGTTCACCAGAGGATATCTTGCTTGTACCCTTTCCACCAGCTCCAGTGTCTCGGGGAAGTGATGCAATGTGTCGAAGAAGACGAGGTCCACCATCTGAGGCCGGGGAACCTTCAGCTTCGACAACATGTCGAGAGACACTAGGCCAGTCAGGCCGAAAGCGGTGGTCTGGTATAGGTTGGGAATGGTGGTGATGGCCCATCTCAGGATTTCCTGAGGCTCCAGAAACTGAAGCTGACGATTGAGGAAGCGAAGATGTGGCTTGGTGAAGTACAACTCGGGCATATCACTCTCGCTGTTGGTCCCTGAGGCATACCCAGAGTCGGCACCCTCCAATGAGGGGCTGCTGCGGCCACTGCCACATGGGGAGTTTGCTCTCACTGCCATCTCGGTACGACTCGTGGCGAAGGGATTGAGAAGGAACAGAGATGCTTGGGACAAAGACGTGAAGAAGCTGGAGAGGGAACGCATTTGAGAAGTGGTCGAACCGACTGACTGACAAAACTGACGGCAACATAGGGGATGATGAAACTGCTGGAACCCACCTTTACAAATCAACCATTCCGTTGACCTGTCGAGCACGCAATTCAGTGGTGGAGTGAACTAGGAGTCGAGAGCCTCGCCTGCCGCGGGCAAAAATCGAAGAAAGAGTGAAGAGATCCCTCACCTCCCTCGAATGCCTCATCATTTGGACGATGGCGTGATCGAGAGGCAAACAGCCTTCCCTATCTTCATTGGATGCCGACCATTCTCGACGACCGGTGGCTGTTGTCATTTGCTGGCCTTCTCACTCCGATAGCCGTAGAAAATCGGGAATCGGGGAAAATATGCATTACAGTGCGTGCGAGCTGGACTCACTTGGGGGTCCAATTTTTCACCCGGACTAGCTCGGCGGTATGGTCGGACGGCACTCCAACCACACAAAAGCCCCGAAGTGGCAGTTACGTGACAGCTGCTTGTAAGCACATCATTCTGCCAAGATAGTCGCCGTGTAAAGTAGTCTGAATCCGGAGCGCAGTGGTGATGTCGCGAGAAAGAGCTACGTTGACGAAAGCCTCGCTATATGTAGCCAGCTTTACGAAAGCAGAGCGCGTGATCCAACAGCTGAAGGCCACATCACGGGGTTTTGCCGAGTTCCAGAAAACCGCTCAGCTTGTGCGCCAAGCGGTGTCGCGAGAGCCGGGCCAAGATGATCACGCGTTCAAAGTCACGTGACTTAGACATGACATCACAGCTTGGGAAGCATCGTCTCGGCAATCGCTGCCAAAAATATCTGAACAGAGGAATGTTCAGAATTGTTCCTGCATCGGGCTCGACATGCCATGACGTCGCCTTGCAGTCGCTGATTCTTTCCTCACCCGTCTCTCAGCTGTCTCTTGCTGCTCGACGACCTCATCGTGTCGTGACTGTGTACCTGACAGGCGCTATACAGCTGTATGTGATGTTCATGATCTAACCATTTGGTCGGCCATGGCGTCGCCTATTCCACCGCGCAAGCCGAGCCTGGCTAAGGACTCTTTGACTGGTAGCAGTTACCTCGACGACCACCTCGAGTACAAGGCTCGTCAGACAGGCCCGTCGCCCAGCATTGATGGAGTCCTTGAGCAGCCCGCCCGGGTTCCTCGCAATGCCATGTCGAATCTGTCTTTGTCGAGCGCTTCAAGGAGATCAATTAGCGCGATTCCTCCGTCGCCGATTATATCTCAAGAGAGTGGAACTGTGCACACAATCTCCCATACCAATTGCATTCCTGAGCCAGGGGATCCTGCAAGGCTAGTTGCAACCATTTTCTATAATTCGAGCACCCCTCGGCATCCTCATCTTCATCCAGATCAATCTCCTCCAGCCAAACCTACAGATTTCATCCCGGCACCCGAGATCGCAGAAGGTTCCGCACCCACGACGAGCATCCAAGAATATCCATTGGAACCCCCCGCGCCCGAACCCGAACCTCTCGACCATCTGTACGGCGCCTACATCTCTCAACTATGCTTGACTCATTTTCTTTCAACTCTCGATAGCCTTCTGATTCACAACGAGCCAGAAGAGAGACGCCTAACGTCGTCTCACCGATGTCTAGCCCCCGATCCGTTCAAGCCTCGGGTCATGGAAGTTACCTTCACGCCGCCCCCCAAACCCCAATACCTCCCATTTGACCTCATTCCCAAACACGAGTCTATCTACAAGTTCGAACGAGAGTGGAATTGCGAGATTATCCTGCAACCCAACACGGTATATCGGCGGCACAAACGACTCTGTGTCTTCGACATGGACTCGACGCTAATCCAACAGGAAGTCATTGATGAAATTGCCGCCTTCGTCGGAGTCAAGAAGGAGGTTGCCGCCATCACCGAACGAGCCATGAATGGTGAACTCGACTTTGCAGCCTCGCTCAAAGCGAGAGTATCTCTTTTGAAAGGCGTACCCGCTGACGTGTTCGAGCGGCTGAAGCCAAAGATTGTCATCACGCCGGGTGCGAAGGAACTCTGCAAATGCTTGAAGCGACTCGGCTTCACACTCGCCGTGTTGAGTGGTGGATTTCAACCTCTGGCAGACTGGCTCGCAGGTGAACTCGGCCTCGACCATGCATTTGCAAATCATCTCGTATCAAATGAGAAGACCAACACCCTCACAGGCGAGCTAGATCCCGCATACCCAATTGTCGACTCGGCGCACAAGCAGGCCTTGTTGATCAGCTTAGCCAAAGAGAAGAAGATCCCTCTTGCGCAGACGATGGCTGTCGGCGATGGAGCGAATGATATTCCCATGCTGAAAACCGCAGGGCTGGGTGTAGCGTGGAAGGCAAAGTCAAAAGTCCAGATGGAGGCACCTGCGAGACTGAACATTGGCGAAAGTATGCTAGACCTGGTCTACCTGCTGGGATTGACCAAAGAGGAGATCGATCAGCTGCTAAGTGGCTGAAAACGAATGACGACGGTCCGGGCGGACACAACAGCGTACTTTTGGAATTGGTTGAGTAAGCAAATACCAGCGGGTTCCATTAGGTCAGCACAGCCAGCACAAGCGCATGAGACATGAGGCAGTCAATGTACAAGTAAGCATCGGATATGACGAATGGGCAAGGAACAAGAGGGCTCTCCGGCAGAGCAACCCCTGCCTGTGCAAGGAAATAGATACTCTGGAGGTCGGACGTATGAGAACAACGAAGTACGAGGTACGAAGCAATACGACGTAATGAACACTCTTGTTCTCTCGGCTACCTGGTCACCCCGGGATCATATGGATTCTGTATCAGAGCAGTCACCTGCTTGAGACTGAAGGTTTGCACTTAGCCTTGAGTGTTGAATCTAACATCCCTGATCTTGTATACCTATGCTAGATTGCGCTACAGAAGTTATCAGGGAGCAAGATCAGAGCCATTCAGAGCAAGGTACGGAGTATAGGATTGTATAACATAGCATCCATAGTAACTGAATGCATGGTGACGCTTGGCGCAAATGGCACAATTAGTACCTCCGTACCCACACAGGATGTGGACTGTAATACTCCGTACACAGGTAGGTGAATGGCCATGCATGTGTGCTACTGTACTGTGGTAGCTAGCTTCTTATATTCCCCTCTCTCGCTCTCACTCTCTATCTTTCTCTTCCTGCTCTTTCTTGTACATGGCACCAATGGCACAGAAGCCGTCTTGAGCCCCAGAAGAATATATGCGCACATCATTGCATGTATCATGCATGTGTGGATACCAGGCAGGTCCGAGGGGCGAAGAACCGCCATTCTCGTCCGCATACATACATGCCCACTTCGGCATATCATACAACAAGGGAATCGATATAGGTAGGTCGTGCAGGCCAACTCTTGGATTACCGTGTCCAAGAAGTGCTGCACAATGCGCCCTGTCCGTGCTGAACGCCGGATGTGGCACCAATCTGCCGAGACGGCCAGGGTATACAAGCATATACGCCGTACTCCGTACGGGTACACAAAACCACGCTCACGTTCAAAGAACGCCGTTGAAAAAAAAGGCACAAGAGCAGGAGCTTGCGAATCACTGTCTTTGGTTGCGCGGAGTCTTTTATGCTCAATGTCATCTTGACCCGGAACCTTCGTCACCGCCGATCACTTCCCCGTCTGCCTTGGTTATGCTGAACGTGTCAAAATCGGCGGTGAGCACGAGGTTGCCCAAGCCAACATCTACCACTGAAGACGTGGCGTTGTCCGATGTTTGCGCAGAAAAGTATGACTCCATCCGCTGCTGTGCATTCACTGCGACGCTTACAGCTCGTGATTCCTGTAAGACGTAAAGGACCACAAGCTTGGCAAACTCCACTTCTTTGTCGGTCACAGTTGAAGGAGACTGGGCCTCAGTCGTGGGCGTGGAATTGCTTTGTGATGACGACACGGTTGCTGAAGCGATAGGAGTGCTCGTTTCACTAACGCTGGCACTGGCCGAGACACCAGCAACGACAGCTGTGGTTGGAGCTATTGCGCCAATAGTAGGAGAGCTCTGCGCGAACACAATGCCGTTAGAAGTCGTTGTACCGGCTGACTGGCCATCTTGCCTCTTCTCAAGATGTTCTTCCGAGCAATCTGCTCCAGCACGAGCCGTGATCCGTGGTGAGTGAGGCAAGCCATTGATAGCAGATGGCTGTGGCTCAAGGCCGGGTATCATCACGAAGCGCTTTGAATTCGCCCCTTGATTCAGGGCGCTTGAATTGAAGTCAACCATAGAGTTCTCACCGATGCATGAAAGATTATTAAAGGAGAACACCGATAAGATGGTCGAGACGTTCAGAGGGATGTCGAATCGATTCTGTGTATCTGTGAGAGATGGAAGTATTGAAGAGCCGATCGTTGCGTTTTTATACTCGGTGTCGCCGTCGTTCAAGGTGATGGTCATACAGTCGTCTGTGTTGCCAGAGGTTTCGCACTGACTCCCGGTGAAGCCGTTCGAGCACACGCAGACACATACATTGTTGCTCACAATGCTCGTGCCACCGTTTCGACAAGGATGTTTTGAAGCACAATCGCTGAGCTCGTTGCTGTTCTTGTGTTGTTTTGGTACAAGTACTAGAAAGATCGGTATTAACACTGCGGCAGCGATGAGGACGATGCCAGCAATGAGGACGATGATGAAAACAGGCAGTGATAAGCCGCAGCATTTCCGCCGTTGCTTTCCCGGCGGACCTCTCGACAGGTCCGTTGTTGAGGCGTAGGCGTCACTCTTTTCGCCCAAAGGCCAGGCAGTGTCTCTTTTGGTCGGAGTACCACCTATTGCTGGAGCAGGGAAAGCTGATAGCATATCTGACATGGTCGAATGGCGATTCTGGGTACCGGGTATCCCCAACTTTTCAGTGCTTCCGAACATATCCAGCATACCCAACCTACTCGCGGTCCTGCCTCTATCCAGATTGGCAGCCAATCTCGTAGCCCGCTTGATCAGATCCGCCAAGCTTGTTGTGCTACCGCGGGATTCGGCCTCCCTGACAGCGTCCATATCGAGTCTGGGCGGTCGTCGATTGGCGGGTATCTTATCGCTCATTGACGGTTGCTCGATGCCCAGACCCAGCAAAGGGTTTGTGGATTTCTGAGAGTGCACGGAGCCCGCCGCCTGGCCAAGCATCTTTCCGGATACAATGGTGTTGGGTGACTTTGGGGTTTGCAGGAATTCTCTATCTGCAGATGGGGATGCAGGAGGAGATGTATCGAAGGGCATCCTGATGGGAGTGTGGCCACGGGATACAGGTGTCTCTGAGCGCGACCCAACATGCGGCGCACTGCTCATGCCAGCAGCAACAGCCGCGCTGAGAGCTTCCATAGTTGTTTTTCTGCTAGTCTGGGTTGGTGGAGCTGGGAAGTTTTCTGGTATGTTTGGTTCCGGCTGACTCTCTCTGTTTCTTATGGTTGTGAGGGCAGGCTTTGCTCTTTTGCCCAGACTTGCCTGCCGGACTATCTGCTGTGTTGGGTCAGGTGAGTAGCTCTCATCCGACTCCGGGCCGCGTGCCTCTGAATCAAATCGCTCTTCGAGCCCCAGAGCGTCACTCTCAGCATAAAGCGACCCGGAATATCTCTTCGAGGTCGGTGTCGGGAAGCCGCGCGATCTACCGCCGGGGGTGGTTTCGGGAGTAAAATCATTCACGACTGACGACAGATAGGATTCGTGTCCGTTGTACCTCGAACCTGGCGACTGCTGCCACGGCTCCTGCCTGGATCTGCCGGAGCTGGTTGCTGGTATGGGAGGCGCAGCAGGGAATTTGAAATCCTGCACCAGCATCCCATTCCCATTAGTTCGGGGTTGTTGTATTGGGCGTGCTGGGCTGCCAAATCTGACTGGGGGCGGCGCAACTCCCACGCCAGCAGGGACTTGCCGTGCACTGAGCTTGATGTTCGGAGGCACTCTTACTCCCGGATGTGGGGGGAATTGTTGATACTGCGAAGGTTGTGCGTAGTTTGGCTTAGAGTAGTGGAAGCGGGTTTCAGCCGACTGGGATGTCTTTGGTCTGAGAGGATCCATGGTGGGTATTGCAGAGTTTCGCTCCGTGGAAGACGGACCGGCTTGAGCTGAGGCTTATGTTCGAAGACAATTTTGGAAAAGGCTTCGAGGCTCTAGCGCGGCACATGCATGATTCGTGAAGAGCGTTGCAGAGTAAGGAAATGGGTGTAAATGAGGCGGAAGTGCCACCCGTACAGGCGTCTGTGTTATCGGGGAAGAACGAAACCTAGAGGCTATGGTGCGTGGTCAGCATCATTCAGCAAAACATCCCACTCCAATGCGTTGTTCTATATTCATTCCAACCCTATAAATCCGCGTACCTTAGGCTCTAGAGGCACTACTCTTGTTGCGACCCCAACTCAATTTCTCCAGCTGTGTAGGGTCCCGGGTGTCGCTAATAGGAAATGGACGTCAGAACTCGCTGACGTGGAATGTCACTCGGTGTGATATGGCTGGTAACGATCAAGAGAGTCGCAGACTGTTGCTGTACATCAATCGGGAGAGACAAGGTGCGGGCGTCGAGTCCGTCAAGCGTTAAAAGTACGCAGGGCGCCGCGGTCCGGCAAGCGGGCGATGGTGTTAATGAGTGTAAGAGTTCTGTGCAAGAGCGACAGAGGTTTCAATTGCGCAGCAATGAATGTCGAAAACGAATGCTGAGTTTCTATCCAACTGATTTGACCGACCCAGTGTGACTACGCTTGGAAGGCGGTCAATGAGAAGGCAAGGAAGAAACTGGGAGAACGAGCGGAAGCACGACCACAGGACGGCAGAACGATAAGCAACGGAAACGAAGGTCACGTCTGAAAGTGAATGTGACAGAGAGCGAAGTGTGAGAGAAGCCGTGTCAGGAGTTGATGCGATACCAGCCAATGCATTAATCGGGACTGGCCTCGGTATTGCACAGCCGTTGTGGCCCATGTCGTGGGAGCGTTATTCTCAGGCTATCCTGGTCTGGCCCTAGCCCGTTCAGGCACGGGAACCTCATTGGCTCCCTCAGCCAGAAACCGGCACCTAACAACGTGCCTAAACACGTTCGCCTGCAGGTCCTTGGCTTGAAGCACAGCGAATCCCCACCCGCAGCAACGGCTAGAGGGGCGCTGAAACACAAGCTTCGGTGCGGCCTGCCTGCGACGCTCCCCAGACCCTTGCTTGACGGCGCTCCTGCGCTCTCGAACTTCGGTCCAGTCGCATCGTTCTGCGCATAGAACAGTTTGGAAGTCATGGTGGCATCCCAGCCGCTGCAGGGGACTAATCATGAAATTCATCCCACAATAAACTATTTGACAGGCCCTGCGGTCAACGATGCCCTACGCGATAAGATCCTCGCACAGAGGGGTGGAAAGGCCATCTTGTACTCGTAGTCATCCGGTGCGTGGCCACTGGCCAATTCCGTGGCCGAGCGGCCTGGTGACGGCCCCCGAGGCCTGGTGAGACTACCACAGTAGTAGGAGGCCCAAGCAGAGACACGGCCCCTGGCTCTGCTCATGCACTACTCCACACTCCGTACTGGAACCGAGTACATAGTACAGAATATGCCTCACTGCGGCTGTCGCTGCTAACCGTGTAATTCTGAATCTAATTGCTATCTGCGCGTCGCGTTGTTGAAGTGCTCACTCAGCCTGCACAAAGTCGACAAGAGCGATCTGACATGCTGAAGTCCTTCACTTTACACAGTACGGAGTAGTGCTTGCACTTGTGCCTCTTAGTGGAGCAGCCATCCTCTATTTTCGGCGAGCTCGGCTGCGAAAAGCGGATTTCACTTGCATTGCTGCTGAGCTGCTTTGCCGTTCTGGCTCCAATCTTGACCGCAGCCAAGCGCCACATCAACTCCACCAGACACCACTTTATCTCTCTCATCAAGATCAACTCAATCTCATCGCGATGAGCACGGACCGTAAACCTTGTTCCTTAAGGAATTATCTCGACAGATTCATTCAAATGCTGGTCAAACTAGCTGCTTGATCGGTTCCTTTCCTCATTCATGGCATAGGCGACAAAAGGAAATAGTCGCGCCCTCGAATGTTCACACAAGGTCACGGCATGGCGAGTTGCTTCGTAAGGGCAAGAATGGATTATGCTTCCTGACAACGGCGCCTCATGCACAAGGCTTCCAGTAACTATCGCATGGAGATATTTCCCTGATTGCCTTGCTCCGCCAGGCAATTCCAACCACATGTCGCCATCACCATTGACACACAAATTATTGCCTATCGCTCATCATCCACAATCTCGCGATCCCACGTCTGAACGACTGTATACCTTGTCTCCGACCTCGATCTTGGTCTTGGGGTAGTAGGAACGTCCAACATGCCACAGGGCTTGCCAGGCCGGCCGCGACCATAATCGTTCTGGAAGTAATACATGGCCACAATCTTCTCCCTGGTGCATGAGTCAGTGCCCAAATCCCACCGGTCCGAAGCCCACACTGGCACCATGCTCCAAGCGTTTGCGCCTGCAGCCACTCTGACAGTCGTCGCCCATCCGACCCGTTGCCCGACGTCGGGCTTTTGGCTTTGCCATTTGGGGTCAATCATCCAGTACACGGTCTTGCTTCCTCCCATTCTGCCGCTTCGCAGTTCGCAAGCTAGAACCAGGGGAGAGATGCATGAGCTAATGCGCCGCGCAGAATGATATACTCGTTGGTTGGGGTGGGGACTTACTGAAGAGGGCCCCTTCCACTCTGTTACCATAAAAGGATTCGTCCGTCCCTGGCTTTTTCACCGTGGAGACCATGTCAGGCCTGATATCCTTTCTGTGTTGCCTAGGAGTGCCATCAGAGAAGAGCAGGACCATTGATCTCCTTGGCCCTGCTGAGCAGATGTAGGTATATTCTCCGCTGGGATCGCTCATTGTGAATAGTGCTTGAACGGATCTGAATCCAGACGTCTCAAGAAGTGTAAGGCTCGTTCGTGTGCAGCTAACATTGCACGCAGGGAAAGCGGCAGTCTTATAGACACAACTGCTCTCTCCGGTGGCGCCTTCATGACAGGACGTGTCACTGAGCAGATAAGTGGCTGACCTGCATCTGAATGTGTGGTCACGCTGCAGTTAGGCATGGTTCAGATCCATGGACGGTCAGGCTCGTCAGGTCTTGCTTAGATTGCTTCCGCATCACTCTTAGACTTCAGCACCTCCGACTTTAGGGTCGCATAGGCATATCCCGCCATTCATCCTCCACTCAACCCCGTCATTTCATTGGTCGTACAATCTGTCCTGCTTCTGCTGTGACAGGGAAGTTTCTCGGATTGGAAGGTCAAGCCTTGGAACACAAGGGTCAGAGGCTCAGCAAAGTCAAAATCTAGATGTGCAATCCGACATTTTCGAAGACAATGCAGAAAGCAAGCCAGTCACGCTCATCAGCCGATCGATGAACTGGAGCTACTTCTAGCTAGACCGCGCTGCCTCGCTTTGAAGAGCAGGGTTAGGACGAGCTTCCAAGCTTGCCAAGCGACTGAAATACGAGAATTAAGCTCCTCTCAAGGTCTCGCCCTTCCATGGCCCAAGCGGCACCTGGTGTCATAATTATGGCCAACCTCGAAAACCCGCCAGGGTACGAGCAACACCGCAGTGATGCTCGAGAATAGAACACCTTCGACCACGCTGGGGAAAAATATCGAGCCTTAATAGAAATCATGAACAATCATTACTCGAGTACGATGGTGGCAGGCAAAGCACATTCCACGTCAACTGGTACCTCGTATGTACCACAGCAAGTTTACGTGCTCTCAGCTCGATGTGGCTCACCTGAACTACCCTTGGCTTTGCATCGGAAAAAGCTCCTTACTGGCCGGAATGCGTGGACTTTCCGCATGCATCTTCAGTGACCTGTGTGGCATGGCACCAGGTTGGCGGGGGTGTTGATACTCTACTCGGCCCTGGGCCTTTCGTTGGTTGGCATTGCCAGTTTATGCGTGGGGCTCGCGAGGTCAGTTTGCAGGACTTGCTCGAAACTCAGGCAATATTCATTCGTCCCACTGCTCGCCTGCTAAGAATCTTCAGATGATTTTGATCCAGTAGAGTTCGGGTATGTGGGCAGGGCCAGGTCAGCCTTCAAGGCTATATGCGTGGCAAGTCGACTTCGAAACCGATGGTATGGGATATCAAGCTGCCATACCTGAGTGACCTGACCTCAGAACCCTGCAAGTTGCGAGTAGTTGCCAGCGCTTGTGCGACAGACAAGATGCGAGTTTGGCTGCAAATGAGGCTGGCCTCACATTACCGGCGACAACAACAATGGGCAATGTAGAAGGTCGAGTCTTCATGGTCCTTCGGCTTGAGCATGGCGGCGCGCTTGAAGAATGTGCTCACTCGTCAGCCGTGCCTTCTTTCGCCTGCAACCTTCGCGTTCTCGCGTATGGGCCACGTGGAACAATCGTCGCGACCTGCCTCGCGGAACAAGACCAAGTGCTTGTAAGACGGCTGATGATGGTTGCGACAGAGGAAAAGCTGCTTCAGATCGGTCCTCGAGCAACCCTTCGTCGTCCACTTAAATGTGTGTAAGAGTGTATTCTGGTCTGCTTGCCCTTCGCTGAGATCTGCCTTCATGCGAGTTTTATCGAGCACTTTGTTCGTGTTCAAAGCTACTTTCCGCGCCCATTAACCTTGACGTTGATAGATCTCATCCCAGGTGTCAAAAGCGCCTGCTCGTCCCTCCAAGTGAGAGCAGCGGCTGCCAATGTCAGACTGCTTTCTTTGAGCATGGCTTCCAACCGTCGACTTGTCGTCGTGGAAAGAGCCGCTGAACTCAGATTGAACTGTTCTCATCCGATCATCTCGTGGACTTCACCATTACCGCATTGTCTGCCTCTGGTTGCAGATGTCCGCTCGTTGTTGTTTACTACACTCCTCTACTCGAATTACCGTTGAGCGATACCGCATTATTTCCCACTTGGCTGCTCGTTAGCATGGATCATTCGCCTGGGTCGCTGCCGTCAAGCGACTCATCCGGCAAATCCACGCACTCTGGTTATCCCCTTGGTACTCCGAAGCGTGAGTGGTGTTGATACTCGTGCTTCTCACCTGGATTTGAATTATCGGGCATATACTCACCGGTCTGCGTCTGTAGCACCATTCGAACCTCCCCGCCGACGGTCTTCACTATTCTTCTCAAAGGTCCTCCACCACTCCCACTCCCCGAAAACGCCTGTCGGGGCCAGTGCAGAGCCGCCGGCGGATCAGAAACCTGAGACGAATGGAATATTGCCCAACACGGGTCGGAAACGAATGTCTTCGCCACTAACGAAATCCATCGTTATGCCGGGTCATGTCGCCCAAATGCAGAGACTATTCCAGAACGCAAAGGCTTCCTTGCGCCTCGATGTCCGCTTTGCATCTTCGCCCGTCGGTTCCATCGATTTAAGACTACCTACTAGCCCCGAAGAAGCCAAAGATGATATTACCGAGACGGGTCTACTCCTCGATATCAGAAAGGAGCGGACAGAAACACCATCGAAAAATTGGAGGTACTCGAGAACTCTCGGTTCTCTCGCTGGTCTTGATACCGACGTTAGAGAGCCTTTCCCAGAAGGTTCACCACAACTTCCGGCAATGCTCCCGTTAGCTGTCGGACACAACAACGTCTTTGTCGCAGAACCACTGAGCAGTGGGTTTACGTCCCCTCTTGAACAAACCAACTTCAAACTACAGGTGGAAGACATGTCCATCATGTCATCTCCACCTATGCCTGAAGACTTTGGAAATGCCTCGGAGGCACCGGACAGTGCGTCTCCAGGAGAGGATATCTCGGCGAGTGATCTGGAGCATCCGATGACCAAGCTCCGTGTGGATGACGACCTTGAGATGGATGTTGACTCACCGGATGAATCACCTATCATCGCCTATCTGAAACGGAAGTCTGTAGACGTGGAGGACAAGTACAAGGAGACATCATCTGGTACGGAAGAGAGGATAGTTTTGTCTCCCTCGGCTAGGGCTGCAGCTGATTCAGCGAAGCTGAAGCGAGGACTGTTCACCGACCTGTTCCCCAAGCCACCAACGCACAAAGGCAGCAGTGACGGCACCCTTTCCTCGTCAAGCGAGGCACAGAACCCCAGCAAACGATGCCCAGACCCTCTCTTACACGAGGGTGGACCAGCGGTGGTATGTCCTGACCCAACAGCTCATTTTGTATCTCGCGCGCCGAATGTCGCCGGCCACCACAATGCCATTCCCATACCCAACGCATATCCAGGCCAGCATATAGCTTCGAGTGCATTTGGGCAACCTGCTGGACACTTCAACCGTGCCACAGCGACAGGAAGTCCAATGCCTCTTCTGAAAACCAGGCCATCGCCAGTTCCAACGATGGCCGGCAGGGGGCACGGTTCATGGTATCCGCCAAACGAATTCTCGACCCGTCCTCGACCTCAACAGCGACAACATCATCATCATCACCTCAATTCAACTTACATCTCTACCGCATCTGAACACTTTCAGCCAGGCTGGTATTACGCCAAAGACAGTCCCCAGTCATCACCAAGGCCTCGGCCCACAATGTACTCTTTTTCAACGGCAGCAGCTAAAGTCATTGGGCACAACCCGGCCCCTGACTCCATGATCCGTGACTCGTATAGAACAGACACTTTGACACCACTGGCAAAGCCGCCAAGCCGCTTCAGGAAGAACGGTATGAGTGCCATTGCGAGTGCCCGAGGGGCACACAAGCATCATGGCGGTGCACCATTTCTGTCGAGACCTCCCCAACGTCGTATGCACTCTATGAGAGCACGATTGCCAGACAGTCTACAATTCAGGAGCAGTCCACCACGGTTTGTCGGGGATCCTGCTCAGGTGTCACAGCCCAGGAAGAGGTCACGCGATCTTGTGTCGCCAACCACTATGATCCATGAGGATAAGACGGCGAGGAGGGTGCCGGTAGATCCTCGGTTGAGACTGGAGGAAGGTGAGGAGATGATTGAGGTAGACGAACAGACACGCGCTGCCGTGCGAATGAGTCTCTTCGGCGCTGCGACTCCGGAAACTGGCAGCGAGGCTGGAAGCGGGCTGCAAGAGCTGAGTCCTAATGTCATGCTGTACAGAAAGGGTACTGGACCATGTGGCAGCCGAAAGAAACGGCGACCCAGCTATTGGGATGGAGACCTTGAGGAAGTGGTTCGGAGTCCCGCGGCACGGCATGTTGTTTCGTCACCAATCAAGAAGGACGACGTGAGATCTTTGCAAGCGGATGTCGAATTCCATGAGGATGATGCTGACAAAGAAAACCACATGCAAGCGGCTGATAGTGAACGCGGAAACGTCGCCAGGCTGGCAGAAGGCCCGATGCCTCTGAGAGATGCCGTTGGGATGGAAAATCAAGACATATGCGGCGACAACTAATACCACCGACATCATATCCGCACGAGCGATGCTTGATGAGGGGTTGATGTTCCCAAGGGCAGCGAAAGTGGTCTACTTGTTCACATGGTTGTTTCTTGAGGCATCCCATATATAATCCTTTAGTCACTCGTTCGTCCCAGTCAATCGCTTGATGTGCCTTCGTTCTTCGTTTTCGATACAGTCTGGTATTTCAGCTGGGTGTCCCACACTGTCGGTCTCAACAGGGAAGAAAAATATCCATACCAACTAGCTCAATCCAGCTTCAAGACTCTGGATCGCGCCTGACGAGGCACACCCGCGGACGAAGTAGACAACAGATTTGATGGATTCTTGGTCGGTGACGCCCTGGACCTAGACGATGACAGATCCAAGGCTGAAACGGATATCTCTGGATCACGATCTTGGGAGCCCTGTCTGGATTGATTGTTCTTCATGCCTTCTTCGTCCGGCCTATGGACTTTGTCACTGGAGCTGTGTTCGTACTCGTCGAGGATACCCAGCTCACGCCGAACAGTCCAGATCTCATCCTCTACACTTCTCAAAGAAAATGTAGTATTCAAGAGTTCTGGTATCACAGAGGAGACGGCTGAGGCGAAGTGCTCCTGACACGTCCGTAACGCCGGAGGGATCAAGATGCCGTAGCATCTCAGAGGATCTTTCATGGGGGCTGAGCAAGACTCGATCGAAAGGTGATAAGCGGACGAAGACAGATTCTGGTCAATACCATCCTTGATTTCGTGTTGGTGCGGCTCTGGCTCATCAAAGTCTTGCTTGGGCGCGTCACTAGCCATGACCTCGGACGGCTGTTCGTTGGGTTTTCTCATAGATAGATCTTTCTTTTCAGAGTTCTGTATCGTCTGCCCGGCCGCCTCTGTATCAACACAGTGACCATTTCGGTCCCTGTCAGTCCGCTCTCCTCGCTTGATACCGACTACCCTCCCTGCTTTCATCCTGTCGTCGAATCCTTCCTCTCCATACCGTCTCCCTGCGCCCAATGTGGAGTCCGCATACCGGTTTGCTTGGGCGAGCGCGAAGAAGCCGGACGAGAAGTCTCTGCCGAGCCGAGCGCGGAGTGTGGTGTATCTGTCCAGGAGGGAGAGGTACTCGATCAGGAGGACGTCAAGGCGGGATGAGAGGGCCTCTCCATCATCGGCGACGGTGTCCGAGTTGCAGGCCGATTCAGGCGAGCTATCACGCGAATCTGGAGGCGAAGGAAGCGTGGACGCCATGCTGTTTCCCTTCTGAGTATGTCACACTCAGGTTCTACTTTGCGGCGAGGGTCGTCTTGGAATGTGGGAGACGCAGCCTTGCAGAGCGAGGAGCTCGGTCGGTTCGGACGTTCCAGGCCGAGCATTGACGCAATCAGTTCGACCTGCGCGAAAGATTGGAAACAGATTAATTATTGTCACGCTCAACTCGTCTTGCTCTCATCAATGTAAATTTTCTCCCATCGCGCAAATAGGTTGATTCTCAAACAACTTCAGTGCTCCTCCATACGATTTCGTGTGTTCCAGAGTGTCGCCACCTGGATTGACACCCATAACACTTGTCTCCGCAAATCCTCCCGGCGAATCTAACCTCGAGTCTCACTCCGCTGCCTCCCCTGCTTGCCTGCACCCAAGTCAGGCAGTGCGCTCGCAGTGCCATCACACTCCTTTGAAACCCTCGAACGTCTCCAGACTCCCACTGAGCATCCCCACCAATTCCCATGGCCTCCGCCGCACTGGCCACCACGGCCGACACATCTGGGCACAGCGTCCGATCTTTGTATCGAGCACTATTACGGCAAGGAAATCAGTTTGCAAACTACAACTTCCGAATGTACGCGAGGAGAAGAACACGGGATGCCTTCCACGAACATCAAAAGGAGTCGGATCCTCGAAGGATACAAGAACTTGTGCAGAAAGGGTTGAAGGAATTGCAGATGCTGAAAGTGAGTTCTGCTCTCGCAGAATCCTGAATTCAAGGGCGATTGGACAGGAATCTCCCATATATCTTCTTTTGTGCTTTGGGATTTGGTTGCCTCACGGGCCCTGTCATGCACAAGAGCTGACTGTAGATGCTACAGAGACAAACGGTGGTTTCACAATTCTACCAGCTCGACAGACTGGTGGTGGAAGGAGGCAAAACGGTATGTGCTGTTCTTCTTTTCTTGCAGGATTCTCCGCTTACGACTTGTTCCAGGGTCGTGAAACTGGCGATCATGGTGGAATTATACGGCAGAAAGATACTGGGTATGTCCATTCTGCGTCAATGCCTGTCAGGTCTCAGATTGCTAATTGTGGCCAGATGGGACTGATACTGCTGTCTTCCCTGGCCTTTCTCCAGCGTCTTGTACAGTCCTGGAGATGCATGGGTCTTGTCCTCCAGGCCTATACCCACTTGTGTGATACCATAGTAATACCACTCTGTCTGATAACCTGCATACCTATTCTCACTGTACCCTCCTCTTACACTCCGCGAGATCGTAGCTGTCATGATTGTTTCCATTGTGCACCTCGTCGGCCGTATCCATCATGTGTGTGTATGGTGGCGTTCCCACACCGAGCTCATTGTCGGTCTCATGGTTCTTCCGGCCGAAGTACTTTGTACCTTGTACGGATCATTGTTTTGCTGGATGAGGATATCTGCTGGGCCATAGGAAGGAAGTCCTTGATGGAGTCTGCATACGGAGCGCTCTACGCCGTATCTTGGTCCTTTGAGTTTGCTGCGTCACGTCTTGCAAGCGTCCTGGCCCTCGCTTTGCTTGTCCGGTGTCTTGAATGGTGTATCTGGAGGATCCATCTTCCTCATAACCTCGTTGTTTGGCAGTAGTGGCGAGCCAATGGGCGATATTGCCAACCTTAGCGCCGGCCCCTCCCGATGCTAACAGCTCTAGCGCCTCTGTCCGCCGGGCCTTGCTCTTTTCGATAAACCTCATCTTGCAGTCGTGTTTGTTCTTCGTCTCCATCTCTCACTGCGACCACCACGACTCAATACCCAGCTTTCCTTGTAAGTATCGTCCTGGCGCATGTCACACTCGCTGTGCATCATGGTTTGACGTCGCTGAACAAGTTCTAGCCATAAAAACGCGTTTGCACGACGGTGTTGGAGAGGGAGGAGTTTAGGAGTGATCATGGCGCCGGTAAGTCGTGTTGACGGGTCTCTGAACTTCTTGTCACGCATCTTGAGCAAGCACACCACATTGATTTATTGCCCGACCCTGCCAAGCACAGCGAGGGGAACAACGAGGAGATGGTTGTCATTTTGTTCACTGTCGAGTGTCATCCTCGTCGGCCTTTCTCTCTTTCTCTTCGGCGACCATCAACATCATGGCCAAGGACAGGGAGTGCGTTGCCTGTAGCAAGGCATATCAAGACAATACCTCGTTGTATCGTCACTTTAGGGATCACCACTCTCAGCTCACTGGGGGTCTATCGCACAGCACCAGCTGGGTGAGATGGGTCGGGGCTGATCCTCCTCCTTCGAGCCTATCTGGCTGTGTTTGGAGGCCTGCCGTGTCTCCTCCCGGTGCCCTCCCTGCACCTCTCCCTGTCCTCTCTCCTCCTCTTTCTCCCCTTCTCCCTCCTCCTCCTCCTTTCTCTTCTCTCTCTCTTTATCCCTCCCCTCTCCCTTTTTATCATCTTCCTCCCTATTCTCCCCTTCCCGCCCCCTCTCCTCCGCCCCATTCTCCGCCTCCTCCCCCTTCTCCTCCCCCTCCACCACCTCCTCAATCTGGCGGTGCCGTTGGCTTACGGCGTCATCGTTATCAGCTTCGCTCTTCGCGCAGTACGCGCAACCAGGAACACGCGCCGAGAAATCGGGCGGGTGTCCCGGACTTTGACCCAACCGAGGGTCTCCCTGTGCGACGCTGGGAGCGGCAGACCGTTCGGGTCAATCAGGACGCGTCTGCCGATGCAGGCGAGTCAAATGCCCAGGCAAATGACAAGGACAGCGACTTCCCGTGGCCTGAGCAGCCACTTCCTTCTTTCTTTTCGCAGCTCGCACCACACAATCAGGTACTGGCCATCTACTCTCAGTCACAGTCTACAGCTTATTGATAGGTGGAAAATAGGAACTGCTCCGCCGCGCCCGAATGGGCAACGTCAACGCAAAGCTCTCAATCTGGGACCCCAAGACAAACTCGTACATCCCTGGCATTGAACTCGAGCGCCGGGAGGCCGCCCGGAAGATGGCTCTGAACAAGCCCAAACACACATCTAACACCCACCCGGACGAGACACAACCACTCGAAGACGACGATGACAAGCAAGACGACGACCCAGACGATCTTCTCGATGCCGAGGGACTTCCAGAAAAACGCCGCAAGACGGCATCCGGCTCGGCTGAACGCGTCATCGAATTCAAGAAATGGGTCCAAGTCCCTCTCGCTGTGGCCGAGAAGATGCCGGAACCGAAGTACCTCGCAGATCGCCGACCAGGCATGGAATCTCTCTACAAAGGCGCCTACAAGGCTACAAACGGATTCGGCACATTAGGAGACATGTCCGCTGGGGCCGCGAGTGGTGGCACCACGGGGTACGACCTTGGCGACCCGACCAATGCGCTTGCGGGCGGCAGTGGATCCGGCACTCTGAACGGTGGAGCCGATGGTGCGAACATCGACGGCACAGCAACGCCTGTGCGCAAGAATATCCCGCCTCGACGCAAGAAGAAGGGTGGACCAGGACGTCGCCCGAAGAACTGGAAGCCACCGACAGATCCTAACGCCCCACCAGCGACTGAGACTACCACGGCTGAGACCGCTGCTGGCGCTTCGACCACAGATGGAAGAGACACGACCATGGAGCATACTTCGGCTGTATCTGGAGAACGTACCGGCAATGCCGATCAAGGACCCGCTGCGCAGAGTGAGGCGAACAATCAAGACATAGAGGGAGACGGCGAAGGTGAAGGTGACGGTTCAGGATCCGAAAGCGAAGGGGAAGGCAGTGAGGAAGGCGAGATTGCTCCTCCTGCTAATGCACCGGTCCAAGAAGACTTGGCTGGAAATGTTGTACCCGAGACTGTGGTGGAGACTGTGACTGCTATGGTTGAGCCAGAACTTGCTACTGAGAAGGAAGAAGAGAAGCAGGGTGCTGACGATGTCGTTGTCGCAGATGTTGAGACGCGTGAAGTCGCCACTGAGAAGGAGACTGAGAAGGCAGAAGCTGCGATGAACCTGGAGGTGGACGTGCTTGGTGCCCTAGAGGCTGCTCTCGATAAGGAAGCAGGCCAGAACTCTTAACGACGAAAGACACGGACGATCATCGGAGATGGTGTTTGTTCAAGCCGCTGAAAACGTTGGAACGACGATGTTGAATCATGGAAATACAGGAGCGACAGGAAAGACCAGAAGCGAATCAATCGTGACACCCTTTCTGTGCACAATGGAACTTGATTTTATGGATACATTGACGGGATTAGCTGTTTGCCTCTCCAGCGTTCCAACTCCCACGCCCTCGTTATGTTTGCCTCGTAGCAATTACCAATTTCTGGCGACGATTGAAGCATTCGTCTACTTTACACGACTCCTTCTCCTCCCCATTGTGAGTTCCGTGTTCATTGTTTATCGACTGATTTAGTCGAATGGGTTGGTTCGAGTGCCCCAGTATGTGAGGAACAAGCTGAGGCCGACCGTCTCGAAGACACGGCTGAGAACGCCGACAGCGACAGTGTCCAGAGGTCGCTGCTCGACAACAACCTGAGAGACGAGCTACAAAGAAAAATCAGTACTAAAGTGACACCTTCCTGGCTTGACGAGACCTACCGATGGAGAGTATGTAGCAGCGAAGATCAGACCACCCAAGTAGGCAGCTCCCTTGTAGGACAGAGTACCGGTAGCGTTGATCAGGGCAGCGACACCATATGTCTGAATGGCAGAACCGACGAGCGAAGAGCCCCAGCTAGCAGCGGCAGTCGCGGTCTCCTTGGACTTGAAGAATTCCTCCTTGCTGTCCGCGGCCTTGGCACGGTGGTAGGTGTCACCGAAGAGAGGGGCCAGGACGCCGGCGGAGGCGGCCTGGTTGAAGACGATGCCGAGCGCGATCGCTGAAGGCTTGACAGGAGGGAGGTCTGGAGAAGCAGGATACTGTTAGCTTGATGCTCCTTGGAAGGAATTGATGATCTCTTGTCGAAGAGGTGAGATCGGTTTGAGCTGTTGGGAGTGACGTATTGAGATCAGCATCGCAAGGAGGGCAACGTACAGTGTAGTGTGGCCATTGTGATGGTAGAGTGTGTGTTTGTGTGAGTGTGAGGTGTTCAATTGAGTCTTGCTAAGGTCGAGGATCGATTGCAGTTGCTTTGGGGTCTGAACTGAAGAAGGAGGAAGAGATGAAGTCAAGGTCAAGCTTATAAGAAGGAGCCTGTGACGTGCAGGAAGGACCGAGTGACTTGAAACTGGCAGCTGTGGCGCAAGAGTTGACCAGCAACAAAGAGCTGTCCCACTGGTCCAGCGGCACAAACAATGACGACACAGGGAATTGGTGGTTGTAATTTCGCGTATGAGCCACCACTTTACACCAACAACTCGGGCTTCCACCTCGGTTATCTTATTGTAATGACTATCTTAATGGGTTCCTCCCCAATGATGTCAGTGCCGAGCGTCGTTCCTGCGCACCTGACGTTAGCCTTGAAGGACGTTCTCCAAGCTTCCAGTGATCGGGCTTTGCGCTCCCAATTGCGAGATCCTCTTCATGCGCTCTGGGTCCTCGACGCTGCAGCTCAATTTTACGGAAACTGATGTCTACTGTGTACTGAGGGACAGCTCTGTTAATGCTTCAAGTTATCTCATAGCAACAAACACCTAGCTAAGATTTACCCCGGGTTATCAGTCCGCTCCACTGTTGTCCAATCAAGTTCAACGCCTGGTATCAGTCCTCGCCTCGTTGTCAGCAGCCGGCTGCACAACAGAGCCTCGCTGAAACTTTCTGCGCTTTTTGGTTTCCCTTGTCTGCAAAAAATTACAGCTCCATTGAGTGTCTGAATCTAGGCTCCTGCCACGACTGAAAAGGTCACAGAAGGGAAGCCTTCAGTTTTGGTCTCTTACTAAGAAAATTAGGGACTCGACCTAAAACAACATTATGCGCGGCTGGGTTCGCTACTGTCTCACAAAACTCATTAGCTCAAGCTAGGAATCATCCCATTATCGCGCTCAACCATGCCGGCATCCCGGTCACCTTCGCCCGAGAACGATGTTTTCGCCATTGACGCCACCCTCGTGCCGGAGCGCGACAACAAAAAGCCCTCCACCACAACCATCACATTTGACAATCTCCTCCCCACAGACAAAGCTCTCCTCCTTCACGAAGATCTTCAAGAAGGATGCGGTGGTCAACTCTGGCCTGCCGGCATGGTCCTGGCCAAATATATGCTCACATATCACTCCTCACGCTCATTAAGAGGGAAATCGCTTGTCGAAATTGGTGCGGGCGGAGGACTTGTGGGGCTGGCTATCGCTTTAGGTTGTGAGCTTGACGATGTTCAAAAGATTTATATTACAGACCAAATACCCATGCTTGCGTTGATGAAGAAGAACATCACCTTGAACAAGCTCGAATACAGAGTGGCCGCGGAGGTATATGACTGGGGCACTACGCCTCCGCCGTCGATTCTTCCGTCCGGCTCAAGACACCCAGATCTTGTCCTTGCAGCGGATTGTGTCTACTTCGAACCTGCATTTCCGCTACTTCTACAGACGCTTCGTGACCTTATCGGTCCCTCAACGACGTGTTACTTCTGCTTCAAGAAGAGACGAAAAGCCGATATGAGATTCATTCGCGATATGATGAAGACCTTCAATGTAGATTATGTCGATTACGATGGCAAGGAGGGTGACCGGAGACAGGGAATATTTCTCTATTCCGTGAGGAGGAAAACGTGAAGGACTCGAAACAACCGCCGAAAGCTCTTTTAAATATGTCAAAGAGTAAACATTCAGACCTTGAATTACATTCTGGTATCTGATACATCATCTCATCATACTCATAATCATACATTCGACGATCAATGTCGACCGCCAGGAAGATCCGTCTGCAATATCGCATCCTCCATGTCCTGCTGCATAGAACTTGTTCCAAACAATGGCGCCATACTTGTCAACCTTTCTCGGCTCTTCCAAGCCGATCGCAGCGACTCGGACCAGCCTCTCCCCGCTCCACGAAGCTTGGACCCTAGTGTTAGTCGAGGGCCCATGCCACTTTGAGGACGACTAGTAGTATCGACGACTCCCTCTGCCGTCTGTCCCATGCATGCGTCTCGTGCCGGCGGCCTTCTGGCCGGGCCTTCGAGTGAGACTCCCCTTCAACTTGAGCATCGCGCCGGAGACCTTGTCGCTCATGCTGGCCTTGCGCCGTGGAGTGACGGTCGTGGTGGCAGTCGCCGGTGTGCGTCGCGTGCCGACACGGCGTCTCCTTGGTGGAGCCGCAGTCGTGGTTCTTGGTGTTCTAGTCTTAGGAGGGCCAAAGAGGCGCTGCCTGAGGGTGGGCTTCGTGCCCGCGGCACGAGTGCCGCGAGTGCCTCGGCTTCTTGTCGCCGGTGCTGGTTGTTCAACGGTGGTGACTGTAGTGGTGACGGTGGCTCCGCCAGCATGGTGACGAGCTCGCGATCTACCAAAGGCCATTGTGGAATGCTACTCGTACTGTTGTTGTTGTTGTTGTATAATGGTACGAGGTATATTGGAAATATGGATTGTTAAGGATCTGGATGGTTCACCTCTTCTGTGATGTGGGAAGAGAAATGGAATCTTGACGCGACCGGGAGCCGACTTGCACGTTTTTATCAATCAACTCACCTTTGTTGGATGCGATGTGCTTGCTTGTTTCCTTTACCCATATGACCTGCGACGTCACTCTTCGTGGTACATAGCACCGGATTAGCCTGCTCGGTCGGAGTTATCGTGTCTTTTCATGGCACTTTGACGATCCCAGAACAAAAGGGAAGCAGGTCAGGCAGGTTTCCAACTTCGAGCCCTCCTCGCTTCGAGGAGTTGGCGTGGGATCGGCCTGGGTAGCCAATCGTCACCCCTGTCGGCAGCCACACCAGGAGGGGTCCGATGACGCAGGGCGACGTGAGCCGCGACTTGGGCATCTCGATTGGTGCCAACTTCTGGATGATGGCAGCATCGATCACCTTGGTCATTGGATGCCACACTTGTTTCCCCACATCAATGCAGGCGGAGGACGTTGGGAACGTGGTGCGTGTGGCGGTGCAGGTGTCTTCACAGGATATCATTTCCAACGTGGCTCCACCAACGGACAGCTAATGCACACAGCATACGAGTACAGTACGTCGACAACCAGTGGAGCCTGCCTCGTTAGATGAGGAGCACGCACACAACGGCAGGAGTCGACAAAGGCCCCCGCCAGAACGGCACTGAAGTCGCAAAGGGGCAAGCTGCAGCTGTCGCTCACCTGTCGTTGAAGTGGCCTAGGTGACCAATTTTCGGCGCACATTGACAGCTGCCTCCAGGTACGAAGAAGGCAGCCTGGTCTAATAGATGCTGGACTGCCAGGAGTGGAAGTCTTTCCGGCCAGGCGAGAAGCAGTTTGAGATCCACTTCGTGTCTCCCCACGATACCTCTCGGCGCGCATGAGATCCAGCTTCTCATATGGCAGAATTGGCGGCTGATCCATGGCAGAAATCGCGTTGACAGGGGAACCAAAAGCAAAAACTCTACTTCCACCTCTATATCAAATTATCAGTAGAGGTCGTGGTAAGAGTTCATAACAGCATCGCCATTCTCTGATGGGCTATATTCGGTGGTGGCCAACCATCCGATCTCCTCCCATCTCACGGTCATTTTGATGACCGCCGATTTGACTTGTCAAGTAGGCCAGAGGAGATTATTGTTGTTGGTGGGATTTAGCGGTTCGAGGCGACCGGGGGTATAACTCGTTCGAAATACGGGAGTCGGTGGAATGTCTTTTTGTTGCCGGTGTTGTCGCACAGTATCATCGAACACGCTGCCAGCTCGTTGCTAGCTTGACCTAGGCCCGGAAGGATATCGCACCCAATTTTTGCAAGCTTCAAAATGTATGGGATGAAGATCAACGGGGATAGATGATGCGTGAGCGTGAAGAAGGATTCACAGTACTGTCGGTTCTTAACTGAAGGATCATCAAGCGGCCGGAGCTACACAGGCACAACGGCATGCACCATGCATGGCAGCACCCCTTGCCCGAATACAGTTGCCGCATACCTTTGATCAGATTTGGGTGTCACTGACTCCCTGTCTACACGCTCCTGAAGATATGCGTTTTAGACGCGATAGAATGGTTGGCACATGTTCACACATCTCAGATGGAGAATGTGCAGCTATGATGTGAGGCTATTGACTTCTACAGGAACTGCGGCTACCTGTGCCTGGGGCAGGTATGACTCGTGAGGGAGACCAAGGCGGCTTTGCAACGTTGAGACACCGGAAATTCGAAGCTGTTACCTGGACGTTCCTCCTGTTAGCTGGTGTTGTGGTATCTGGAGTGGGTAGGGAGACGTGTGGAGGTCAAATAACAATTGGATTTCCACCCCTTTCATTTTGACTCCTTCCCAGATCACATTCGCCTTACCTTGACCACCATCTGAGGTGGTCGCCCCGGTGACAAGACAATGAGTATTGACACATGGTCTCGGTTTACCATGCAGCCAGCCAGCGACAAGCATGGCACTGTTTCTGCCAAATCACTCTTTTCGCGTCCTCGCAAGTCATTGGCGCCGGCGCCTGCCAGAACCCCGGTCCACCGTCAACCCGTCGTCCCTCCCCGGCTTACCAAGCCGCAAAAATCTCTTCCTTCAGAGCCGTGTGACTCGAGCCGGGTCTACCGGAAGCGACACAATGATGCCCGCATTGGCCTGGCAGACAAGTTTACCGGTGGGTCGTTCAGAGGCTTTCCATGGAAATTGCTAAACTGTACAAGAAAGTCTTGACCGCTATGGTGAGACTCTCCTTGACCAATCTACAAAAGACCTGGAGGGAACCAAAAGGAAGTTGGGAAGCCACCTTGAAGAGCTCGCGCTCGATGTTGAGGCTCATTGTCACAAGTTGAGCGAAATCGAAGAGCCCCTGCAGAAACCATTCGCCACCGAGGCATTGACAAACGTCCGCAGTGACAGGAAAGATGCAGGAGCTGGCACGGAAGAAGTACTGCTGAAAGAGAGCATCTCCGAGTTCCGCAAATTGAATGAAGAGAAGGGACAGATCCTCCGCCAGCTCTGGGACGAATGGGAAGACGTACAATTCAAGATTATGAGTCTAGCTGTAGAGCTCTACGGCAAAGACTCGCTGCACGTCGTCCAAATGGAGACAGGACCTACGAAACCAGGCCAGCGTGAGAGACTTCATGACATGTTCCAGGTTGCCAAGATCGCATATGATGAAATGCGCCGGAACCACGCAGATTTTCAACAAGGCCTGGAGGGATTCGAAGAGGACATGGGTCAAATCTCCAACAAGGCCAGAAACGTAGCCAAGGAAATACACGAGGTATGTACTGCTCCGTGCCTCGATGCCAAAGCTGTCCGTAACAATGTGGTTCAGTCACATGTGCAGAAAAGGACCGAGAACATGAAGCGAATCACAACTCTCCTGCAGCAGTTCACAGAAGATTGAGACGATCATGTTCAGGTCGGAAGCTTGGCCTTGATTCCCCCCAGGCACACGGACCGTGCTGATACTCCGTGTCTGAGGTTCCGTGTTCCTGAGGTCTCCGTGTTGAACTTATCAAGTACAAGCTGCTCGTCCACGATGTCACATCGTTAAATGAGATCATTCTTGCACCAGCTGACCTCCCAACCTCTCACAATGGATCTATGAAGTGTGCAATCAATATCATTCGAAGGGGGGAACAAATGCGCCTCCGCTGCCCCTCCCGGTTTCTGTGTCGGTAACCGCGAATATCCGACACACGTTGGGGCTATGACGGTGACCCGGATCTCGGAAGAAGCTGCATTTTTTGGGCGGAGCCTGGTTTGTTTCCAAGACGTCCGAGTACCACCCAATCTGAATCTTCAACTGGAGCTCTCGCAGCAATGCATATCGTTATCAGTGGCGTCGAACAGCGAAACTTGCTGTCTGGGAAAAATTTGAATGAAAATCTTGCACTCGTATTTTGTTCAGACGGGCCGCGATCGGGTGTCTGTTCCCTGCATCCTCCCTTCCGCCTCGAGTGGCCGCGATGACAAGGCCTTGTCACTAAAAGGCGTACAGTAGGGTCCGAACAGAAGTAACTGAAGGAAGCTGGTCGCTTCGACGGACCAAGTAGATCCCGAAATCGCTGCAGCCATATGCAAGGCTTGTCCCACTATGAAAGTTTGTGAAGTGTACCCCTGTCTTTGGTCCCCTCCTTCGAGGCGGTAAGGTCATGCCTTCCAGAAGTATATGAGTCACGGAATTTTGTCCATACGTGTTGCCCTCGAAGTCCTCATTCCGCTTCAGTCTTCTGCTCTCGTCTTTCTGGTTGGGTGGGCGTAATCTTTATTCACTATTCAGTCAATACCTCTTTCTATCACTCTAACCATGGCACCGGCCGCGGTTTCTCCTGTGTCGCCTCCGTCACCCACGCTGGATAATACGTCCAAGCTAACCAAAGCGGGAACCGCGACAATACTCGAGAAGACAATCTCCAATGGACCGAAAGTGGCAGACCTTGAAGCCTCGAAACTGACTTTCACGCCGAACCTCAATCCGAAGCCCGTCCCAGCCCCCAACTCGGCCGAAGTATGGAGCCAAAACTACACGACAGATCACATGCTCACCGTACGGTGGACGGAGAAGAATGGCTGGGAAGCTCCTGAGATCCGACCCTACGGCCCACTCTCCATCATGCCGACAGCATCCGTCCTGCACTATGCGACCGAATGCTTCGAGGGCATGAAAGCCTACCGTGGCGACGACGGCAAAGTTCGACTCTTCCGACCAGATCGCAATGCCAGACGTTTCCTCCAATCAGCCACACGGATATCTCTTCCCGGCTTCCCACCAGAGGAGTTCCTCAAGCTGCTGAAGAAGTTCGTGGGCGTCGAGGCACCCAAGTGGATCTCGGAACCCGGCTCCTTTATCTACATTCGGCCGACCATGATCGCGACGGCGCCAGCCCTGGGTGTGCAGAGACCGAAGGAGGCACTGATGTATATCATGATGGTCATGTTCCCGAGTCTCGATGACCCATTGTGCAAGCCTCCCATGCCTGCTCCTAGTGCTGCTTCTGCGAGCAACGGCGTCGCTGAGGCGAAACCCGCGGCCCCACCCAAGGGCATGCGCCTGCTCGCCTCCAAGCACGACATGATCCGCGCGTGGCCCGGCGGCTTCGGCAATGCCAAGGTCGGTGCGAACTACGGCCCTTCGCTCGTCGCGCAGGGCGAGGCTCGCGCGAGAGGGTATGATCAGATCCTATGGCTTTTCGGGGAGGAATGCTTCGTCACCGAAGCCGGTGGGAGCAACTTCTTCGTATTGTGGAAAGATAAGACCACTGGACGGAAGGAGATGGTCACGGCGCCGCTTGGGGACGGTGTCATCCTCGAAGGCGTGACTCGCGCGTCGGTCCTCGATCTCGTCCGCTCAGGGAGATTAGGTGAAGACGTGGACGTTACGGAGAGGAGGTTCACCATGCAGGAAGTCATCGAAGCTCAGACCGAGGGCCGTCTCATTGAGGCATTCGGTGCGGGCACGGCATTCTTCATTGCTCCGGTGCAGGATATTCACTTCAGGGGGCTGGATCTTGTTCTCCCGCTCGGGCAGACGGAGGGGAAGCAGGGCGACGAGTTCGCAATGAAGGTCAAGCGCGCCTTGAAGGATATCATGTACGGGCAGTTGGAGGATGACTGGGGCGTTGTCGTCGAGGAGACGAGGGAGAGAACGTACGATGCATGAAGAGTTTATGTTCCCTGTCGACGAGGAGGCTCCTTTGTTAAACCCTTCGAGCACTGGCTGTGGAGGATCACGGTTTTCTTGCAAAAGGAAGAAAAGCTCGGACGGCATGGCGTAGGTGCATAGGTCATGGCATGAGTCCTGTTGGTGCCTTCATTTTGTACATATTCTTAAGGCGAAGCTTGCATGGCGGAACAATGGCATGAACATACACGACACTGGTGCCAGACAGAATCACTGTTCCAAAACCTCGAGAGCTCTGGGCCATCCGCAATAGTGGTACATTGCTCATCTGGTAACCAGGCCGTGATCACGAACTCTCGCCCTTGGCATCCTTACTCCGTCCTCCTGTACTTTGTTCCGTCTCAGCTCTTACCTCCCCGGCCTTTTGTCCCTCGACGTCGCCACCTTCCTTGTCGCCTCCCGCTTCGGTGTGCTCGACCTCATCGCCATCCTCGGTGACGATGACCTTCTTCTGCGCGAGGAGCTCAGCCAGACTGCCGTCCTTGTGCATGTTGATCAGGATGTCGCAGCCGCCGATGAACTCCTTGTCGACGTATAACTGCGGGATCGTCGGCCAGTCGGAGTATTCTTTGATTCCTACAGACGGCCGAATCTCGTCAGCCGAATGGGAACGGGAGGCGAAAAGGGTGCTGCTACCCCGCCGGTCACTGTGCTTGGACATACCATTCCTCAAATCCTGGTCCTCCAACACGTTAAAGGCCGTGAATTTGGCCGGGTCCACGCCCTGAAGGCCCAGTATTTGGATGCTCGTCCTTGAAAAGCCGCACTGTGGTGTCTCGGGCGTGCCTTTCATGAAGAGCACGACCGGTGCCGAGGCGACGGCTCTGTCGATTGCAGAGCGTACTTCTTGCGAAAGGAGGCGGGTATGCGATAGTTGGGAGGTTATGCGCGGGAGTAGGCTGTTGTGGGTGGCGGAGGGGGATAGGGACGAGAGCGCGCCGCGGAGGGCCTGTGCAGGGTCAGTGTTAGTGTCTGAGCGGGAAATCGAAGGTCGGGAATATCGCACGGGTAGTCTTAATGTTCTCTGGAGCATGGTTGTGTGGTGTGTGTGGTGTGTGTGTACGGTGAAGGGAGACAAAAGCTCGAGGTTGTCGTCTGCTGCGGCGTTGGAGAAAAGTGAAGATATGGGATGATGTCAAATGTTGACAAATTGGCCGCCGCTCGCTTGCCCCAGAATCACGCCGTCCGCTACACGTACAGTAGAGCGTATCCTCCATTACAAATACCGGAATTGATGCAGAGAAGAAATAAATAAATGAATATCGCTGGATGGGAATAAAGCTGTAGGTTACCGAGACTCGACTCGACGTGTCCCGTCCATTCGCACTGCACACACATACATATCCATGACCACAAACCCCACGACCAGCGGCGAGCGCTTCTCCGCTGCCGCGTTCGAGAACGATGGCAGGCACCACATTCTCCTCGGGGCGAGCGGCTCCGTCGCAACCATCAAGATCCCTCTAATAGCCCAGGCACTCGGCTCCCATGCCAACGTATCCATCCGTATCGTGCTCACCGAAGCGGCCGAGCAGTTCTTGCAAGGCCAATCGTCGGAACAGCCGACGCTATCGTCGCTGATCAACCTCCCAAACGTCGACGGGATCTACCATGACGACGATGAATGGTCGAAACCCTGGGTCCGCGGCGACAAGATCCTGCACATCGAACTGCGGCGCTGGGCGCACGTGCTCGTCGTGGCCCCCTTGTCGGCCAACAGCTTGGCCAAGATGGTCAACGGCATGAGCGACGGGTTGCTCCTCAACGTCATCCGCGCGTGGGATACCACGGGGCTGATTGACATGCGGAAGAAGAGGATCTTCGTGGCGCCGGCGATGAATACCGCCATGTGGAGGCATCCTATCACGAGGAAGCAGATCAAGGTACTAGACGAGGACTGGGGTGAGAGTGAAGACGGATGGGTCACGATCCTAAGACCTACGGAGAAGGAGTTGGCTTGTGGGGATACGGGCGATGGGGCGATGATGGACTGGAAGCAGATTGTCGCGCGTGTGGGGGAGTATTTGACGTTAGGGGAAGAGGGAGACGAGGTGAACGGAGTTTGAGGTTGAGTAGCGATCATTGAAGATTCGAAAGGCATTGGATATCGACCATTGCAGATTCGAAAGGGATTGAACAACGACCATTGCAGATTCAAAAGGGAATGAACAACGACCATTGAAGATTCAAAAGGGATTGTTATACAGTAATTGCGGCTACTTTCGACTCTTGCGACTGGCGCCGGCGGTACAGGTAGTCGCCCACCAAGCCAAGGGAGATGGTCCCGCCTGTGATCCAGGCCCCGTTCCTAAACCACCACCAGCAGTCCTTGACGTCCTCCAGATTCACCCGCCGGATCATGGTCGCCAGAGCCAGGGCTCCGCCTCCACAGCTACCGATAAAGAAGATGGGACCGGCGCCAGCAAAGTATCCGGCAGTGGCAAGGAGGGAGATCTGCGCCGCGGAGAAGACGGACAGAGCGACCTTGGAATTGTGCTCGTGCGCCTGGGCTATCGACTTGATGCCTGCCTTGGCGTCGTCTTTGATGTCCATGTACGCGTATATCATGTCGTAGTTGAGGGTCCAGGCTATGCAGCTGGCGTAGAGCGCTGCTGCCGCAGCGAGCGCGTCGGCAATTGATAAAAGATCGATGCCCAGAGCCGGGAACCCCATGATGGCTCCCCAGGAGAATGTGAGCCCGAGGACGAATTGAGGGTAATGTGTCACTCGCTTTGCAAGCGGGTACGCCGTGACGAGCAGGAGGCTGGGTACTCCGTAGTAAAGACAAGGGAGCGGAAACTGTAATAGCAAGGTCAGGCCCGTCAGGAGCTGTGCGCCTAGATACACAATCGCGTGCTCGACCGAGATGGCCTTTCGAGCAATCGGTCGTAGCTTCGTGCGTTCGACGTGGGGATCCAGGTTGCGGTCCCAGAGGTCGTTGATGGTACAGCCGGCGCCTCGCATTATCAGGGCGCCGGTAAAGAAGAGTGCTGTGGTTGAGACAACTTGCAACGGTGATGCCATGGCCATGGGAGCTGCTAGGAGCGTCGAGAACATGCAGGGAAGGAAGAGGTAGTACGTCCCTGCCGGCTTGTCCAGACGGATGAGTTCGGCGTAGGGGATCCACGATGACGGTAGCTTCGAGATGATACCTGTTGTCGGGGGCTTGTAGATCGTGGGCAGGTCTTGAGTTAGGGGTGAGGGTGATGCTGAAGTAGACTGATGTCTGTTATGGTTCGAGAAACGTCTTGATGTTGGTAAGCGTTCTCGATCGAGCACTGTCAACACGTGAACCTCTTTCTTTTGCTGGACCCATGTCGCTCGCCGGGCAGATGTTTGAGTTAGAAACCGTAAAGCCTTTTTCGTCGCCCTTGAGTGTAATGACCTTGATGTGCATAACATGTTGATTCAGCCTGTCAGAAAGCCCGCTCAACTTTGCCAGCTGTTCAGATTTGCTGCCCCAGCTGCATATATGATGTGCTCGGCTGCCACGGTGGATCGTGTCCTTGGGATCATCAGACGATGTCTTGAGTATACTGTGAGCCACCACTGTGATGCTTCCAGTGGAAGGCCTGGTGCACCTGCTTGTTGGAGGATGCTAGAGCGGTCATACGTCCATTTGCTTCGCCGTAAATGGCGGAGTATTGATACAAGCGCCCGAACTTTAGCGTCAAGGTCGAAGGCGCGTCGCGAGAGGCGGGCACCGGATACTTTCGTCGGTCGCTCTACACCTGCGACCCTCACCTTCAGTCTGCCTCACCATTCTCTCACTCTTCCTGCCCGCCTTCGCAGTCGCGCCCCTCTGGCGTGGTTGGAAGATGCGCACGAGAGCCATGCAACCCACTGTTGAACTCGACTCACCTCGGCTTCTTCATACCCGTTTCAGCGCCTTGCAGTAGGATGTGCATCATCCCAGAAACCCACTCAAAGAAGAGAAGGCTGTCTGTGTGAAGTAATTCTCTCCCCTGCGCACCGCCACTCTCGACCGAGGCATGCCTTCTACACGGCCATGCGCGGCCTTCGAGCCAATGGCGCCCGACTTCGACCTCAAGAGCCTGGTTGAGTCACAAGCGAACTTTGAATGGGTGGTGCGCATACACTGCGATATGATCGACCACCAAGGCCTCGAGAACTTTGAAAAGCTGGTCCTGATCCATGTCATACTAGGTGGGAAGCCACTGGTCATCGAGGGCTATGAAGGACGCCTCGACCGATGGACTTTTGCGCTCCAGTGGCTCCGCGACAACTGCGGCTCAAAGGGTATGTCCTGGTCCTAAGTGTGCTATGGAAATCACCTGTGCTGAAATGTGTTGCAGTCGAGAATGCGCGAGATCTCACCAAGAAGACTAACATCCCTTTGACCATCGGTCACTACCTGAACAACATGGCACTGTTGACGAACCAATGGACCCCACAAAACTACAAGGACCCTGAACGTCAGCGGATGTATCTCAAAGATATCGACTGTCCACAGCTATGGCGGGACAAGCTGGCAGAGATCCTTCCGCCTGGCCTCTTCTACCTCAACGAATCGACCGGCGACGTTGGTGGGTTCGGTGCGGTGGACGAGAACGACTCCATCCGACCCGGCATGAAGAAGGGCAGAGGCATTGCCAAAGCGGGCGATCTGATGAGTAGCTTGCCCAATGAGATGCGCGCCGAAAATCTCATGTGTTACGTGGGCCACGAAGGCACTTACACCCCCGCCCATCGAGAGATGTGCGCAAGCCTGGGTCAAAACATTATGGTGGAGGCTTCTACTGGTCTCATCGAAGATGGCAGACCCACCAGACCTGGCTCCTCAATCTGGTTCATGACAGAGAGTAAGGAGCGAGAAGTCGTCTCTGAGTATTGGCTTTCGCGGCTTGGCCATGATATTGAAATTGAGAACCATTTCGCGCAGGTCAATGCTTGGAAGAACGCTCCTTTCAAGGTTTATATCGTTGAGCAAAAGCCCGGCGACTTTATCCTGATCCCACCACTCGCTCCACACCAAGTCTGGAATCGAGGAACCCGAACCATGAAGGTCGCTTGGAATAGGACGACTGTCGAGACGCTGGAGATGGCACTTCATGAAGCGCTTCCTCGGGCCAGGATGGTCTGCCGTGACGAACAATACAAGAACAAGGCCATCATCTACTACACCATGCAGAAATACTCGAAGCTGCTCCGTCAGGCGGAAAGGACCAGGCAGAAATCTGTGGGGCCCAAGCAGAAGGCATCGGGCGACGCCAAGGTCCGACAGCTGGAGAAAGATTTTCGCAGACTAGAATTCCTGTTCTCGGAGATATTGGTGTCTGAAAGCTTTCTGCCCGATAAGCCTGAAAAGAAGGTGGAATTGGTTCCTTATGACAGTAACATTACCTGTTCGTACTGTCGCTGCAATATCTTCAACAGATTCCTAACCTGCCCCAACTGCGTTGGGCAATTGGCAAATGGAGACGAGGACACATACGACATCTGTATGGATTGCTATGCCATGGGCAGAAGTTGCGCATGTGTCTCAAAGCTTAGGTGGGTCGAACAATGGTCATGGGGAGAGTTGACGCAGAAACATGAGCAGTGGCGACAACAGATTCTGCAATATGATGGCAAAATCACCGAGAAATCGCCCAGGTCCTTGAAGATGGAAATAGACCGACTCGGCACCAAGAGAACCCTGGCGCAAGTTTGTCAGCTTGAATTGGCAAGGAGACCATTCCGCGATATTGCACGCCCACCATCCCCTGTACAGGCCGAGGAAGAGGTCGAGGTAGTGGGCGCCGATGGAAGCGTGAAGATCAAGAAAAAGGTCAAGCGTACAGACAAGTTCCTCCGAGAGCATGCGCGCTGTCACACCGACTGTCACTGGGAACCGAAGTGGAAGCAAGCTGCATGTACCCAGTGCGACAAGCGTTACTGTTATGGCACGCTGTTCCGTAGATTCGACATGATGCCACAAGATATCCTTGCCGATCCAAACTGGACTTGCCCTAGCTGCAAGCAAATATGCAGCTGCCGAAACTGCAGACAAAAGGCCGGCTACGATTACAAACCTTACACGCCCTCGGGCACTATGCTGGGCCACAACACAAAAGCAGTCGCGGACCCGCGGTCAGTGGAAAGTCTTGTTGACTTCAGCGTGTCCAATATTGGCTGGATCCAGAAGGCAGACGACGATCATGGTGACCAATCCCGCCGGCTTAAGAAGCGGCGAAAAGATGCAGAAGCTGCAAAAGCAAATGAGCCTGAATTGGGCGAACACTATGTTGATGACAGTGCGGACATGTCTGATGGTGTGGAAGCAGGTGTTTTACGGCTTGCAGAACAAGAAGGCTTTGCGATTGACCCAGCGCTGGGTACTGGTGGTGCCCTTACTGACTCGCCTGCTGGAGACGAGGACGACTTCGATGAAAACCCAGAGAGCGCGAGACGGCTGGGCGATTCGACCCCTCCAGACTCTCCAGCTGCGCTGCCTGAGGGTGGCGTTATCAGAGACCTCGAGCATGCCTACGATCGGACCGAGGCAATCACCTACGACTACCCTGACCCTTCAGTGGCTCTCCAAATTCCTGGCCCTGTCGAGGAAGGACAAACTGTACTGCCGCCGGGCTATGCACCAGCCAGACCCGAAGAGAGTGGGGAGATCGAGATGATGCGACAGAAGCGCAAACGAGCCAAGACGGACGACGGTGACAGACCTTACAACTATAAGAAACCGAACACAGAGAAGCAGAAGCAGAGAAAATCACTCATTGTGAAGCTGTCAATACCGATAGAGAAGCTGAACGAAATGGGAAAAACGGCCGACCTTGCCAGGCGGCCATTGAATGGAACCCTTCAGGTCCCGGCACCCGTCATCAGTTCCGATTTGCAGGCGCTCAACGCCGCCGAGGGCAATCCTCAGGCCTTGCCCAAGAAGATCAGACGAGAACCGGAGTATATCGAGGTGGAACGGGACGACGAGTTCATGCCTGGAAGATACCGTGACCGGAGAAAACGTGCACAAGATGGAGCTCCTCTGCCGCCACCTGACACCGAGATCACTCGAAGACAGACGCGCAAGCATCAGACTCGCTATGAGGAGCCTTCGGAAGATGAATTCAACGAGATGGTCGGACCGAACGACACACGGAACGAAAAAGGCAAGACAACTGCGAATCCCACGCCTAGCAGTGTCGTCAAATTAAGTGATCTTGAACTGAAACCTGATGCTTCGGATCTGTCCGAAGAGGATACAGGGAGTCATAGCTCCACCTCCAGCCCAGTCGTGGAGATTGGGCATCGAAGGCCGAAACCGGCACCAAGAGCAGCCATGAAGGCTCCTGCACCGGCTGCCAAGAGTGGTGTCGATCGTCCAGTCAGCAAAGACTCCACAGCAGAAGAAAGCGAGAGGTCATCGTTGTCCACTTCTCCAGCATTGCCTTCCAAGGGAGCCAACCTGGCGAAGCCAACTTCAACCGCTCCGGCGAAGACTGCCGCTGAAGCCGAGGCACAGGCGAATCGAAGAGCAAAGATGGCTTTGATCGAGTCAATGGAGTACGACAGTGATGGTCTTGATTATTCATGGTCGCAAGAATCGGTCTCAGACGAGCCCACAACGAATGGGAGAGCGTCCGGTCTACCTCAACCGGCACCCAACATGCAGTCAGCCACTGATACCGAAAAATCGATCAGCGGCTCCCCGAGCGTCGAATCCGTGAAGAAGCCCGTCATCGTTAGTAATGTGAAGGCGTCGGCCGCGGACTGGGTTGATAGTGATGATTCAGATGATGATGGCATGCCAACTGGGGGAGCCTGGGCCTCGATCAATGGCGGAGCTGCAACCGCGCGTCGGACAGTCGCCATGAAGACTACTAACCACGTCGGTAGTGGACCGGTCAAGAGGGGCCGGGGCAGGCCGCCAAAAAATCCAAAGTGATCTCACGAGAGACCAGAAACTGCGACAGGTGAAGAGGCCTGCGATGACGAGAAACTGGGAGTGCTGAGCTTCGACGATTCTTGCCTGTGTATTCGAGCGTTGTACGACTTTACAGCAATTGGCTATTGTACGTGGGAGCCACCTGATCAATGGACCAGTGTCAACAATGACCCAGCCGGACGAACGTGGACCAGCAACCGCTGTGCAAGGCTGGGGATTATGTGCGATGGAACTTGAGTAAATGTTCCCGTGTTGTAAATGAGTGTAGACACCAAGTGTGAATGCATCATGTTAGCTGGGGACATGCTAGCGCTCCTCGACAAGAAGGTACAAACGCATTCTGATTGATGCGGCTATATACGTGACATGGCGATCGCTTCTGTGGCTTTGAGCCGACCAGTGATGAACCATATCTACTGTACCAGCGGATGGATGACAGTCCGTAAGGCTACGGTCCGTAAGGCTGCAGGCCGAGAAAGTGGCTCCCGGAGTTCGCGGATATTCCATTCCGGCCACTGCAAGGCTGAACTATGACATGGCGTGACGGCCAGGCCGACGCAATTTCACGCGCCGCTCACATCTTCATCGACCAAGTCTCGTCTTGAATCCTGTTCGCTGACAATATCAACCATGAAGAGCATGCGCTTAATACAGCGCAATGCCATTATGTGGCATCTTTCATCTGCGCGCCCTGCGGCGCACCAGTCTCGAGCTCCTCTCCAGCAGTCCTTCCGTACCAGACCAATGCTACAGCAGACAATGCAGACAACATCCCCTACCTCACGCATGATCCACACCCAGCGAGTGAGAACCGCCTCACCATTTCAAATACTCCGCTCTTCTAGGCTTCGAGCCCCCAGAAGACCCGCGGGTCGCCGGTATAACTCCTCTACAGCCCCTCCAGACGCCGAGCCGACGTCGATCAAGGACCGGCTTAAGAAAATGTCGCGCGAGTACGGCTGGACCGCTGTAGGCGTATACTTGGCGCTCTCGGCGCTGGACTTCCCGTTCTGCTTCCTCGCCGTGCGGTTGATCGGCACGGATACCATCGGGCATTACGAGCACGTTATAGTGGAAGGGGTGAAGAATCTGCTGAAATGGCCGATCCGGGAAGCCGCGGGCGATGTGCTCGAGGAGGTGGCCGTTCCGGACGATAAGAGGGTGTTGGATGAGAAGAGCGAGGAGGAGGTGCTCAATGATCATGGGTATAGGGAGGCCGAGCGGGCGAATCGCGGGGATAATGCGAGTGAGTACTATCTCAGAGATTTCTTAGTCCGTTGAGTGTAGTGGGAGAAGCACACCGGCTAATACGAGACGCACTACAGGTCTATGGACACAGCTTGCTCTCGCGTACGCGGTGCACAAGTCGTTTATCTTCATTCGGGTGCCGTTGACGGCGGCGATCTTGCCAAAGGTGGTCAAGACGCTGAGGTCGTGGGGGTACAATATTGGGAAAATGCCAAGTAGGAAGGCGGTCACGCCTGGCACGGGAACGGGCGTGAATACTAAGGGGTCAAAGGTTAAGCCTGGAGATTGAGCGAGCAGCAGACGTGTGAGAGATCACTCGCTCGGTCCTGTCAGGACTCAGGACTCAGCTCATCCTCGGGGCGTTGGGCCTCGCCGGGACGATCCGCGCGCGCATGCTTGTCGGCAGAGACAGAGACACCAAATCCATTCCCAGCTCTGTTGGGTGTCTGTAGCCATCCTTTTTCATTGACATAGCGTAGACCTTTTGGTAATGTACAACACGGCTCCCACTCAATCTAACCTCTGGCCCTCCAAGGGATCCGTCGTCCCCTCCTTCTCCAACAAATGCACCTCGGTCCCGTCGTCGCCGCGTAGACTCCACTCCAAGGTCTCGAAGAAGCCGCCCCTCCGCTTCACGGCCACGAACTTGGTCTCCGCCACGCCCTTTGTCCCCTTAACCCGGAACCGGATATTGATGACGCCCTGCATGGGGCTCAACTCGCCGCTGATCCATGGCAGCTTGCTGGCAAAGTAGATCTCATCGCCCAGCAGGTCGCGGGCGTGGATGTTGGTGCGCAGTGCGTACAGGATACTATTGACCGTGCTGGACGTGGACTTTTCGTAGTTGAAGATCGCCAGGCTGGACACCGTGATTAGGAGGACGAAGATCGGGAGCGTCTTCAGCCAGACTGAGCTTCCGGTCGCGGGGTCGGGCAGTGCGCGGTCGGGTCGGCGGGAGAGGAGAGGGCCGGACCCTTCGTGGGGAGGAGGCACCAGAGGGCGGACTATGCGGTTGGGGTCGGCGGTGGGGGAGGATGAGGATGAAGATGAATATGGGCGGGAGAGCGTTTTCGGTATCAGGGTCGAAGGTATGGATGTGCGTGTGGGTGTGGGTGTGGGTGTGGCTATGGCTGCTTCTCGCAGTTGGTGGACGCGGAGGATGGAACGGCGCAGAGAAAGTGGGAGGCTGTGAAGCTGTTTGAGCGCCATGGGCGTCGTGAGGAGTTTCTTGCCGTTCATTGCGGGCTTCGGAGCGGTCGAGGTCGAGCGAGCTCTAGTCTAGGTCAACACATGTCCAGATGTGGTGGTGGTGGTGATACAGGACGTCGTGGACGCCCTAAAATCGTGCAGTACGGTAATGATGCCGCTTTGGCTCGGTTGCTCTATCTAACTAGCAAATTAAGGTTTATCCTATTACGGCTAGCTCCGATGTTGGGGCGAACGCCCTCACCATCGCCAGCAGCACCATTATCATCAAGCTGTATTGTGATCCACGGCCGCCATTTGCAAATGCGCTGAATCTGTCATATATCGGGCAGTGAGCCCTCGAAAGGAACGCGTTATTGACAGGCGGAAAAGGTCTCGGTGTGGCACTAGATTCCGGAAGCTGCCAGTTCAAACGCCACTGAGCATCGTTCCTGCTCAACCAAGCAGTTCCAGCGTGACGGCCCTGTTTTTCGACTGCGTTACCTTGCTTGCATACCTTACCTAATTACTGTACTATGTGTTCGAGGTCGGAACCTCCATTCCCTCCACCGCCCAGGCAAGAACCAGGTTTTCCTTCTTTGACGTCGCTGCGGCGTATGTTATGAATGCCGTCTGAACGAAGGCTCAAGTATCGGCATGCTTGACAGAGTCCACATCCTCATGAAACCGCCTTCTGTTATCCTTTCACTGCTTCCCACTATGCAAATGCCACGCAACCTGCGCTCAAGGTCCCATTCGATGCGCCATCTTCGACTACATACTGTGTATTTCTCTACTTCACCAACTTCCGTCTTTCCCTCCCTGTTGGGTGCAAGCTGCTACGGTGCAATGCCTACAAACACCATGGCCTGCAGGTCCTCCCTCGAGCGGCCTTCTATTGCCACTCTGCTGTGCCATCCGGCCTAGTTACCTCGGCCATGCACATTCTCACCGCCTTTGCAGCGGAACTCGTTCGGACGATCACAGACCTCTATGGCACAGAAATACTTAAGGCTATCCGGCTGAGGAGCGTTGATGTCCTTTCAGAACATGTGGAGCCAACCGTCATAGTACGTTCTATTTCTCCGGAAAAATTCATCCACACAGCTCGAACACCAAGATGGGAAATATGTCCGCAAGATCTCCATCGAGAACAGCTAGACTACTAGTAGGCGGTTTATTTGACGCGAGGAGATCAGGAGATCTTCCTTGAGGGTTGACCGAGGATGTCTTTTTGAGGGCAGGATGTTCACTCGGGAGCCCAGGTGAGTTGTACTCGTCACGAAGTCAATGTGATCGACTACCATTCACCCCAGTGCAGGATGTTAGGAACAATACTTGCTCCCACGTCGGCTCCTGAGACTACCAAGATCGATCGAGCTTCAGCAAAGCCTCACTACTATGTAACCCTCCTGTCGGAGCGAGGCGAAACAGCCCGTGCTGCGGCTTCTGCATATAACAATCCGGTGGGGAAGAGGCATATCTACAGAACGACCGACCCTGGCAGATAGAACCTATGGTGGACGATTCGCTGACCACACAGCATGAGCATTATGGCGCCTTGCTCCAAGGTGCTTGTCCCTGCGAGCTCGACGACGGGCCGCCTCCATCCACGTCGTCCGGTTCGTGACCAACCTGCCACGCCATTACATACTATGTAGTATTAAACCAGCTCTTCTCGTCTTTGCTGTCTGGGCATGCGCCTTGCGGACATGGTTGAGGAGAGCTACAACAACGCTGCTGGACATTCGTAACGAAATGCTTCGAACGCTGGAACCGTCGAGTTTGCATTGTCACAATGCCCGCTGGACCGCATGCAGAAGATCTCCAGGAGAAGCAACAGCGGCCTATGCTTGCTCTCTCCGACAACACTCTGACCTCTCCACGCGCTTTCCCGGGCCCGAAATCTCCGTTGCTACGGAGTACATGCCTCTCATGTACAAACGAGCCACTTGTACTCCGGGTACATGTTCACCGTCCCCCTGCGAGACTCCGCCGTTGCAAATTGTTTTCTCATTGCCCTGGGAGTAGTACTGGCACGCACGGACTTAAAGCATCGATATCTCCAGGTCGTTGACCAATTTGGACGATAAAATTGGCACATCTTGGAGCATGTCGAGGACTAGGCACTGCTTCTTCGAAACGTTCGGCGCTTGTGCGCTGAATTTCTGCACGAATCTATGAACGACTAGGATGGATTGAGGGCTACAACTCCTGAACTTCAAGTTGGGCTTAAGTCTTGACAAGGACTATCCTGGGCGTACGGGATATTTGCCCTTTGGATGTCTCCGAGATTCACACAGCTGATGACGTTGTGGTTCGCCCAGGTGAGGTCCTCGAGGAAGCCACATACGGCTGGTCAGCCGGACATGTTTAATGAAGGTCCTACAGTTGAAAGATTCAGCCAGAGACTGACGTGTTTTGCAACCTGTTCAGTAGCATGCGGAAAAGGTTGGGCGAGCTGGGATGCCCACGTTGCACAAGCAAGAAGCATAATTCATGGACGATTCAGGGGCACTGTACTCCGTATGGTTTTCTCGGATGTCGTTATGCTCGAATTGGTGGGCGGTTGGCCAACTCCCTTTGCGGCTCTTCGCGAAACACAAGCCCAGCTACTGACGGCTTTCGCGACGGCGCTCAGCCCACATCGCTGCTGCCACACCATCTATTGAGTGAAATGACTAAATGGTCGCACAGTCCTGCTGATGCAATTTCAGCCATGCAGCAGAGCTTCTGCTGAGGTGCATTGGCAGATTTGCAGGTTGGTGCCGATGCAAATGCGGCACGATCGAGGTAGGAGGGACACCGTTATTGACATGCTTGTATGGTCGACCAACTCAGTTGGCAAACCTCTAATTGACTTGTCAATCCTCCTACAACTCTCCGTCGCTGGGTTCCAGTACGCACTAAGCCTCGCTGGCATGGAGACAACTCTCTGTTCAAACTGCTTCTCCCCGATCACACATGGAGGACCAACAAGTTCCGTTGCACCACTATCTGTCCCAGCAGCCACCGACCCGTATCATCCTACCAATGTCTCCAACAGCATTGTGCTCGACTGGCCGCTTCTTCTGTACGCCGCTGTGATGACACCAACTCATGCTACGCAATAGCATGTCCCGACTGTCCTCATCCGCGACAACTTCAAGTTTTGAGTCGGATCACCCTTTTTCCCTGCATGTCTGGATGTGGATGTCCTGTTATTCCACGATTGCTCTCCCGGGTACTAGTATTTGGATCAAACTCACCCAAGGCATTGCGCGATTCCTGCAATGGTCCTATGGGTCGGGATGGGCGACTGTCGACACGCCCTAGAAGTTGGACCAGCCTTATTTCCATACGAAACTTTCGTCTCAATCAGTGGCATACATAAGTACTTGTACTCCTCACCTTCTCAGATCATCTCGACGTTTCCGCAAGCCAAGCCACTCTGACAACGGGGGAACCTGCGTGAGGACAACATATGTGGACCAACACAAATCCGTGTATCCTCGTTTATGCATGACGGCTTCTTGAATGCCTTAGCCCGATTCCAGTGGTGCTTCTTCACGGCTTGTAAGTGCCACTGCTGGAACTGATACAGAAGCTTGTGCGATTTCACCTCAGCGGCCAAATGACTGCACTCACGGACAAGGAAAGGCCGTCCCGTCAAGTAGCGTGCTCTACCTGGTCTTGTGGACTATATTGACAACTTGCACGACTCTAGCTCTAGGGGACGGAGGCTTCACACGAAGACAAGTCTTCGGAGTTTTGTCCCGCAGAGATCGACTCTCTGCGGACCAGGCAGCTCTACGTGGTGAAAGCGGATTACCGCCGCGACTTCACATCTGCGTTAGAGTCCGTGATATTGGGAGAAGGCCTTGGCACTTTGTCTAACAACATCTACTGTCGTCGGAATCGGATAGTCAGCATCGATATGCTCTCGGAAATTTGGTCAGGCAGGCCTAGACGAATAAAAAGTACTTACTTAGTATACGGTGAGACGAATAAGAGGACTAAATATGGCTGCAGGATAAATTGATACAATAGATAGTTCCCTCGTGCGACGTGTGTATAATTAAGATGTTATAAATAATATAGACACAGCAGGTGCTATACATAGTACTTAGTAGAGATTCTATACTTAGTAGTATATACTAATTAGTAAGTAAATGACAACTATAGAGATATACTAGTATTATTGTACTATATTAAGTTAGTAAATATAGGATATAGTACTAGTACCCTCTCCGTACCCGGATTACTTTATTCCGTTATCTAAACTCTAAGTAAGTAGTACTTAGTATACCCGCACGGCCGTTACTATGAGTTCCTACTAGTACTATAGCGAAGACCGCGTTACGGGTATACCTACGAGTTTAAACAATGAAATAAAGTAATCTTACTTAGTACGGAGAGGTTAGCTAAGTATTAAGTAGTACTAAATAACACTAAGCCTCAAAAGGAAAATTCGTACTACTATTAAAGAAAAGAACACTAGCAAGTAAGTACTTTTAGCTTCGGTATAGCCCGCCTAAGGGTGGGTTAAACCAGTCTGAGATCGATCCCAGACCGATCTGGAAGCGATCTGGAAGCGATCTGAGATCGATCTGGGACCGGTCTGGGACTGAGCTGAGACCCTGAAAGCGGTTTTGGTAACTATTCCACTTAAGGTCTCAGCTCGGTCCCAGACCGATCTCAGATCGCTTTCAGACCGGTTCCAGATCGGTCTGGGATCGATTCAAGATCGATATAGTGTAAATAAAAAAAGGTCGCGAGTTCGAATCTCTTTTTTCTGGAGTTTTTATTTTTTATTTCTTTATTTTAGTATAATACTTAACTTTTCTTACGAGTTTTTTTATTTATATTTACTATATTTTTTACGCTTGATAAATATATACTAAAGATATAGTAAATATACTTATTTAACCTAATTAAGTATACCACGATCCTAGATCGGTCTCAAACCACTCCAGATCAGTTGAATCGATCCAGCTGATCCAGATCAGTCCCAGATCGGTCCCAGACCACTCCAGATCGGTCTCAAATCGGTCTCAAATCGCTAAATCGGTCTCAGCTCGAGCTGAACCCGGGTCCAGACCGGGTTAGACCCCCTAAGGGGGGCAGCTTAGAACTTGAACTGAACAACTTGAAGTGCGCTCTACGCGAAGCCATCTATTCTCTCTGACCCTGCCGGGGCGCAGGTGATGTCGTCGCTAGGTGCGAACAGAGGCCGCCAAGCTCAGGAGTTCATCAATGCCGCACCCTTGGCCAAGACTCCATGACCCCAATGTCATGAGGACAACGTTGGACGCATCATAAGTACATACTAAGTACTTATGAGCTTCCACCCCTGGCGCAGCTGCATGACAGAGTTGCCAGGCTCACCAATCCGCTCTTCAGGGTCTCGTCGCTGTAGTGTGCCAGACGGTCCTGTGCTGTAAAAAGTCGCGGAGAAGAAGACCATGGTGGTCCCAGGTCGCAACTTGAACCTGAGTCCGATGTCTGAGACTTGCCTTTGTTCCTTCGGGATCACCCCCGCAGACGATGCCATGGGCTGATCTTGAGTGCCACCGAGATCCGCAAGGACCATGCTGCCCGCTGGCCGCCGTAGGTCTTCCTCGAGCTCTGCGAGCAAGAAGTCGAAGAACATGAGGCAGTACGGAGTATGTGAGGGCCTCTGCACCCTCCTGGGTCAACAGCTGAGCGGCCTGGACGACTTACATAAGTACTCAATAGTACTTTGCCAAGACCTGTGCGATCGGCCAATATCAGTCCTCCCCAGGAACCGTAGGCGCTGCACAACATGTAGAGCTTGAAAGCGATGTCCAATGGGTGAAACATGAGCAGATCCGTGCGTGTATTGGACGTTGATCCATGGCGAAGAAATCCTTCAGGCGATGTCGATTTGCCCATCCGACTTTGAATGTATGCGAAGGCGTCGAGCTGGCACGAACTCGTGGAGCGAATGCGGCGGTGGGGTATGTCCCGCCATCTGCACCAGACGGATCTGCCGAGCACAGCTGCGCGAGCACATCGCGACCTATGCTGGCTGGTGTGCAAATACTTGCACCAGCAAGAAGCAAGACCTAGGGGCGCAGGCACCAGGTGGTCGTGATACAGCAACTCTGTTGAGTTGTTCGGCAATCGTCCTACCCGACCTGGTGTAAGTACTTAGTATGTACATAGCATGCGGGAGAGGCTTCGGTAAGATGTTCTAGTCAAGAGCTCGTCTGCCGATAGAGACTTCGCGGCCACGAAGTTTCCGATCGCGCTGCTCACGCTTGACGTAGGAGGAACGCCACGAGCGGGACCTTTTGAGACTGAGGTGTTGGACGGGCAGTTCGCGTTCCGCTATCGACGAGGTTGTTGGAAAGCGAGAGGACGTCTCTGGCGATGCTCTCGTGAGCCTCCTGTGGTCACCACTCGCCCACACTGCTGGTGACGCTGGGAACCACAACGGCATCAGCGTCGACAAACGAAGCCCTAACACCGAGAGGTCACACGTAAGGTGACTCGCATGGACGCATAGACGAGGTTCCTGGTCGTCTCTCGAGCTCTTTCTGCGTGGACTCCAGGGGAGATCACTGCATTTTCTGATCCGGCCAACTGTGGAAAGCCGCTCAGAATGTCGTTGAAGTTGTCGCCGCTGCCACCAGCCGTGCTGATAACTCATTGTGGTTCTTAGCAGCGTGTGGTGACTTCTTGTCTGGGTTGCCGTCGATTATGTCACAGTTGCGCCACGATGCGACCTTGTTGACCGTTGCGACCCAGCCACCCAAGAGTCGTTACGAAGCTCATGCCGGTGCAAGGAAAAGGATGTCTCGGTGGCGGCTTAAAACTTGTGAACCCCGGTCCCAGCCACATCAGCACTGCCGCCTGTACGAGCATAGGGCAGGGGCAACAGCCGGACAGACCTGAAGGGCCACCAGGCGAAAAGATCACTGACGCGTCCGCTTCGACGAGCAACCGCGTCATGGCTTCTGTGCAGACGTAGGCAGGTGCAAGAATGGAAGCCGAGCAGGTTTGTAATCAAGCAGGGCACCTGATGCTGCAATAGAAGCATAGTCCGACGGCGACGATTCTGATTCCACACGTTGCAGTCTCCGTCAATTTCTGGTCCCAGGGATGCGTCGCGACGGGGCCGCTCAAGAAAAGAACTCGTCGCGATGTATTAGAAAGAGGTGTAAATTCTTTCCTTATCGATGCGGGTTCAGGGGAGGCGGCGAAATAGTGGATGCGAAGTAACAGTGTATCTGTAGTACTCGCTTGACCAGAAATTAAGGTGGACAAAAAGAGCGTTGCGTTGAAGCACCCATTCCTGGACATATTCAGTCAGATCACGGCCTTCAAGAATTGCAAAAAGAATTGCCTCCGTTGAGAGTCGAACTCAAGACCTCGGCATCACTGTAGTATGGTACTAGTCTGTGTTTGATGTTAGAATCGCGATATACACCCCGGTATATGAACTGAAACTTACGCCGCGCTCTACCAACTGAGCTACAAAGGCAGGATTGAGTCTCCCGGGAATTATTGGCGAACTTTAAGATACTACAATATGTATCCAGCAATAATGCTTCCCCCTTCTATGTGTGGGCTAAATAAGCGCTAACCGATCAAAAGGCCTACCTACCTCCAATCACTGTAGGCCAATGGGATCCGGGAAGCTCCCAACGAACCCCGCCAGCCGACAACACTTCCAAGGTTGATTTCTGTGACCGACGCATGCTTGCAATACTGTCACTACTAGACTTGGAACAGCTACCCGAATGGCATACAGAAAGGATCCTCGCCCGGACAGATCGACTCAACAAGTTGGAAGCAGTTGCCCACGTACGGTGCGAAAGACGCACACCCATAGGGGTCAGGCATTCGGCTTCGGTGCCCGCTATTCTCGTCCCGTCCATGACAGGACAGACAGCCTAAGTCTGTCGTGGCCGTCCTCTCTGGTTGCTGTCCCAGTCAGCAACACTCTCATCAGTTTGTACCGTGGATTGGGGTATCATGTCCTGTACCCATCGCAAGATATACGCTCCCCTCGCCTGTCGTGCAATCCTCAACCCTCCTGCACTCCAACGTTGCGTTGCCGTTGCATTTGCCAGGCTTCTCTCTGAACCAGGTCTGCCAATATAAGTTGCTAAAGGGACAACGGAAATACTTTTTTGAATTCATACTCGCTCAATACGCTAGCTTGCCTACGAACACACACCTTTCGTCAATCGCCGTGCAGCGTCTTCAAGACTTTTCTGCACAGAGACTTGCCAGCTTCACAGCACCTACACGCTGCCCGTGCCATAGTGCTTTCGTGCATTCTTTCCCTAAACGGCAGTCTCCCATGCTGACCATAGACCACGCCAATACCGCTTCTTGCTACCAATGCTTTTCCAATACAGCCAATGCCTCAATGTCCGATCGCTGTCGTCTGATAAACTGCTGTCGATACATGAGGACCGCCTTGTAGGTTCAAAATGGTTGCGCATTCCATCTCTCACAGATGATTTTGATCGCCTGTGTCGGCGAATGATTATCTGGTAAGTCTGCATGAACTACAATGCGTATGGGTTCATGGATCGAATGGTCAAGCATCTACGGGATATGTCAGTGACGGCACGATAGGGCGACGATGGGTCGGAACTTACGGTGGACTCTTCGTGAGGTCGGTCTTCAAGATGACCGGCACACGAGTCATCTCAGTCACGTCCTGGATGTATTCACCACCTTCCTCTCTCAACTTGAAATAGCTGAGATACTTCTCTTTGTCGGTCAGATTATTCTCTGGAATGTTACCACCCGCCTTGGCAATTCTGGAGTCCGACTGGGTCCTGACAGGTCCGGTTGATGAGCCTCCATTACGGCTGGGAGATGGTGGCAAACTCTGAGTAGATCGGTCACCTTGGTTGTTCAAAGACACTCCTGATGCCATCTCTGTGAGCTCGGACGTGCTGTCGTCCTCGTCGTCGTCGAAAAGCGCATCAACATCATCGGTCGACATGGTATTGCTGTCAGTCTGTTTGCGTTGGGATTCGTATCGTTCTTTGGCACGTTCTCTGGCAGATTCGGTTGCACTGTTCGTACCCTTGGTACTTGCTGACCCACGAGGTCTCTCATCTTCAGGGATGTAAGCAGATGAGGGAACGCCCTTTTCCCAATAGAGCTCGAGGACTCTTTCATCCTTGCGGAATTCGGCTTTCTTGAGCGGAAGCTGGTCGCAGTGAACACGCTTCTCAAAGCCGTACTCTGGGATGAGGATATCAAAGGCAGACTCGTACACACAAATGACGATACCCTCACTGATGAGATCGCCGCCAATTTCTTTGCTCTTCTTGTCCATGAGTCGGCAGGATTCGATGTGGACGCTCTGCTCCTGTGCCGCATGAGCGGAATCTTTCTTGTTGTTGCATTGTTCCGCCGTCTTGGCCAAGCTCTCCAAGTCTTCGTTGAATTCGACACTGCCATTGGACAGAGCAGCCTCCAACTGGCGGTGGACGACAATGTCGGCGTATCGGCGCGAAGGATTGGTGAAATGGCTATACAGAGGCAAGTTCAAAGCAAAGTGCTGGCGATGGTCGTCTCCGATTTGGTTGCCGATGTAATACTTGGCACGCTGAAGGGTCTTGACCAGGAGCGTCTCCATCCCCTTGCGTAGAGCGGCGTCCTCCACCTTGAAGAGACTGTTCTGCAAGGTGCCGCTGCTAGAGCTGTCGATGTCATAGCCGGCTTTAGTCATGCGGTCCACAAACGTCAGAAGTCGACGTGGGTTGGGAGGCGATTGTCTTCTCAAGAAAGCCTTGTCCGGCATGGCAGTAAAAATCTTTTGGGCGACATAGAAGTTGGCCTTGGCAGCAAGTTCTTCCATGATCTCGTGGGCAGCAGAAGTGGTGAAGATGTTCTGTTCAACTGGCACATTCTCATCGTCGAGCTGATAAAGCAGTCGGAGCGGAGCGATGTTCGCAGAACGGTTGCCGAAGCGAGCTTCTCGGAATTTGTTCGCCAGCTTGTGCAAAGTCTTGATGTCCTCGACGGTGGCGCCTTGTAGTCCTGCTTGCTCGCCGCCCCTGATAACGGCGTCAATTGTCTTGTACGACAATTTGCCTGAACTCTGGATGATGGACTTCTGGATGGTGGGTTCTCCCTCGATCTGGCCAGTTTCGCTGTCGACCTTGAAGATTACGCTCACTGTCAAACGGCCCTCACCTGGAAGGAGGGAGCAAACCTCGGCACACAGTTTGGGCGGCAGCATGTTGACGGCTCTGGTCATCAAATAAACGCCAGTTCCTCGCTTCTTGGCCTCGCGGTCCACCAACGAGTTTGCCTTGACAAAGTGCGCCACATCCGTAACGTGGATACCAAGTTCCACCAATCCGTTGTCAAGCTGTTTGATGTGAAGTGCGTCGTCGAGTTCATTGGTGCCATTAGGGTCGATTGTGAAGGTCCGCTCATTGCGGAGATCAAGACGAGGACTCAAGCTTTCCTCACTCTCAGTCTTTAGCGACCAGTCATCCCACCCAACACTCTTCAGAACCGCATCGGAAAACTCGTCGGAACCGAAATTGTTGTCTCGCAGCAATGCGTCAGTCTCCACACGAAGATCGCCCATCTCCCCAAGCTGCTCAACCAGCGTGCCAAACGGATGCAAAGATGTGATGGGCCAGCGCTTTATGCAGGCCACGAAGATTCTGTTAGCGTAATCCATGTGCTTGTCGACAAAGTCTCGAGGGGCTTGCTCCGTGGGGATCGCAATCAGGGGGACACGCTTGTCAGTAGGCTTGAACCAGACGATCTTAGGTTTGTCCTGCATACGAGACTCGGATCGCGAATGTCCACCGTCACGTTGCTGTCTCTCAGCCTCTTGTTTCTCTTTGGTGGCCTGACTGCTTGGGCGCAAAAGACCGAGGGTCCCAGAGAACATTTGCCCTGCGACACGCTCAATAACTGCAACGACGTGACCGGCATAGAGTGGCTTTTGCTCATCGCTGATTTCCTCTTCCTCCATGAGAAGGAGGCTCTGCCCTTCGACCTCAACATCATCATTCTTCTTTTGTGTCGGGCGTTGACGAAGACTGCCACGTCGGCGAATGCTACCATCTGGTGCAATGGACGCGGTATCAGTAGTCGAGGAGGTATCACTCTTGCCATTCTGACCGGGACCTGATGAGCGAGTATCAGTAATGTCCTTGCGTTTCTTCTTTTCTTCCTTTTCACGCTTCTGGCCCCAGACTTCATCCACATCAAGCAGCTCGACGGCGACCAAGTCCCCCTCGAGAGCCCGGTTTCGGTCTTTACTGCCGCAGATGAAGATGTCGGCGTCGAGATCGCTCGTGGTGACGTAGGCGTCGGAACGATTCTTTTTGTTCACGCGAAGAATGCCGGCAACCAGCTGGCCGTCATTGAGCAGAGCAGGAAGGGTAGCTTGGGGGAGGTAGGGAGTAAAGAGGGTCTTTCTCTGCTGTTGCTGTTGCAAGCCCATTGGAGGGGCATGCTGGCTGGCTTGGAGGCCACCGAGCTGGGCACCCTGCAATGCCTGTAGCTGAGCAATTTGCAGAGCATTCAACTGCTGACCGGCAGGCATAAAGCCGGGCATCATCATCTGACCCTGCTGCAATTGAACCAGTTGAGGTTGGCCGGGATATTGGAAGCCACTCATGGAGCCCATAGACTGATTGATCGATCCACGGTTGCGGTGGCCTGGCTGGAAACCCATGCCCTGAGGTTGACTGAACTGGCCCATTTGCTGTTGTGTCTGATCAGTAGGTTGTTGATTATTCTGCTGACGCCAATTTCCTTCGAAGTTTCGAGATCCTTGTCTCGTATGACTGTTCTGGCTTCCACGGCGTTGGAGATCGGACTGGTTACCTGCACCAGCATCACCTTGAGGTGGGAATTGGAAGGCGCTATTCCCGCGGCCAGCTGCACCGCCACCACGAACACCTCCAGCAGCCATACTCTGACTGCGACTGTGACCGACATTGCGAACATTGCCAGCGCGGCCAATACCAAGACCTCCGGGGGTGACAGGCGTGGAAAGCCTATCGTCAGATGGAGTGGACGCCACCGGGCTTTCTACAGTGCCAGCAGCACCTGGGATAGGAAACTGGAAACCGGCCGCGGTCCTCTTCTTCTCTGCAAGCTCGGCAGCCTTCTTAGCTTCGGGGAGTGCGAGTGAGTGACGCCGTGCATGGCCACTTTGTGCAGAGCCTCCTCTTGTGTTTCCGCGTCCCCCGGTATTTTCACGGTTCTGCCCGAGAGCCTGCTGGTTGAAGTCGCCATAGGCAGTGCCGGCAGCGCCAGCAGAAGGTGCTGGGGGAGGTCCCATAGCCATACCCGGTAGGGCGGACTGATTCCGTCGATGAGCAGCAGGCTGAGTTGGGGGATTGCCCTGCATTCCCATCTGCTGCTGCATCTGAGGAAACTGGAAGTTGGGGTTGTTGTTTGGGGGGAGCCCTGAAAGATTGGGTTGCCCTTGGACAGGGGAATAGGCAGGCATGCCTTGCAAAGGTTGCTGGATTATGCCCATGTTCACATACTGCTGATGAGTGGCAGCGATTTGTTGCTGTTGTTGTTGAAGCAATTCAATTTGTTGCTGAAGAGCCAGCTGTTCCATCATGAGCGGGGTGAGCTCAGAGGGACTTCGTCGATGGGCGATATGGAGTCTGCGCCCTGCAGGGCCTGGCACGCCAGATTGACCTGGTTGCGCCATCTTGTGTTGTGTGCAGAATTGAACTGTGTTTCCTAGCTCTTCTTTTCGCTCGAGCTGGCGAGCTTGAGAGAACTGGTGGAGGGATAAAGGACAATGCTTCGGGCTGTTCAAGAAAGCTCGTGCACAGGGAAGGGAAGGATGCCAAGCTGTAGGTGAAAGTCAGTACAGACTAGATTACATGACAGCGATGTTCTGATTAAAGACGACGGGATGGATGCTTAGGGAAGAATGTGCATGGGATGATGTCCGCTCAAGCGCGGCGCAAGGAGATGATGAGACTCACCAGAAACTTGCCGAGCAACCTCTGTATGGCAAGACTGTTATCGATACTCTCAACCTGGCTTTGGCGTGTACCGCTCGAACGTTGGGAAACGATGGTTATGAAGCTGGATGGAATTGGGTATTCTGTTGACAAGATCTGGATCCTACGGTCGAGGTGGAGTGACCGGGCAGCGTCGGGGTCAGTGAAGAGACTAAGTGCGACGGTAGCGTAGAGCTGATGGCCGTCGCGATGGCAGTGATGACAGCTCAGGTGCAAGCAGGAATCGCTAATCGTGACTGCTAATATGGTGCAACAGAATCTGGTTGCAGGCAGGCTCAACCCGACGTAAGATTCTTTTGGGCGAGGGAAGGACAGGAAACGGAAGTCGACGGGGACGATACCCGCAGTGGCGGAGGGCAGGAGCACACGAGGGAGTGACTCGGCAGGTTTCAAGGATTGTCTGACCAACGTGCAGCGATAGAGCAAAGACAGAATGGAGGGAGAGGATGATGAGCAAGAAAGAGGACGACGAGAGGAGGGGAGACCGAGATGGGGGATGGGGATGGGGATGTGGATGTGGATGGAAGGGGGACGTGTCTGTAAAAGGTCTTGGTGTTCTTCTGCTAGTGTGCGAGTTGTGTGCGGCGCAACGAAAGGCTCCCAGTGAGGCCACAGCTAACACTTGGTTCATGCTCACTCGCTTACTGGTACGCCATGGAGAGTACCGCAAACTCTCTAGACATATCTTCCTGCCCTATTGGCGACGTAGCCGTGTATCAGATCACCTTTGGCCCCCTCTTTTGTCTGTATGCTCCGTAGAAAGAACAGACCATCGCCGCCCTTGCCCAATTCTCCCTTTCACTTGGTCGCACACATCGGGTGAGGAGCTTCGTCAAGCGCTGTGCAAGGGGTACCAAGTGAAAAGAAGTATCTCTTGTTGATCTAACTACGTTGCCAGCCTTCTTAGACACCGAAATACCGCCCAGTGAAATCATGAACGGCTGTGATTCAACTGCACAATGGGCGCAAAATCGTTGATGCCAAGACATGTTGCGGCGTCACAAGCCGGTGTCCGCCCGTACTTACTGTGTACAGGGGGCTCTCCAGGCCCCAGTTTAGGCTTCCTTGGGCGCACATCACCCGGCGACCCAGGCGAGACCTTCCCCACCACGCTCTAACTGAAACACCCCTGCCATTCGCGGTCGTCTGAGACTCGAACCAACTCTTTCTTTGTTAACTGCCAAAGAGTCCATCCGATGGAACTTCAGCACACTCAAGTCTTGCCCCGTGATCGTCCATCAGCCAGCCCTGGCGCCTCGTCTCGGCTCCCCAGATCTCTCGGCGCCATCGACGCGTTCGGCAAGTCGTTGCATTAACGGCAGACTTTGGTACGCTCAGCAGTGCAGAGGACAGCCTCGCTCGAACAGTGCTCATACACTCTTCCGCGACAAGTCAGCTGTCGACGCGTCTCTGACTGTGAGCAGTCTCTGCTAGCGGTTCTCAACAGCCGGCGTTCAGCTTTTCTGGTTTAGTCGCGACCATTTACAAACTTTCACCCGACGGCCGCATCTCTCACCACCATCAATCATTTGGACTCCTCGACTGCCATTGGTCGGCTTGAGCACCTCGACATCACGCAGCTTGCGTATAATTCCCAAAGTGGTCTTGACAGTCCGTCCACCGCATGAGTCAAGGGTGGTTGGCCCAAGCCACGGTCACGTGCCATCAAGATGACCAAACTTCATGCTTCGCCCTTTTCAGCCAGAAACAGTCCCAGAGGTCGAAGGAATGACGACAGTCCCTCGCGGCAACTACAATGGGAATTGGACCGGGCATTGGGTCAATTACAGTTACACGAAATCGAAAGTTCCAAGCTTCATGCCTATCAGAAGCGTCAGCAGCAGGACGAGCTCGATGCCCGAGAAGCGGCCCAGGCTCATGTTCATCAGCTAGAGCTCAATGCTGCCAGCGCCCAGCATGAGGTTGTACGAAAGCAGGCCGAGGCTGTCCTCCAGGCCTACATCAAGAAGGAGGAAGAAGAACGACGAAGGCGTGAAGAAGACGAGCGAAAACGGTTAGAGGAGGAAGAACGACGAAGAAAGGCAGAGGAGGAAGCCCGCAGAAAAGCTGAGGAGGAGCTCAGAGCTCGAAAGGAGGAAGACGAGCGTCGCGAAAGGGAGGAGCGTGCTCGACAGGAGGCGGAACGTCGCGCGAAAGAGAAAGCTGACGCAGAAGAAAAGGAACGGAGAGAAAGGGAAGCTGAGCAGCGGAAGCAGCAAGAGGAGAACGCAAAAGCTGAAAAGGAAGCCGCTCTTCGGAAGCTGCAAGAAGAAGAAGCGGCCGCTAAAGCAGCACCAACACCCCAGCCAAGTCAAGCTCCTTCTTCGGATATCGAGCAGCAACACCGCGAATACCTTGCTCTCCACAAGAAGCTGAAGACCTTTCGATCAGAGTTCTGGACATCGACCAGAAAGGACCCAGCCTTGAAGCCACACGTTGGTGACATGCGACGGGCCATTCGAACAAGTGTGGGACAACTGACCGATGACAAGGCGGCTAACAAAGTAGCGGTAAGTATCACTAGCCGCACTTTGGCGTAGGAATGACCTCTATACTAACATATATTACAGCACGATCGAGTCAAAACAACTCTGCTTCGAGCACTGAAGGAGCTGCCATCGCCTCCAGCATCTGTCAGCGAGTTCTTACCAGTACATCTCAACCTTGGGGACAATGGTGCGACCACAGTCCCATCGTTGGCTCTGTATCTTCTCTCGATTTTCAGTAAAGCCGTCATCGCCGCCTTCGTTGGCGAATGCGCTGTCAACCCGAAGGCAGCTGAGCCGATCGGCACCCTGGTTGCACAGATCTTCTCGATGCCCGATCTCCAATTCGGCCGAAACGCACCTGCCGATGCTTCCTCCCGACCCACACCAAGTCAGTCGCTGATACCGATTCTCATGTGCAAATTTCATGCCACGGCTCCTATCCTCTTTGGCATCTCTGGCTCCGAGTCCACCACAGCAGGCAAACTCCGGCTTGGCTGGCGTCTCGATAGGATGGATGATTCCGCCGACTCGAAACGCGCCTTTACGACTCAGAACAAACACTACGATCGTCTTACCGGCCTCGGTGTCGGGTACGCCTCTATTGCGCTGCGGAACTTCTCAAAGGCTAGATTCCAGAACCCATGGCCACCCGTGCATTTCTGGTCGAGTCTGGCGCATATCATCAACACCCGTCCGCAAGAGGTCCAGACAAGTCATCTCATCTTGTTGAAGAACATGTTGGAGAATAATTCCATCGATCGCTTTGTGCTCTTCTTTGGGGCTGTCGGCGTCGCAGCGTTGAGGCAGGCAGTTGTGGAGTTTCCGAAGACCCTGCCGCATGAGCTGCAGGAGAAGCAAGTGACCAAGTCATTGCAACTGATGGTGGAAGGGTGGAAGAAAGAGAATCATTTCTCACTTACGTAGGCTGCGGGCCTTTTCGCTACCATTGGAAGTGCGGAGATCCCAGACTCTCGAGACGCCAAGTACTACCCTTGGGTAACCGTGATGCTGCTGAGCAGTCGCACGAGGCGCTTTTGGTCCGCCACGGATTGTCTCAGCGGTACACATTCGGTATTAGTGATAGCGAGGTGTTGCGAACATGAATGAAGGCCATGCCAGCCGCAGATGGCAACCCACATGCTCCAGGGACAGTAGGAGTTTGAGGCCAAGATTCTCGTATACTTATTTTCTTACCGTTGACTGGCCTCACCACGAATCTCACGGCAGATGTCTCCACGTGCTTTGGACTCGACTGAACTCGAGCTCGCGAAGCGGAAAGGGCGTCTGGTGCGGGTCAGCTCATTCTCACCGGGCATACTGTGTACTCTGTACACGATGAAAACTCCGCACGCCTTTCTGCCTCGCCGCTTGGCCACTGCTCAGCCTTCGTATTACCCAACTTGGCGCATCTGAAGCTGAAGGCCTCCACCACATGCAAAGGGACAGCTGAGCAGCAGCGTCCTGCCGGAACAGCTGGATATGAGAGGGATGTAGGATATAATAGCTGAGGCAGAGCACGTCGCAGCTACAGCAGAGTGCATCCTCAGACATTGCATTGACCAAATCCTCGTGTTCCAGAACAGAAGCAGCCTCAAGTACACACAGCGAACCGGCATGGACCGCTTCTGCTCCCACGACCTTCACGAACGAATTCAAGTCCTACTCTCTTGAAATCCCAGTTCCCGGATCGGTAATCAAGCACAACCGCACTGCACAATGAATCGAAAAGTCCACCTCGTCCGCCACGCCGAGGGCCTGCACAATCTCCGCGACGATCCTACAATCCCAGATGCTCCCTTGAGCGAGCGCGGATTTGACCTCGCAGAGGACTTAGGCCGGCGCTTCATCCACGACAACTCGGACAGCGTGGGCGCCATGCTGGTCTCGCCGCTTCGCCGAGCCATCCAGACTTCGCTGGCGGCATTCCCTCGCGTCCTCGGCGCGGCACATTATCCCGTCAACTCGGGCAGAGGGGTCAGAACCGGTGGGGTGACTCTGCTCTTGGATCCGGACTTGCAGGAAATTAGTAGTCTGGCATGTAATGTCGGATCGCCGCCACGTGAGCTGCTGGAAGAGTTCCCCGAGATGGGCGCGCAGATTGGGGGTTTGCCGTCCAGGTGGTTCGAGAAGACGGGGTTGTGGTCGCCTGCTCGTGCCGCCGTCGCGCAGCGGAAAATCAGGATCCTGCAGCGGCTGTGGGACGTTTCCGAGGAGTTGCAGAGCAGTCCAGACGGGAGGGAGGATATCGTCGTGGTGACGCATGAAGGGATCATATTGGTACTCGTCCCAGACGCGGAGGTGCCGATGGGAGCTTACAGGACGTTTACCTTGGTCAAGGCGGGGACGGAAATTGTGCTTCGGTGAGGGAGGAAAGGGCCACCTGATTACGAGGAAAAGGACGCCGATAGAGTCGGAACGAATGCGAACACACACAGCAGGGCAGGGTTTCCCATCAGCTCGCTGGACAGTGAGCACTACATATACTCATCGTGCTGCTCTGCGGATTTCGGCCATGTGAAGAACTTTTTGGTGTGGTTTCTCCAAACCACAGAGGAGAACAGCAGGCAGTGCAGTGGTCGGCGTTGTTCGTCTCTTCCTGGTGCCTCTCTTGACCGCCGCGTCAATACTAAGTACTACTGTGAGCACAGCAACCGACCAGGCGGTGCAGAGCAAACGCATAACCATGTCACACGGCTTCTTGCATGGGCTTTATCTCGCTAAACATCACCCACTCCTAGTCCTTAGCCGTGACAACTTCAATATGGGCGAGAACCACGCCACCAGCCAGCATAAGATGTCAAAATCCTTTACCTCAGCACGACGGTTCGTGCCCCCTCTGGTTACTTCCCATATTAGACTACAGTATTCATGCCAGGCACACACTGTGCTCTGAGGCGTTGTGGCCGAGCATCTCGCGCAACGTGGGTGCGAGACCATCACCAGGTTTCACGGTCGCCGACCGGTGCCCTTTGATCGGATAGCCTTACAGCACGAGCTGGACGGGGGAGGTGGCTCTTCCTGTGTTCTGCATTGACTTCTACCCCATACTACCTAGTCTACCAGACTCTCGACCGTTGGCGGGCCTTTGTTGTGTTTAGATATGCAGAAGCAGTGCCAGCTACCTACTATGTAACTGACCTACCGCAACGGTTCGTCCTCGAAGCGAACCGGAATTTCTCCGGCATACTTTACTTTACCTGTCTGTCCATTCGTGTCCAGATGCAGTGGTTAGATTTCTTGGTCATACCAAGGCCTTACAGTCAGATACTCACAATGTCACAGTGTAGAAATATCCATTGCCATTGTTCTGCTGGGGAAAGTTTCTTGGTCTTCCCGTTTCTGATCCCCTTTCCACGTATTCTTTGAGGACAATTTCCCGTTACCTGAAAACTACCCTCGCACCTACCTTGTTGCTGTCCGATGAGACCAGCCTCCATATGTTACCTTGCCTCTTCGCGTCACGTCACAAGGTATCACTTCTCTCAAGAGGGGCTTACCTTTCTCAAGTTTTACGGTGGCGTCGAGACAAGGGCCCCGACTTGCTGGCTGGACCTTCACAAACATTGCAGCTCTCGTACTCTCGACTCCATAACTTCACCCAGGAAGTCCATTGGCACGCTCGCTCGGCACCACGGACATGTCATACCTGTGCCGGCTTTGGGGAACAACCACTCTAGCAAACAGTCAGTATGGAAAGGTCGCTTGCAACATTGGTAAGTCACGACGGGGGGCCAACTCAGCTCACCTTCCGGTTGTTCAACAGCCTCATAGCAGATCGGGCAGGGATCTTGGCCCTCGTATGGTCGGGCGATCGGCGCTGGCTGGACTGAGGAAGGGATCCTGAACCGGTCTCGAAGTTGGGGTTCCTGCAGGCCGGCAACCACCCACTTCAAAAAGTACCGGTGTCTGGTCCGTTCGTACCGTAAACTGTACGCTCTGAACGTGCGACCAGCAGTAAGGAGGAGATTTTCCTCTTCAATGATGTACCTCTCCACCTCGAACAATCGTCCATGAACCCGCGCAAGGCACTCCCGGGCAATCTCTAGGCCATCCTGCCCTGGAGAAGCATTCCCCAGAAACAGGTGGTCAATGGTGGCTTCCGAGTGGTGAATATCGGCGTCATTCTCTCGGAGAGTCCGGAGAACATGGGAGGTAGGCAAAGCCATCATATCCGCGGCCATGGCGGTGAATTGTTGGTTGACGTCTCTGAAAGCTTCCCTCAGGGAGACTATGCCGAGTTCTCGACTAGTGAGGAGATTCGTCGTGGCGGAGCCCTCGGATTCAGGTCCGGGGACTGTCCTTGCCTGGGGCTGGGGATCTCTACGGATGATGGTCGACAATTCCAACCAGCCAGGAACGGAGAAGGGGTCGGTCACGGTCCCAGTTACAATGTGGCCCCAGGTAATGTACACAAGGTTATTATCCCGGGATCTGAAGAGATCTCCCTCCTCGTCTGTTGAAATGAGCTCACTCAGTCGTAGGTCCTCGTCGACAATGTAGAGTCTCCCAGGTTGTGTAAAATGGTAGATAGGCAACCTATTGTAGCTCGTGATAATGTTGGAAAGGCGCTCAACCCGTAGTGCATTTTCGGCGAGATGAGCATAAAACAGTGACCCCAGCCAGATTTCTCCCGCGCGCCCTCTAATGAGAGAATTGAATTCGCAGAAGAGACGGAAGTGGCAAAGCTGTGGGCGTCGTGCCAAAGGTCCCTGGAAGAGCTGCGCCATCGCAGCGACGATTCGGTCAGCATCATTGTTAGCAACCCATAGCTCTGTCCACACGAAATCTACCATATGACGGCGGTGTTCATCAAGCAATGGATACTCCGCAGGTGGCGGGAGGGAGCCATTGAACTTCCGCATCACACTCACTGGGATGTTCGGAGTCAAATGTCTGAGTATCGACCGCACCTCTTCCTGTTGGTCCAGAGTCATCCCCCGGGGTAGACTGCTAGCAAGGCTTTGAACAACTCGTTGCATTTGACCTGGGGGAGCCGGGAGTAATTCGGAAGTGATGATTTCAGCTACTCTCAGTACGAGCTGATCCATGTCTATCGGCTCATCCTGCGGAGCGGGTTCGGGAGATTCGGTGGTGGCATCCATTATTTTGGTGTATCGGGATCTTCGAGCTTTGTTTGGAGCCAATAGGTTTTGTGACAGACAGACGACGAAATCGAGGAATACTATGTAGTTGAAGGTTTTAAGCAGCTGCCACCGTGCTCGACACCCAAACAAGGGAACTGCCTCAAAGGGACTGCCTCAAAGGGACTGCCTCA
>NW_006913048.1:1945865-2034207 GCF_000585515.1 Cladophialophora yegresii CBS 114405 | reverse complement strand
AGGGACTGCCTCAAAGGGACTGCCTCAAAGGGACTGCCTCAAAGGGACTGCCTCAAAGGGACTGCCACAATTCATCTGCCGTCCCCTTTCTCAGACAAGCTCGACAATGACAAGTACAACCATTCATTGTCCATTGTGCGCAGGACGTTACATGGTGTGACGCCGATTGTCCAGGGCGAAGTTCGGACCAGTGTCAAGACATTGGCTGCGCTTGCTTGGCCAACTCCGAATCCTTCCAATATCCTCGAGCTCGACCAAAAGACCTGCGGTTCGAACCAAGAGGCCCGAACATGTATACTTTCAATCGGACCATGCGGCAAGGGTTTCCTAGGCACGGGTATCCCACCATTGCTCGTCGCGTGACTGTACCGTGTCATCTGTCGGAATGGCTATCGTCTCGGGCCTGATGGGTGGTTCGATATTGTGCCAGACGTTGTTGTAGCCATTCTTTCCAGCCGTCGGCTGACTAGACAAAAATCCCACCTTGCGCCAGCACAACATGGCCTGAGTCTCGACTTTGGATCTGGTAATTGTCGAGTGTTGCAGACTTTCACTTGTTCGCCAGGCTTTTCTCTTTCTGAAGGGAGGATGCCTATCACATAAACGGCGAGGGCCTTGGCACACCCTCCCCATGTAGATTGTCCTTCTCACGGCGAGACTGCTCCCACTCTGCCTCGTGCATCTTCGAGATAATCCGGACAGATCGATTGCCTGCGGAGTACTGGTGAAGGTGTTCCGGAGACTGGACTTGTTCGAATTAGGCATCGGACAGGTTTCACAGAACCACCTCTGATATGTACCAAGTTTGAAGTGGTGGTGCGGTTGTCCTCCAGCTTGACAAGTGTCTCTCGCCGCACTCCTCCATCTTTGAGCTGCCTTCCAGTAACCGGGGGGCTGCATGTAGAACTTCTACTTTGCAAGTGCTTCGGGAGTCTGGAGATCTCGTCTCTGACGTGTGCTGTCGCATGTTATGTAATCCTAGAGTGCGGTTCTGGCCCACACGCCTGTGTGCTTAACACATAGTACAGTAGTAGCTTCCACAGCGTACACGAGCTCCTGTTGCGTTTCATCTAGGTCCATCCACAGCGGGGTGGTATCGTGGGCCGGCCGTGCATTGCTCGTGCCCACCCAAAATCACAGGAGAGAGTAAGGCAACACTGAAGGCTCCAGGTTGCCAAGGGGCTGCGCAGTACGGAGTAGGATAGCGTGGAGCGCAATGCGCCACTTACAGTAGCCATCAACTCAGGTATCGAGCCGTTGCCACATCCTCGCGGTGTGCGCCGTCGAAGAGTACCGAGTAAGGTCGGTGTGGTGGACGTTCCCTCGCCCTTGAAGCAAATAATGTGAGAGAGCTGGAGTCCTCTGCGGGCTGGAGCGCAGAATACTTAATGTCCTGTGAGTGTGAACAAAATGTCGAACGCCGATGCCAAAGAGAACTTTGAATATGAAGTTCACAGGAAGGTTGGGAGTACAGCAATTGAGGTAATAGACAGAGGAATGGAAAGAACGATCTGAAATCAAATTCAAGTCAATCGTAAGTAAAGAAGGAGTGAACAACAACAGTTTTCGGAGGAGCAAAGAAGAGACCGTAGAGGGAATAGCTCCAGTCCTGCCGCGATCATATACTCAAAAATCACGTAAGGCGGCGTCGCACAACACATGGCATGCTAAAGCAGCATCGAGCTTGGTGGAACCCCGTCAAGACTTGTGAACGTTCCCATTCGCATCATTGGATCGACATTGTTTTTGCTTCAACGTGTCTCGAGGTATCACAAGCATCGTTTTTCTGCACAGCATGCGCCCTTCCCTAGCTCTGCAGCTTTCAAAAGTGCAGTTGACACTGTTCACACGCGCCACCTGCGGACTCTGCGATGTAGCTAAGTCGCGCGTCGTCGAATTCAATAAGAAACAATCCGAGCCGGTCAAATACTCGGAGGTCGATATCATGGAACCAGGTCATCAAAAGTGGAAGGATGCTTACGATTTCGATGTACCGGTGCTACACATCGATCGCATCCCGGAGACGGGCAAAGACTTTGAACCCAGTCTCGACGCCGCCTGCAAACTTATGCACCGCTTTACCGTGGAGGAAGTGGACAAGGCTGTTCGCCAGGTCGAAGATGGTTCGTCATAAAGTGCGCATCGGGGCGTCATCTGGGTCCCTATTTCTTTTCCTGTTGTGTCACCAGATTTGCTGCGCCGTACGCGGCCCCCTTCACGGCTTGAGCTGCCGCATGGCCATACGAGCCCTTGGCTTTTGACAGCGACTCGGACATAAACACGGGAATGGCGGTCATGTCATTCACGACGGAGATCTGAACGTCACGGTCAGCACAGTCAACGGAACCGCAGGCATGAGATTGTGGCCCACCATCTGGAATCCCTCATCGGCGTATCTCCTGGCAAATTCCCCTGAAGGACAGTATATCCCGGACTTCTTTCCAGCATCTTGAGCGGCCTTCAGAATCCTCGCAATAGCAGCCTTCAACTCGGGACTGAAATCGCCCTGTACCGGGTATCCGATGTTGTTTCCGAGATCCCAGGGTCCAATGAAGAGCACGTCAATCCCGTCGACTTTTGCGATCTCCTCCACCTGCAAGCACACGTTAACCCCAGTGCCGGGCAAATCAGATATTGTACTTACTACGTCCAGAGCCTCCTTCGTTTCGATTTGCACAATCGTCAGGAGATTCTCGTTCGCGTTCTTCATATAGTCGAAACCAGAGAGATCCCCCTTGACGTCGAAAGCGCCCATCGAAAATGGACTGCCAAACCCTCTCTTTCCATAAGGCGGGAACTTGGCTGTCTGGACCAATCTCTTCGCGTCTTCGACAGTGTATAGCAAAGGCACAATGATACCGTGTGCACCGGCGTCGAGCGCTCTCTTGACCATCCATCCTTCATTGGCAGGAATTCGAACAATCGGGCTGACGCCGACGGAGGCTACGGCGTGGACGGATTCGTGCATCTCATTGTCTGCAAAGGGAGAGGGGTCGGTCAACATCGGCTTCTGGTCAAGAGGAGGCCTGCCTCTACGAGGGAAGCACTCTGATGGCACATACCTGCGATGTTTCCGTGCTCGGTGTCTATGCATATCCAGTCGAACCCAGCTCGAGCGATCGTCCTTGACAAATGTGTGCCTGGGAGCATCTGCCATGCGCCAAACGACAGACCAGATCCCGTATTGAGCGCCTTGCGCAAAGTGTTTGCATTCTTCAACACAGTTGCCATGTTGACCGTAGGAAGGTAGGAGAAATAGGTTGGTGGAGCTGCGCTATGCAAATCGGTCGCTGGTTGACACGCACGCGAATATCTATACGCGCGACAGAGAATTAGAGCGAAGACAACAAGACAAAATGCACGGAGATGAGATCTGACCACACGTCGCTTTTCGAGGGGCGCACCTCCTGGTATATTTACGAGCTTGTATGGCTGGTCCACGGCTCGAAATCCGTACAGGCTTCGCCGTTGTCGGCTTACCGACCAAATTGTCAGTGGCGCGGGGTAAAGCCTGCCGATGACGCTGGCGCCCTCCAAGCAACAGCCTGAACAATAACTGACCGAGGATGTTTCTTGGAGTAGGTGTTCGGTGGAAGCTGGACCGAGCATGGCATTCCCCACGCACCCACGGCGCCCCTGTGGCTCCTGCTTGTATGGAGTATCTACGGAGACCTGCCGAAGCACTGCGAGACTCCAGTGAATGTGCGACCAACGCGGTTGGATTGATTCCCAAATTTACGACCATGCTACCTATATCTTGCTACTCCCTCTCGGCCGCTCCAACGTCTTGGTAGCATTGCGATAGTTCTTGACCAGCTGCCGGATGGCCAGATCAAGCATCACATCTTCGCTGCCACCAGGTATCCGGGCGCCGGGGACCTCTCTATACATCCGTTCCGCGATCTCGCCCTGTCCTGTTCGCGTGTATCCGTTACCGCCGAACAGCAGCACTGCGGTCTGAGCACATTCATTCAAGACCATCCCGGCCTTGGCCTTGGCGAGCGCTGTCAACCCACCAAGCTTGACGTCTGCTTCTGCCTTGGTGAGCTGAGTCATCTGATACACGAATTGCTCGACCCAGGCCTGCAGCGACTCCAGCTCTGCGCCTGCCTTGGCCAGCCGATGACGGACCACCGGCTGCTCGATCAACGCCTTCCCAAATGCCTCGCGTTTCATGACATACTCAAACGCCGCGGAAAGAGCGACGCGTGCTTGTCGCGTCACCCCAACAGCGATGAGCAACCGCTCGTGGTTGAAATTGGTCATGACGTAGCGCATTCCCATACCCTCCTCGCCGATGAGGTTCTCAGCGGGCACCTTCACGTCGTCGAGCTCGATGTAAGTTGTCCCTGCGCTGACTTGTCCGGCAACCTTGAGTCGGCGCATGTTCACGCCGGGGTACCCTTTCAACGGGCAGACAATCATGCTCAGACCCGCAGCTCCAGGACCACCCGTGCGGACAGCCATGGCCGCATAATCGGACCAGAAAGCATTGGTGATCCATTTCTGTTACGCGTCAGCCAAATCCTGCTATGTCCGGTGGCTGAGATTACCTTTTGCCCGTTGATGATGTAGTGCTTTCCATCTGGTGTCTTCACTGCCGTTGTTGCGATGTTGGCGACGTCACTACCAGCGCTGGGCTCCGTAATGGCAATACAGCATCGTTTCTTCCCCGGCAGAAGCTCCGGAAGGAATTTCTCGTGCAGCGCCTTGTTGCCGAATTTGATGATGGGAGGAATGCCTGCAGACCGCTGTCAATAACTATGCTGAACCGGACCACCGATGGAAACCCACCAAATGAGTGGCCGGCAGTCATGGAACCGCCTGGGCCAGTGACACCAGGTCTGGCCATTTCGTCCAGGTATATTCCAGTGTGCAAATAGTCCCATTCCTCCACGGGCGTCCCCAAGATATCGTTGATGCCCACTCTTTTCAGCCATTCCACGGGCAGAGGCGCAGGGAGGTTAGGGATCAACATGTTGTGTTTTTTAAACGTCTCAAAGAGATGGTCCGGGACGGTTTCCTCGCGCTCCCACTCCATAGCATAGGGCATTAGGTGTTCTTCGATAAAGGCTCGACATGCTTTCTGAAACCGCTTGTGCGTTTCTTTGTAGTAGGGGGAAGGAAAGCCTGCCAACCAAGGCGGCTCAGAAAAAGGGACGATATTCGACGACGACATTGCGAAAATGCGGCTTGACGTTGAGCAGCTTCGGAGGTTCGATTGATGCAGTTCCCTAGTATGTACGCGAAAGGAGAAGTATCTGAGCTAATACACAAAACTCAGCCCGGCCCAAGATATATTCTCGGTGCGACGCGTCGGGATCGAGGTAAAGCCATATTTCCTAGAGACAAGGAGCTGGAGGCTGACCGACTGTAGCCGTGGACCGACCACCGAGAGATACCTCGGAACGGCTTCAGCTAATTATCTGGAGGGCGCCGCAGTGCGCCGCCTTGGTATCTCGTACCTCGTATCAACCCCGCAGATTCCCGCAACTTCCACGTGATGCAGCACGTGAGATTCAGCCTCGTGACGACATCTTCGTCAACGCTCACACGTGCGTGGCCATTGACACTTCTCACCACCACTCTGGTCGCTTCAATTGCCCTCCTCCCGCAAGAAGCTATTTCTCCAGACTGAGGGAGTTTCGAAAGCCTGTGGGGCTCGCCTTGTCCGGTACCGTTCGAACCTCGACGTCAGTGTTGCGGGAAGCTGCTGCGTAGGTACCACTGGAGAGAAGCTTGCTACAGATATACTTCAGTGGAACGTCATCTCCGCCTTCATCAGCCACGTTGAAAAGGTCTGGATCGTCGCAATATCTCTTCGACTGGCCGAACACGGCCTACATCGTTTTGCCACGGTGCCAGAAACGGGAGGTTCTTATCCCCAAAACAACCACTTTGGTATCGTCGCGATCTGCACTTGCCCTCTGTTCCCCAGTCCACCTCGACAGATGCCATTCTACTGGCCCGTCGCCACGAACTCAATTGTGGTTTACTATGTCACTGGTTCGTCTAGTACTGCATCTGCATGTCACTACACCCAAGGATGAACCAATTGTCCCATCTTCCGAACCTTATGCTACGGCTTCAGACTGTACTTGCACGAGCTGCTCACAACAGCGAAGTCTCATTGAGGTCAATCACTCCGTCATGGCGAACATGGCTGGCATGAACAGCTTAAATATATACCTCGGACAACCATCTCCATGAGGAGAACCCAGCGCTTGCTGCAAGGACAACCATAGACGGTCGGTCAAAAGCAAGTATTCCAGCCCTTTCCTCGACCAGAACAAACAGCGACAACCATGAACGTCGACCGTCCAGCCCGGCGGATTCGCCTCCCATGGCAGAGACGCGAGTCGATACTTCCCAACGAGGACGAGACTCTAGTCTCTCGCCGCGTCCCCCTTTTCAACTTCCTCCCACTCGGTGTGAAAAACCACCTCGTCGCCATGCTGGGCGAGTTTGTCGGGACCTTCCTCTTCCTGCTCCTGGCGCTAGGAGGGACGAATGTTGTCAACACAGCGCCTGAACAGGGCCAACCCGTCGACCTGGCCGCCAACCCTGCCAAGCTGTCGTTCATCGCCCTGTGCTTTGGGTTCTCCCTAGCGGTAAATGCGTGGGTCTTCTTCCGGATTAGTGGAGGACTGTTCAATCCTGCTGTAAGTCATCGTTGTCATCTCCATCCTCGTATTGGGGGTAGTCTAGTGCGCCATGGCTGATTCAACAACGTGAAGGTATCTCTCGGAATGATGATTGTTGGCGCTGTGTCGTATCGGCGCGGCTGCCTTATCATCGTCTCCCAGATCCTCGGCGGCATCGCCTCGTCCGCCGTCGTCTCCTGCCTCCTGCCTGGACCGCTCAACGTCGGCACCTCACTCGGAGGAGGGACATCGGTGGCGCAAGGTCTTTTTATCGAGGTATGTATTCCTTCCACCCTATGACCACAGACTTCGAAACACTCTACTCACTCACGCATGTCGTTTCGCCGCAGATGTTCCTGACCGCCCAACTCGTCTTCACCATCTTCATGCTCGCTGCCGAAAAACACCGCGCCACCTTCATCGCCCCCGTCGGCATCGGCCTCTCCCTCTTCATCGCCGAACTCATGGGCGTGAATTATACTGGCGGATCCCTGAACCCAGCGCGCTCCTTTGGCCCCTGTGTGGCCACCCACTCCTTTGACTCTTATCATTGGATCTACTGGCTGGGGCCAACCCTGGGGGCGTTGATCGCTAGCGGGTTCTACATGTTCATCAAGGCGCTGGAGTACGAGACCGTGAATCCGGAGCAGGATGCTAGTGGGAATGAAGGCAGGGCGTTCGATCCGCGCTCTGGCGTTGAGCAGAGAATCGATCTCGAGAGTGGAGACGGCAAGCCTGGTGCTACACACTCTAATGATGGGGCATAAGCGTTGAAGAGCCAACGCATGGGTGCGGCGGGTTGTGTATTGCAAGGGGTCGAGAGATTAATGTGAAGACCCAGCAGGACTGTATGAGTTGACGCGGATCTCGAGACCGGCGCTGCCGGTCCCTATTTGTGCCCGGTAAAATGCGAGGTGAGCTCACTTAGCCATGTAGCGATATGCAGGAGAGTTTGAGCCATATATGATAATTCATCACGACTTGTCTTGTCACCCGGTGGAACACTTTAATGGCTTTAAGATCTCGCCGACGACGATCGGGATGGGTGCTCGTCGACAACGACGATCGCCTCCTGCAAAAGCTTGTCAGGCTCGCATAGCGAATGTCACCTATCAGGCAGACAACGCTGCAAATCGCATCGCAGCTAGAGATAACGTTGGCTCAGCAGGATTGGGCCATAGACACATAGATACTCTTATGCATACAGGGCTGTACATCTGTGCCAGGAATATACCTTGGTGATGGAGCAATGGTCTCACCTCCAGTCCGGACACTCTCGGCTTCTTGCACATATTCCAATCAAAAGCACCGTGCGCCTTACACACGAATCTTGGTATATTCGTCACGGCAACTGGTGCAGTATTCATCATACCAGTCCGTTAGCTCCTTGCCCACCGCGTCCGTAGAATTCCGGGACAGATCACCGAGCATGATTCCCTCGACGACTTGGCAGCGGCGATGCTCCGCCATCACCCACTGTTCCCACGCAGCCACCATCAATTCTTTCTCGACGCTGTTGACCACTCGCACCGCGACCAGAAGATCATGACGTTGAGACCCCAATCTCTGCCGATTTTTCTGTACCTGTGTGGCTGGGCTGTGGCTTCGTCCTGCATGGATATATTGAGGATCATGCTCGTCATAGAAGACTCTGTAGCACGCACTCGAATCGCGGGCCGGGAGATGTGCGTCACGACTGAGAACCTCATCCAAGTCACTGAGGTATACGGCTCGACTCATGACGGTGTTTGGCGAGACACCGAGTCTAGCCATGTAGTTTCCAGCTTTGCGCTCATGCCACCAATCGAGCGAATCGCGATACGTGTGCCAGCTATTGTATAGTGCAGATAGGACAAGTGCAGCCAAAAGAATTTTGTTTGCGGAGAATGTCCTCGCAAACCACCCCAAGATGCTCAAAAGCGACTGCAGCAGGGTCGCGGAAACACTCTGAGCTGTGGAGATGGTGCTTTGGGCTAACAACCCAGTCATGCTGCGTGTGATCGGCCGTCTTCTCAATCCGATGTTGACAGCTGCTGCATCGACTAGAAGTTGCGTAGTCTCTGTCGAATGGCCCACTTGACCGAATATCTGGATGGCTTTCTTCGTGCGACTATGAGCGCCCAGTTTGCTGACTTGATCCGCAACGAGGTCTACAAGGTCTTGACAATCAAGTTCGAGGTCGTGCAAGGCTTGCCATTCGACGACGCCCCCAAACAACCAAGCCGGGCGGAGCCATTCGACGTTGACAAAGACAGCAAGCTTGCACATGGCTTTGGCGGCATGGGTAATCACAACCTTGCTGACGAGGCGATGATTGTTCCGGTAGGGCAGATGCCACGGTGTTCGCTTGTCGGTAACGACGTAGCACAGATGGTCACTGTTCACGTCGATCACCTGGTAGTCTCGAACCGGGCTGTATGACTCGTGGCCAAGGAGGTTTACCGTTGGGCTGTTGAAGGTCAACTCTCTTCGAAATCGTCCTTCCCCTAGACTCAGCCAGGGTCCTTGCGATATATTCTTGGCTCGTCTTTCACGGTGTAGAAGCTGCCAAAGTAGGCTCTTATCTCCAAACATGACATGGAACAACGCCTTTGCGCTAATGTCGAACTCCTTTTCGACCGCAAGCCGAAGATTTCCAGGCGGCGTATATTTCACCGGAAGAGCAGGAAGCTTGAACTTCGACTCCCGACGTCCTAGTTGGGTCTGATGGAGCGCACGATCAATTCGTAGTGGGCCTTTCAACTCCGTTCCTATGGTTGAAGCCCTGCCTCGATGGCGGGGTCCGCCTGTGTCGACCGGCGTGTTAGGCGACACGTCCTCCCAGCTTTCGAGGCTTGGACTCCGATCAGGAGCTTCACTCTCCATCCTAATCAGAGCCTTCATGATTTCTTCCAAGTCCAAGGGTGCATCAGATACACTGTTTCTGATCAAAAAGTTCATCCGCCTCTGTAGGAGCCTCAACGGCTCCAAAAATGTCTTAATCGTGATCCTGCGTGCACTTCCATCTCCTGTACCTTCCTTGAGATGCAGAAAGATAAAATCGCAATCTCTACCAGGAGCAGCAGTTGCCTCGTCGATTGCACTGAGAGACACGCTAGATGTGAGGACCAGGCCTAGATGGTTGCTGTAGAAATAGACGTCTCGCGGCGTCACATACACTCGGCCTGGGAAATCTTGCTTCTCACTGGGATTCCAGGTCGCTCGAAAAACCATCACCAGACGATCGTCGCGTCTCAAGGACGGGAAGAGAAGACGGAATTGTGCATCCTGCGACTTAAGCTGCAGAGGATAGTAGTTCGGGAACTCAGGTACCAGGAGATCGCTGCTGATTTGCTTCGCTGTGATTCGATCCACACTGATTGTGTTCCTATGCCCTCTCTTGCTCGGGGATGGAGTGCGACTGCGCGTCCCGGTTTGAGGGATACTCAGATCAAGATGTGGTATTGGACCTTGCGAAGGAAGAGCCGAACCGGCTAAAGAAGCGAACGCCCTTGGGGGTGAAGAGGAGGGCACGAGGGTGGGACTTCGCTGCGCCAGCAGCTTCACTTCAGCTCTCTCGTTGCTCTCGGCTCGCTCAAGCCGATTGACATAAGCTGTGCATGAGGTTCCCCATGTGTTGGCGAGAATAGCAGTGGGAATCCCTGTCTTGTCGGGGGCAGGACTCAGGCCGCGCTCACCAGTCATGATCACCGCAGATCGGCTCAGATTCGTTGGCGACGGAACGGCAGCAAGAGTCGAGGGCGCTAGGCTGCTGGCGGGCATATCTCGAAGAGCTAGGGTGAAAGTACTCCGTGGCTTGGGGTCGCCTTCAGGATTCGGAAGCAGGGGGAGACTGGGTCCGACAGGCATTGAGCCGTGGCTAGCTGCTATCAAGCCCGCAATGCCACCTGGAAGATTTGGTGTGGATGGGCTGGGAGAGACTTGGGTTGATGCTGGGCCTTTCCTGTGTAAATCCAATTTGGAAAGTATGCGAGAGGCAGTGTCTCGCTGCGTAACCTCCTCTAACGCTGTGGCCCTTCTCGAGATATCCATACTGGTCTCACGTCCGTGCTCTGCGCTAGGAACAGGAAGAGTATATGACTTTTCCACGCCAGAGATATCGTCACCGCCGGCACCCGGCTGGGTTGAGCTAAGGATAGAAGCCCCAAACTCGGGAACCGGTGGCGCGCTTATTGCAAACGCAGCACCGGCCTGCAGATTTCCGCCGCCAGATGCCATCGTCTGCAAAGCATCACCCTCCCCGACAGCCTTGGATTTGGCTGTGTGGAAGGCATCTATCCAGTCAACAAGCTCCGCCTGTGTTTCTGCTTGTAGGAGAATTGTGTTTTTGTTCGTCTTTAGCTCGAAGCAGAAGCGGCGTTCTTCTGTAGGGGCAGGACGGACATTACACAGCAGAACACCAATGCGCTCGCTCTCTTCAACCCCTGCTGCTGTTGTGCTCTGTAGCAGCCAGCCGAAGACTCCATGGCGAACAAATGCCCACCGCTTCACCCAGAGAGTCCGAGTGGGTTTCCCACCGTATGTTCGCAAAAACAACCAGCCTTGCTTCTCGCCGGTCTTGGAGGCGATTTTCTTTGGGGAACGCTGGAGGGTGGTAGTGCTGGCGCTGTGACTGTGACCCGCGTGGTGAGGAACAGTAGACTGTGTGTAATCTTCCAACTCTCGCGAGGGCCGGGTCTCTAATTCGGCAGCATCTTCCAGTTGTTTCTTTGCGGCGAGCAGCTCGCTGCGGAAGACCTTCTCGCTGGACTCCATCTCTGTTAGCCAGCCCTTAATCCTCTGCATCTCGTCTGCGCTCCGCTGAAATGTAGCCACGGTGTTATCTCGCGACATTCTCATCTCCCGCCACTGGTCAAAGAAGATCTTGACGAGTAGTCTGTCTAGTGCGAAGCGAAACGGTGGGGTCAAGCTGAAAAAGTCCATAATAGCTTTGATGTAGACTTTTCGAGCCTCATGCATTTGGAAAGCTTCCTCTCTCAGCGAGGACGGTTCCTTGGATTTGCCTAGTCCGGCGTATTTGCCCTGAAGTTGCTCGAATGTCTTCTGGGCCACTTCCACCGCGCGGCGCGACTCCTTAAATGCCCGCAGATCGTTCTGCAGAAACTGTCTGATAGGGTCGACGACCATCGGAGACAACCTCTTGACCACCGCTATCATGCTCATCCAGTAGTCCTTGGCTCCATCACCGTACCTCTTCATAGCAAGCACGCTGTAGTCATGGTCCAGCATTGACTCGGAGAGCGAGGTGGGGAGGACGGAATGGCCAATAAAGCCGTTGAGGACATTCTCCAGGGTCAGAGATTCGGTCGCAAGTCGGGTGGCGGCTTTGGCATATTCATCGAGCCACTTTTCGAGAAGGTCGATCTGTTCGCCGTAGTGGACAACTGTAGCACGGGCGGTTGGAGAGTCGATGGCGGCTTCCTTCAGCCCGACCGGAATGAGGTTGATCAGTCTCCCTACCTCGTCGGGAGGTTGCAGCGCCTGTGCCATGGTTGGTGTCACGATCCGAGAGGCGGAGTAGGTAGTGGGGGGATTGAAGTCGAGTGCATGCGAGTCATCGGTCAGGCTGTCTCAAGGCCCTGCGCGCATAAGAAGTGAAGCAATGTCAGGAGAGGGAGGCAAGGCGATAAAGGCGAATCAGCACAGCAGTCAAGCCGCGGTATTCTGATAAGTCTATTGTAGACTTGACAGGTACTACCCGTACAAAAGCGCGTCTCAGGTTGGCTTTGAATCGCACTCGAGTGACCAACGACGTCAAGCTGCGCATCGGCACATCACTACACCGACCGGAGCTGGGAGCCAAGACTGGTGACAACGTCTTCCTGCACGCAACACGTACGCAATGGGGACGATTTGTGTTTGGAAAGTAATACTGTGGCATTCAAGGTGTGAGGGATTTCTAGATAAATTCATATCATGAAGGAACCGAGAGATGAGTTCCGCAGGGTACGCGCCCATGCCGTCAAGTCACATGTGCAGATGAAGCATTGCAAAGATTCACGGCTGCGTCAAGTCCACATCTACTCTTTAGAGTCGTGATAATTCTATGGGCCTGGTATCGCGTGGTTAAGTTGAGTCCTAGGAGCATATCTGAATGAGCAGTTCAACATAGTCGGTGACAACTTCGCCTGTGTTTGACACTTGCTCCTGAAGGTACCTCCATTAGGTAGGCGAGAGACGATATAATTGTGGAGCAAAGTCTACACAGTACGAGGCACAACAATCTTGCCAAGCCGTCGGTGTCTCCACTTTCCCTGCGCATGCGGAGAAACTTTTCTGAGTATTGCGAGCCCTGCCACCCGAACACAGAACCGAAATCGTAAACGCACAGAGAAACCGTCTTGTGCATACCCCAAACCCCGTGCGGCCATGGCTCGCGAGTTGATGAGTGGCGACTCGTCCGATAGCGAGGACGGAGGTGCAGAGATCCCATCCAAGCCGGTGATCAAGGTCAATGAGGAATACGCCCGCCGCTTTGAGCATAACAAAAAGAGGGAGGAACTGGCGAGATGTACGAAACCGCCAATAGACGCAATCCAATCTGAATCCATACTAACTTCCGCCACAGTAGAAGAGAAACTTGGCAAATCCTCGAACACTCGAAAGCGCAAGCGGGACGAAGCCGACGGCGCGGGTGGCGACGAATCTGGCTCTGATGAATCAACGAGCGAGACCGAAGATGAAGGGGAATTCGCTACCGAGGCGCTCGACAGCGAGATCATGGCTACTATCAACGCCATTCGTTCGAAAGACCCCCGAGTTTACGATGCGTCTGTCACCTTTTATTCTCATGGCGATAATGAGCGAGAGACGAATACTAAGACTAAGAAGGAGAAACCAATGAATTTGCAAGACTACCATCGACAGAATTTGCTTAATGGGGGCACTGTCGAGGCCGAAGAAGACGCTGCTCCCTTGTCATACAATCAAGAGCAGGAGCAGTTGAAGAAATCAATCATTGGCGAAATTCATGCAGCTGCGGCCCACTCCGATGGCGAAGATGAAGAGGATGGCTCCGGCGATAACAAGTTCTTGGTTGCGAAACATAAGGAGAAGCCATCTACGAAGCAGCAGCCTGTTTTGGACATTGAAAGCGCGGCCAAAGACCCCGAGACATTCCTGTCGAACTTCATGGCCTCCAGGGCCTGGGCAACTTCGGATGCTGCTACCCTCCACCCCTTCGAATCAGATGATGACGACGAGGAGCGTCGAGCAGAAGAGTTTGAAGAAGCATACAATCTCAGGTTCGAAGATCCCGAGAAATCAAATGAGAAGCTGCGCTCGCACGCAAGAGACTTGGCCGCGAAATATTCGGTGCGAAGAACCGAGGCGAATCCGAGACAGAAGAAGAGAGAGGCCGAAAAGGCAAACAAAGAAGCCGAAAAGCAGCTGCGAAAAGAAGAGAAAGCTCGCCTGCGTAAGTTGAAGATTGAAGAGCTCGAGGAGAAGGTGCGGAGAATCAAGCGAGCCGCTGGTATTCGAGCCAAGGATATCCGGCCTGAAGACTGGTCGCACTTCGTCGACGGTGACTGGGACGGCAAGATGTGGGAAGAAGAAATGCAGACGCGCTTTGGTGATGAATATTATGCAGAGCAAGATGCTGCCAGCGAGAGCGATGCCGAAGGGAAGAAGCAGAAGCCTCGCAAGCCCAAGTTTGAGGACGACATCGACATAAAAGATATTGTTCCCGACTTCGAAGAGGACGAAAAAGCGGAGTTCAGCTTGACAGATGAAGAAAAGCCGGCAAAGAAGCGGAGGAAGAACAAAATAGAGGACAAGGACGACAAGAAGGACGCAAGGAGAGAGCGGAGGATCATCGAACAACTGGTCGATGACCAACTCCAGATGGAACTCGATGCGTCCGTGTCAAACCACAAGAACGCAGCTGGGTTCAGATACCGAGAGACATCACCAAAGAGCTTTGGTCTGACTGCCAGAGACATCTTGTTGGCCGAGGACAAAGCCTTGAATGAGTTCGCCGGGCTGAAGAAACTGGCATCTTTTCGCGATCCAGAGAAGAAACGCAAAGATGCAAAGAACTTGGGGAAGAAAGCGAGACTAAGAAAATGGCGCCTTGACACGTTTGGTAATGAGGAAGGTCTCAATGCGAGCAATTTGATCCCTCCGCTGCTGGACGTCCAGGAGGAGCTCGACGAGGACGAGGCTGGAGTTGACATAAAAACGGAAGGAAAGAAGAAAAAGAAGAGAAGAAAGAGCAAGAAGGCGAAGGTTGAAGTCGACGCTGTGGCTGGATGAAGATATCCGAACGACTGTACACCAATTCAGGGCTTAACACTCTGCCATGCATGAGACGTGTATTCACACACAGCATGTGACACGTGTCGAAGTGTACACCGTACCTCGTAGCACATTGAATTCTGTCCCTAATCGTGAGGTGCATAAAGAGCCGCACTTCTCGAAACAAGCTCTACCTCGTACCTGCTGCAGATCTAGAGGATTTTGTGGACCGTGGAAAAAATGAACTCTGGTGCTTTGCGGTTCAATGGGCGGAGGGAGCAGCTGAGAAAATTATCTCATGCCAGACTGGACAACCCCGAGGCAGCAGCCGGGCAAGCGCGATAGGGGCAACGGTTGCTATGGGGTGGCCCAGCCGCGAGAAAGATTTGGGTGAAATGGTGTGGATGAGGTCCCAGCCAAAAATTTTGATTGCAGACGATAATTGCCCGGGGCGGACCTGAGGGCCCTTCCTGCTTGGGGGTTCGTTGGTGCTGGTCGCTCGGGAAGACCGCGCACCGCAAAGCACAATGATGTGAGATCAGGGCCTTGCCGTATCGGGTTTAGCACCAGTCGAGCTCCAATCCCTTTGAAAAATAACTGTCCGCTTCAGAACTTCAATTCTCTCTTTTTCGCATCTCTGCATCTTCCTCCATCCTTGGACCCATCATTTCCTTCCCTTCTCTCCACTCAATCGTAGTCGTCAGTCCCTTGTAACCACCGTCAAGATGGCGAAGGGGTAAGTCCGCGCTCATTCCCATCTCATTTCGCAGGTCTCTCAGCCAATGGTGGTGCGGCCACCTCCCTGAGCTGCATCCGTACCATCTGCGTCCCGATCAATGCTTGCAGGAGCCAAAGCTAACAGCTCCTTTTAGTGATGTGAACCAGGCCGAGAAGTCCTTTATGGGCATGCCCGGTAAGCCATAACCTCGACGTTGCCGGACTGCAGTCTCGGAGATCCGCTTGACGACATTTGAGGTCATGGACATCGGTGGCTAACAAGTTGGAAAGGCTTCGTGGTTGACTTTTTGATGGGTGGTGTGTCCGCTGCCGTCTCAGTAAGTATAGCATTCCTGCGGTCCGATCATGAAAATATCGAAATCTAACGCGAAAACTGCTAGAAAACTGCCGCTGCCCCCATTGAGCGTGTCAAGCTCTTGATCCAGAATCAGGTATGCCAGCCTGCGACTCCGTTGCCTGCCCTCTTGGATACGTTCACATGCGATGCGAACATTCCCTCCTTTTCCCGACGCGACTGCGTCAACATTGGTTGAAGAATTCGCTTATCAAATGCTCCTACCACGATGATGACATAACCCTCGGCCATGCGATGAGGAACATCAACTTACTCTCGAATCACAGGATGAGATGCTTAAAGCCGGTCGTCTCGACCGCAAATACAACGGTATCATCGACTGCTTCAGCCGAACCGCAAAGAGCGAAGGTGTTATGGCTCTGTGGAGAGGTAACACGGCCAACGTCATCCGATACTTCCCTACCCAGGCCTTGAACTTTGCTTTCCGCGATACCTACAAGTCGATGTTCGCTTTCAAGAAGGAGCGCGATGGATACTGGAAGTGGATGGCCGGTAACTTGGCTTCCGGTGGTGCTGCTGGTGCCACTTCCCTGCTCTTCGTCTACTCTCTCGACTACGCCCGGTATGTGCCACGCCATGTGTTAGTCGTTTTGATATGCTGCTAACTATACGCAGTACTCGTCTTGCCAACGATGCCAAATCTGCTGCCAAGGGTGGCGGTGATCGTCAATTCAACGGCCTTGTCGACGTCTACCGCAAGACTCTCGCCTCTGATGGTATCGCTGGTCTCTACCGTGGTTTCGGTCCCTCCGTTCTTGGAATCATTGTTTACCGTGGTCTTTACTTCGGCATGTACGACTCGATCAAGCCTGTTCTCCTTGTTGGTCCTCTTGAGGGCAACTTCTTGGCCTCATTCATGCTCGGCTGGGGTGTCACCACTGGTGCTGGTATCGCTTCTTACCCTCTTGATACTATCCGTCGTCGCATGATGATGACGTCTGGCGAGGTATGTACACCACTCAAATTCAAGTGAACAAGTCTAACCAGTTGCGCAGGCCGTCAAGTACAAGAGCTCTCTCGATGCCGCCCAGAAGATCATGGCCGCTGAGGGTGTCCGATCATTCTTCAAGGGTGCTGGTGCCAACATCCTGCGTGGTGTCGCTGGTGCCGGTGTGCTCTCCATCTACGACCGTACGTGACTCTATTCCATCGTCTAGTACTATGCTAACCATTTCACAGAGGTCCAACTTCTCATGTTCGGCAAGAAGTTCAAGGGCGGTTCCGGCTAAGCGCTTCTACACCTGACCGCGACGATCCTGACAAGCGATTCATGCGATCGCAGCAGTGGTGTAGCAATGCATACACGGTGTATTGTAGTGCCTTCAGTCGGGAGGTACAGAAAAAGTGTACGATGAATTGGTGGAGCAGCCGTGGCTGCAGTTGGCAGCACCCGGGGGATGAAGAGAGAGGATGAAGCACATCTTGCAAATAGAGACATCAACGACCACACAACGGAAGGGGACTTACGAGGGATCATGGGTTCGCGTTAAGCAACTTTCTCGTTGAGACAGTCGTTGGGGGTATTGTTTACAATATGCAATGGGGTTTCTGGCTTTCCAATCCTTCGCTCCTCACACTCGTCATACACTCGCAAATTGTACTTTAATGTCTCGGCCACGCCGTTCTCAGCTTCTCCGTCGTTGCTTTCAGAGAGTGCTCATTCTCACTGTGTGTTGCCTGCCGTCATGACTATATCGCATTCAGCTGCCTATGAAGATTGAATAAGAGTATCAGCTGCCTGTTTGTGTGGCCGGTGGGTGAGTACGTAAGTGAATGAGTGAGTGAGTGATCCGAGTCTCACACCAACTTGAGTTTACCCTGGCCCAGCCTGCTTTACCCTCGTTGGACTCTCCCCATTACTGCCACGCCATTTCCATTAATCAGTCTCTCGCGCAGAAGCATTCGCTGTTTGTGGCTCACTTTGGTACTCCATGAGCGCGGCGATATAGACTATAGTTGAAGTAACTTCTCATGTATACGACGGATCTACTCCGGTACGTCCCATTCACCTCGCGCCTCGCGTCTCATCTGAACCCTGAGGTGCTACTTCGATTCCAGTCCTTCGATGTGCAACGCTGACAAGGGAATAGGACAAGAAATGTGCGCCAAAGCCACGGGAGGACTTGAAGTCCTGCAGTAAGCCGATTCTGTTGCTTGCACGCTGTCTACTCTGCCTCTGGTGCGTCAGTTCCTGGTATCTGAAGACTGGTCATGATTCCGACGCTTCCGGCCTGAACGGTATCATTCCACCCATCCGTCGTTCATATCAGCCTCTCTGTGGCAGTGAACGGCAGAGCGCAAAGACATGAAAAGTCTATTGGAGTGATGGAAAAGATGCCGTGAGCACGATCCACGGAGTTATGTTGCCACATGGCCCCTCCCTACAAGCTGAAATGCAGGCAGCTATCCGAGAGCCAAACTTTCAGTTGCTCAAAGGGCCGAATGTGAACCCATGACAAGTCGCAGGGGAAACCATACCTAGGTACCATAACTTTTCGGCCACATCTTCCTGCCTGCTGCTAGCGTTCATCTTCCTGCCCATTGATGGTGTTCCAGATTTGCTTCTCGGTCATGCTGAGTCTCTTCCCTGCGGCTCTTGCCCACGACATGGCCGTCTGCACCACCGTGTTGTCACCATTGGCGCTCCCGCTGGGCGATCCTCCAAACGTCCATTCCAAATCTAATATTCCAGCTCCTCTTCTCGTTGCCGACAGGGGAGAAAGCGTGGCCTTGTAATCCGTCTCTTGGCAGGACTCGATCGGCCTGTCGTCGAAGGAGGAGTGGTGATCCTGTTGGTAGCCAGGAGGGTGCGAGAGATCGTGCACGTCCGCCGGCGCTTGTGGAAGGGAGTAGTTTGGCGATGCGTAATTGTAGCTTGGGCTTGCGGAAATCGAGGTCACCCCTGCGGCAGGGACCGAGCGTATGGGCGTACAGACTGTGCCGTAGTGGGTTTGGGGTTGGATAGGGAGAGGAGGTGAATGCTGGGTTGGTGTTTGCGCTTGTGTTGGCGCAGCGGTCACCCGTGGTAGCGAAGCGCCAGCAGATGGTTGAGGAATGTCAAGAGGACGTGGTGAAGTCGGCGCGGACGCTCGTAGGGTGGGACTGATGGAGTACAGCGACGGGATTCCGCCCGGCTGTGGTGGCGGAGGGGAATTCTGTGACAGGGAGTGCAGCGGCGCAGTCGGTGTCGGATTGCATCTGCTGTTGTGTGAGCTGGCCGCCGTGTTTGTAGGTTGAGGGATGGCTGCTCGAGAGGGTTGCGATGGAGATGCGCCAAGGGTGGGCTCTGTCGAACTGGGGCGTGGTTCAGCAGCAGAAGGTGTGTATCGAGCGCCAGCAGTGCTGGGGGATGTTCCGAACGCGTGCGCAGGGGGATTGGTGTTGATAGGCGAAGCCGTGTGGACTGGAATCGGTGCCATTGCGTGCTGCTTTCTCGGTGCTCCTAGACTTGCTGGATCAAGGGAGATATTTGATTCAACGGGAAAGAGAGATAGGAACAGATACTAGGGATGGAAGGACAACGAAAGCAGTATACTCCTGTCTCGCGCTCCCAGAAGGGTGATGATGTAGGTGGAAGGCCGTGCGTTTGCCCTCCGAACGGGACTCCAGAATGCGGCTGCAAGGACGACTGGCGTCATTGACCCTTGGAAAGATGCGCAGACTCACCACTTCCTCGTAATCGACGACCGACCACAACAAGGGCAGAGCGCGACGTCGGGGTTGATAGATGGAACGAGCGGTCTTTAATCCGGCGACGTCGAACAAAGCGTCTTTGTTGGAGCCTGACACCTCAGCTTGAGCAGACTTGGTGCTTCTCTGACACAGGCAGGGAACTACTGTGAGACGTGTCTTTCTGTTTCCATCTGCCGCTTCCGGCAAAAGTACACAGCCAAGCTTGCGAGTCAGATTCTTCGTATATCGAAGTGGCAGGGCTGAGACGAGGTTACACAAAGAATGTGGCCGTCACCGCTTACGGACAGCGAGTCTGCGTTGGTGCTGCTGACTAGACGAAGTTGACGCAGGCCAAGGCGGGCGGCTCGATGTTGCGCCTCGACGACGCTCATTGGCCTCTGCCGCACTGCATGGATGCTAGCCAGAAAAGTCAATATCGCTGCCAAACCATGACATTCATGTCAGTGCCGGCAGCATGCATGAACCAACCTGGACTGCCCGTGTCGCCTGTGGGTGTTGTATTCCTGTCTACTGTGCCTCAGCCTTGTCCAAATCAACGTGACGCGCCGTGCCGGGACGAGTTCTGTTTGGGTTGGTCTCTCCTCGTCCAACCATCTGACGGTTTCACGACCTTCTCCGCCGGGACCGCGTGCTTGATCCGCATCGTTTGATTCGCCCATCTGTTTTCTCTATACCAGCCTGTGTGCTATTCCCACTGGCCTCTCATCACCCCCCAGACACTTGTCGTTCAGACGGGCCTAAGCCGGCTTTATCCAAGGCGGGCGCGCCTAGACCCTGGCACCGAAAAATTCGACATGGGATCAATGTTGCATTAACTGCATCGATTTCTCAAAAAGAAAGCTTCCGACGACGTATGAAGCTGGTCTTGGGGGCACATTATTTCCCACAAGGCTACTCCTTTGCCCAATGTACGACAGACCGCTCCTTGCACCTTCTGGATTTGGCCCTGTCGGTTCCTGGACCATCTCCCGATCGAACCATCGCTCACCGCGGGGTAGGATATAGCCTGGTCGAGCCGACTCTTTCCCGTGGTCACCGGCGTCTGAGCCAGTGCCTATGGTCTAGTTGCACGCAAAATGTACGGCTCTCTTCTCTTCTTATTATGTCCGAATTTAATGAAACCAGGAAGTTCGGCAAGCAAATCCAACGCCAGCAGTTGGATCTACCCGAATATGCCGCCAGTTTTCTCAATTACAAGGCCTTGAAGAAGGTGGGGCCAGGCCATGCAACTCCCTCGAGATTTTCTGCTCATTTCGCTTGCAGCTCATCAAGCAACTCAGTGCCACTCCTACCATTCCCGCACAGAGCGGTTCCACAGCAACCGACACACAGGCCGCCCTTAGAGCGAACAAAGAGGTTTTCTTCTTTCGACTGGTAGGGATATAGAGCTGATCACTGTCTACGCACGTTTTCTGACCCCAATCTCCAGGAGCGCGAGATAGAGAAGGTCAATGGCTTTTATCTGCAAAAAGAGGAGGAGGTACTTCAACCTGAGCCGATTTTACCACCTCGAGGCTGACTACTTTCAGTTTTCACTCCGCCTCAAAACACTACAAGACAAGAAGAGAGTCATACAAGCAAGACTGGCCGCCAGTTCGAGGCTTTCTGCAAGTTTCGCAACGTTGGTCGAGGGATTTCAACAGTTCGACAATGATCTCAATAAACTTCAAGTGCGACACAGGCTCAGTTCTAGTGGTACTTAGAGGCTGACGCAGCGCAGCAATTTGTGGGCGTGAATGAGACGGCAATATCGAAAATCCTGAAGAAGGTTCGCTCCATCTGCCACTTTTGGGGAAGTTGACGCTGTAGCTAACCTATGCTAGTGGGATAAAACGTCAAAGGTGAATGGAGGATGCGCTTGTCTGCTTACTGGACTCTTACTGATTGTGTGACTAGTCAAGGACGAAAGAAATCTACCTGCAGCGAGCCGTCGAAATCCAGCCATGCTTCAACCGAGATGTGCTTCGAGAGCTCGCCGATAAAGCCACCACCGCCCGACTCGACCTAGAAGCATGGGCCGAAGGCGAAAACATACAGTACGAGGTGCCGAGACCTCAGGATCGCACAATCGGTCAGCGTGTGGGTACAGAAGAAAGTGACATTGACCTACAGATTTTGCAGGCATCTGCCGCAGGCAATGTTGCAGCATTGCGCGAGTGGTTTTTGAGGTTAGGCACTTCACCGGACGCGCGCGATCGTTTCACCCGAATATTTCTGGCATCAATCTCTGAGGCGCCCGACGAATCCTTAAATGTCTTCTTCCATTCGGGACTGATTGACATCCATGCAGAAGACGACATCAACGAGCGCAACTGCTTGCACGAGGCGACGATATATGGCAAAGAAAGTGTATTGAACTATGCTCTCGAAAATGGTGTGGATCTCACGCGCGTTGATGCCTACGGGAGGGTGCCCCTACATTACGCATGTCTAAGAGGAAGGATTGGTATGGTGGCGACGTTGTTGGCTGCCGGACCGAGCACAATTGACCTGAAAGATCACGATAACTTTACCCCTCTAATACACAGTATCGTCCGTCATCGCATCGACTGCGTCCGTCTTCTGCTCGCCAACAATGCCAGGATCGATCCCCAGTCCGACAACGACCACATACCCCTAAACCTGGCATGTCAGCATGAGTCGATCGAAGTCGCAGGTCTGCTTTTGGAGAGAAATGCAAGACTACTGGCCGATGCAGAAGGCCTCTTCCCTCAACATCTTGTCGCCCGCTCAAGTCAGAAGCCCGACCTCTTGTTACTGCTTAGACAGCACGGAGCCGACCTCAATCAACGGGACAAGCTGTATCAGTGGACACCACTGTTCCACGCAGCAAGCGAAGGCAGAGTCGAGTGCTTGCGAGCACTGCTTGAGAATGGTGCAGACCCAGAAGCTCTTGACGAGAAGGGTCTCACGGCCATGTATTACGCGACCTGGGAAGGCCACTTGGAATGTATGGATCTTCTGTGGGCGCGGACCAGCCAGCATCGTGCTGAATGGAGATCTTCCACCAGACTGGGAGTCGTTGCTCCTCCCCACAGTCAGATGCTTGCGATGGAGATCACTCCGGAAGAGCCCGCTGCGATGGACGCAGATGGCATCCCGGACCTCTCGCTCCCACCGCCAATCATGCCGCTACGTCGATATGGACACAGCTTCCTCGACACCAAAACATTCATCGCAATCAACTTCGACCGTGCAGCAAAGGCGATACAGTTCTTTAATGAGGCGAGGTATCCTGCCGCACGCCTGACAATCTCTTCGAAGACCTCCGACCTCATCCCTCGCAATCTGATGCTTCCAATACAAGAAGACTCAAGGTCTGTCTATTATCAGATAGAAAACCTCAGCACTTTCTCCTTGGATTTCGAGATTTTCCCGACCTTCGGATCAAAAGTCATCGCCAAGTCAGTTGCGCTCCCTGACGTCTTCCAAGCAATTGACAGCAGCGCTGGGAGTTGCTGTCTACCCTTATTCGACCCGAGACTACGGGCCGTAGGGCAGCTCCAATTCAATTTCCAGGTCATCAAGCCTTACCCTGGAAAAACGCTTGAAATCACACAATTCCCGTTCTATTGGAGGCAAACCAGTGCCTTGGATGACCAGGGCGGATCGATGACGGGCTCAAGTCTCTCGGGCGACTACCTGAAGATCACCGTGCAACTCACCCGTGACAGAGTGCCGGTCATATACCCGTCCTATTTCGTGCCGCATCACAATCTCGAGGTCTCCCTGTGTCAGCTCACATATGACACCCTTGCGAACCTTGGCATGAATGGTAACCTTCTCCTTAACGATGGAGCGCCGGCTCTGGAAAGCGTCAACATCATCGACTGGAAAGAGCGCCTTTCCACGTCAATCTTTACCCTTCGCAACGTTTTGGCTGCTGTGCCGGTCCAGCTCAATCTCAATCTCCACATCCTGTATCCCTCCAACCATGAGGATCTCAACCTCGGAGTCTACTCAAACATCGACATCAACACCTTCGCTGACGCGATCTTGACCGAAGTGTTTGATCATGCGCGGGCCTTGCGAACACTCTCTCCCGACCTGACGCGATCCGTCGTCTTTTCCTCCTTCAATCCCAACATTTGCACCGCGCTGAACTGGAAACAGCCAAACTACCCTATCCTGCTATGCAACGATCTAGGCCGCCTGCAGAGCGCCCTGCAGTCATCGAGTAATGCCCTCGAAGCAGGGCTCGCACGGGGCACGTCCATCAAGGAAACTGCTCGCCTCTCCCAGATGAACAATTTCATGGGGCTGACTTGCTCGGCGCGGATCTTGCAGATGGTCCCTGCTCTGACCGAAACGATCAAGCAAGCCGGATTGGTCCTTGTCTCCGATGCCTCTGCGGAGGACACCACCGCGCATGGCCTGGAAGCTGACGGTGCAGTTTTCGCGATGAAACCGGACGGCGTCAGCGGTGTTATGAAGGCGAATGGTATTCTACGCTTCAATGAGACTGTCGACATGTAGTGCGCGTCGACCTTTGTTTGCTGATGCCCGGAGATCCTTGAGCGGCAGGATGGAGCTCAGTGCTCGCTCAACCTGTCAGGGAAATAATGAGCTCCTTCCATGGAGGATATGTGAGAGACGGCGCTATGGGGCATATGCGTCGGTGATTTTGAGACCAAGTCATTTGGCCTTGACTGGAATACCTTCGGGTAGGGGCGGTATCTTCTTGCATAGCTAGCAGGTGCGCAGGCTGAGGTGGGTCAAGAGCGCAGTGTGAAGACAGCGACATATGGACAAACAGATTTGGAGATACAGTACGAATGAATAGGCGTCCAATCGGACCATCGGCTACAAGAGAAGCACCAATTGAAAAAGGACTTTTCCAAGCCTCGCGCTTGCCTGTTGGATTCCGACACGACCAAGCTTTGTCTACCACACATGTGTGCATTAGTAAATGTATCTGTTGGATGGGATGTTCATAAACGAAGTCCCTGCCCAAAAGCCTTTAGGGGGGTTACAAGACCGAGGCATGGGCAATGAGACAGCATCTCGCGTGAGGGAGTGCATTTGTTAGGCGGGGCTTCACATGATATGCCTCGTATGTAGCTAGGAGCTCAATGCCACATGCGTGGAAGTGATATCAACACATTCCGATACTGATATCAATGTATCTCGGTATGAGCTGAGGCGAGAGTAGATTTCCAAGGCTCGTCTCCCACTCTACGGAGTACTGTTTCCGTGTTTTTCCGTCAACAGTACATACACACTTTTGTGTGCCGTTGCCATGCCCTGCCTTTGTGCATTTTCCCCATCTGTCTCGCTCCCCTCCCCCTGCTCTCACCCAGTGCCTACTGTCTCGTCTCCCACCTAGTGCCTCCTGCCTTCTTTCACTCACGACTGGACCAATCCCGCCCCAATCCCCAACCACGCCCCCGCGGCCACGGCGAAAAAGCTCCCCCAGCCCGTTCCCCTCTGGCGGAAAGCCTGATACACATCCACTGCGCACAAGACCGCGCCGCTGAGGACGACCGTCCCGGTCTCACGCAGCTTGAAATCATACGCCAACTTCCCCACCGCCAAGCCGATGGCTAAATCACGGGCCCCGAGGAGGACCATGGACGTCTCGACGGCCTGGGCGTGGTTTGCGATGTCCGCGTTCGCGTGCGCCGCGGGCTTGGTCGTCGAGCGCGTCGGGTTGGCGTTACTCCCTGGGGCGGGAGTCGTCGGGTAGAGCCCGAATGTCTGGGCGGCGAGGGCGGGGGTCGTTAGCGCGAAGGCGCCCAGACCGATGTAGCTGGCCCCGACGCCTAGGCCGAGGAGGCGCCACGTTGAGGGAGAGACGTCCATGTGTGCAAGTAAGTAGGATGGATGGCTGTAGCCGGTGGTGATGTATGTGTCTTCAGGGATGTCGAGATGGGATGGAATCGAGATGGTTTGTCGGCGCTACGCTGTAGAGCTGCTCTTTAACTGGCAGGCGAGTGATGCTACGTGGTATGCTGAGTAGTTGGAACAGGAGTTATTTGGACGTCCTTGCCTCCTGGAATACAGAGGTGAAAGACACGATGGACTTCAGATCACTGGATGTTGGAGCGTAAGATTGCTTGAAGCTACAGTAGAAGCTCCTGGGAGTCTCGGATGTGACGTGACGTCAATGAGTTGTGGAGGGAATACGGAGTACGAAGCCTAATTAAGGGGGTCACTCGGAAAGAGATTCCGGTGCAATTCTCCCCCGATTCTCCTCTTAGTGACCATCACCATTTGCCCATCCAAGTACTCGTACGCAGTCGTCCGTACTCGATCGAGCTTACTTTAGAGTCTCCCCGTCCCCGGGCGTCCTCCGGCGATGCGTAGACAGTTTCCGCCCTGGAATCAACCTCTCAACTCTGTGTTTTGCCCGAGACGCTCGCGGCCATGACCGCAGCCATGAAGCAACTTCCGCAAAGTGCTTGTGGGCTCTACCGGCCTGCTGGTGGCCTACCATCTTGTGGCGCTCCGCATGGGACAAATTTCGCTTGCTCTACGGCAACACTCAATTGTCGATATTGACGGTCCTACCGCAAGCCTATAGAGATGGATATACGGGTAAGCAAAGTAGATGGAGCTGTGACGACGTGATTCCACTGTTTCGACGTGTACGGAGACATGTTCCATTGGCGGCACCTGGGCGATCTGCAGTAGAGGTCTTGCCGAGACCACTGTAGACGACAGTCTTAGGCAAGCCCTCTCCGGCTCTCCCTACTATACACCACGGTACCTGCTTTAGTGCGCTGCGCATGAGCGACCGTCTTCATCCCTTTCAGTGAGATTGAAGTATGATTCCGCACTCCAGTATCTCCGATCGTATCCTCCGCCGTAATAGTCTCGGTTGGGCCAGGGGTTCCACAATCGAGGACTCACCCTGCGTCTTGGCTGGTTCGAGTGGGGGGTCAGGTTCGTGCGAAGCTACCGTGGATTTCCCTTGTGATTCAGTCGGTTCTGTCAGATCTCCTGCCATATTGATATCCATCGGGTCAGGTGTCTTCTCAGCCGTGCAGAAATGGCTGGAAACAAGTTCCCGAAGGCCCAGACCCCGAGCTGGTTGATATCGACCTGATCAAGCAACAGCCTTTCCTCTCTCGAACCCAGACCTTCATGTCGTTCAAGTGGTATACGCCCTTCCTGGTGTTCGATTCAATGGTACACAACGTTATCCGACTGACCATTTCCTGGGTCGGACTGGGCGATGTCCAGCGTATTCCTCTCAATCCTACAACACCATACTAAGTACTTCTGCCAGGGTGTTTCTCAGCACGTGTCCTGACATGTCGGCACTTTCCTTAACCCGTTAGCATCGTGTACACTTCTTGGAACATTGTTGGACAACATACAACAGCATGTGGAGGCACAAGGGACGCGGCGCAAATGTATTGCAGGTCCAATGAATTCATTGCTAATACGACAGTCTGCATATCGCCAACCCTCCCTCTCACTTGTCATCATGAAAGGGAAGGAGCACGACACTGTGCAGGTTATCAAACCTCCCTATGTCGTCATCCTGAGAGGGAAGCACCCAAGGGCTTGTGGCGTTACTGTCATCGTGAGTGGCTTGTAGTTTGTACCGAGCCCAAAGGCGCCGAATGCCGGCCATTTGTTCTTCTTTCTTGAAGCAGAGGATCCAGTCCGTGGCCAGGATCCATTGACCCATTGGGGTATTATGGCTGGCATTGGTCTGACCAGGAATCTGCTGTCGAAGAAGATTCTGCTGGCAAGGAATGGCCTGGACAGGTTCGACGGATGGCAATGGACGCTCCGAATCGAGCGCCGGACGAATCGACCAGGTCAATTTGAGACCAGAACCCTCACCGCGAACTCGCCTCATGATCTTTATTCTCACGATCTTTATTAAGTTTACCATCGCACGGCCTATAAACTCATCTTTCTGGGCTTCGGGAGCCCCAGGCGGCAGGTCAAAATCACGCGGGACTTCGATATAGACCACTCTTAAATTATCTTCTCTCAGCGTACTCACATGGCCCGGTCAATCGCTAGTTGCCGAACCGGGGTGCGATCAAAGACCACCGCCCACTCGTCCAGTCGAGCAACGCTCCCATGCGCCTGGAAGATTGTAAAACTCTCCTCCGGGAACTTGAGGGCCACAGTTTCCCGTAGCGCCTCCTTGTCCACTCCTCCAGTGTTTACGCTTTGCCGCGCTGCGAGCGCGTCCGCCGCTTAGAGGGAGGCGGTTGATTGCCGAGAGGACCACCGCGGTGTTTCTGACCACGTGGTGCCGCTTTCTTTCTTAAAGACCCGACACTTCTTCCGCTCGTGCACCTTGAGAGTAATGAAATGTTGCATGTTGGCTCCATCCACCTCCCCGTACGGCAGCATAAGGCCACCGGACGGGGTGAGGTCGACATCTCCATCAAATTGCACCACCGCTCCAGTGCCGCCTTGATTGATCCCCGAAATCTCTGGTACAACGAGGTTGCCGGTATAGCTCCCCCGGTATTTGTTCCAGGCTGTCACAAACAGTCGTGCTTCATACCCGTCAGATCCGCAACAAGTGGTAGCCAGCAAGAAATTTCCACCCTCCAACTTGCGGTTGAAGAGGGATACCTCCTACCCGGGCTTGTGTGTAGATGCCGGATCCTTGGTCAAATTTGCCTCAGCTGTCCCCTCGGCCGAAGCTGAGGTTTTTTCTGGGGGCTTGGTGCCTTCGGTGTCTCTCGACTTCCTCTTTTGGCTGATGCCGGCGGATTTCGGGCCTAACTTGGTTTCGGCCTTCTTCCGTTCCTTCACAGCTTAGTCGCTTTTCGCTCCTCAGGGGTCAACCCAGCGCGCTTTTTGCGATTCTTCCTCGCAGCACGGGTCTGGGACAATGTCTGTTGGTTACCCGCTGTGTAAGCGAAAGATTGACCCTCACAGTTTTTGATTTTCTTGCTAGAACGTGTGATATGGCCTTTGTCCATGGCCTCCTTGGACAGAATGGGCGAACTGATGGGCGCTGGACGCTTTTGATTAGGCGGCTCAGGCTCCGGACAGAGGCCTCGCCGTGAAGTTCGACAGGACTCTCCTTGCCCCAAGCGAGGAAAATGACCGGTCATCTGTGGCAGGGTCCAACTGTCGAGGAACATCGTGAGACGCAGTAAAGTTTCCGGGTCAATCAAGGGCAGTTTTGGGTTCTAACGTCCGCATGGATGAGCACCAGCACCACACCTATAGCACGAGCATTGGCAGGACTGAGGTCGACGACCTTGCATCGGCTGTGACATGCCATGTGCAGGCTTCGGCCATGAGCCTGTATTCATGTCTTGCTCTTGTGATTGTTACTGGAGGTGGAACCGGTTGCTTTTTCACAAAGCGGACAACAGAATCCCATACCCGGGAATGCATGAAGAAGCTTGCCTCTTCTCGGCTCAGGAACTGTCGAATCCTGTCTGTCCGACAGTCACCGTTTGTTCTGGATTCGGTTTGTGTTCCATCCCACAGGACATTGAGCATTTTCTGCTATCCCTGGGTATCGGCACGAAACGCCACGCAACCCTTGCACTTCTCCCTCTTGATGAAGTGATGTCAATAGTTGGATGAGGCCGGCCGAGCCCTGGTACAGCATTCTCGACTGTCATGTTTTGGACGTATAGGCCGGAAGTTGAGAGAAGCAGAGAGAGCCCTGACAAGTCGTCTGAGGAGTGAATAAGGATAGATCAAGAGGTAGGGTGAATCGTCCAGGCGACTGTCAGGCGAACGACGTCACCCTCGAGAGCGAGAACAGCAGGGGATGGAGTTTGACGAGAGTGTGACGCCGACACGAAGGCTAAGCCTGTGGTGTTGGTATATATATAACCGACCGTCCTGAATTGGGGGGTATGCTGCGGCCAGAGCGGCTCCGGTGGGCAACTTGCACATCTCGAAATGCATCCACGCAAAAGCGCGGTCGATTGCGTCGTATTCTGTCATCCCGATTGTATGGGACGTCACTTTAGTGGCACATATAGTGTTGAACAAGGGACGTTCTTGCATCATTCATTTGACCTAGTCGGTGCAAATGCCCATCAGACCTTGTAAGAGGAAGTCTCATGACTCGAGCAAAAGGAGAAAACGTGGTGAAAGCGTGACTGAACCACCGAACTAATCAGGCCGCCTTATGCTCCGTCGCCGTTCGACTCTTACGAGTCGCAGGCGAACCTGCTGCGAGCCGCGCACCGAAAGAAAGACCAAGCCGCCACATGCGCGAACCGCATGCGATTCAAGGCCGATGCCCCCCTAGTCGCCTAACCAACCACCCAGGACCAGGATCTACAAATCGGATGCATCGGAGTCTGAACCCTCATCGGGTCAGACACGCGCAACTCCCGTCTCGTATCCACGAGAGCACGAATTGCATCAAGAATCTGCCCAAGGACAGGAGCGAGAGAAGCAGAAGGGGAACCACCAGGAGCACCGCGAGCGGCACGCACGCAAGCACAAATAAGGTACTGCCTAAGCAGATATGGATCACCATTCAGACGGCATCCAGCCCCAGGGGTTGCTGGACCCAGGACAAATTGGCAGGCATCGAAGAGCATCTTCATGACGCCTTGCATGAGCGCAGACTGCGGTACCACAGTATGCGAAGGGTGAGGTGTAGCGATCCGAATGTCTGTGGTGATGGCACTGTTCGGTAGTCTCCTAGCGGCTATGCGTAGAACTGTGACATGGACGCCCAAATCTTGTCGTACACAGCCTGCTCGTAAGCACTCATCTCCAACTCGACGCCAGCGATGCGGTAGTGTGGCACATTGATACCTGGTTGATAGTAATATCTGAACCGAGTGCCACCCGAAGTGCCAAGGACGTCCTCGTTAGACGCCGAACTCGGGCAGATCATAAATATAGGTCGGGTATTGACTTCCTCGCCCGCCTAGATTCTAGCTTTAATCTCCATGGCCCGAAAATATATCGCGGCTAGGGCTTTGATCGTTTTGCTTATACCGCAATCTGAGGCGTCTAACCCACCACCCTACTCGTCGTATTCAGTTCGACCTGCCCTCTAGCCAACCAATAGGCGGTCGTGTCGAGCCGCTTACCACGCGACATAAATGCAGCCCTGTGAACTGCATCCTTTCGAAACATGCACCGGTGTGACAGTAGGGCGCTCTGGGAAGAGTATGTAAGGGGCAATGTAGGAATGATAAGTCACCTCCCCAGGCTCCTTCTTGCAACTGCCGTAGCAATGGTCCTAAGAACCAGCTGAGCTTTGGTGGTGGGGCCCTGGGCTGGAGACAGCCAAGGAAAAAGTGGCTGGTAATACTGGTTCTGACTGAAATGCCTGCCTCTTCCCATGCGAACATGTCACTTCAAGATACGATTGTGCGTACCACGTTGAAACACTAGACCGCGTTGGTCGGTGATTCGGGTCCTGAATGACAAGCAAAAGTGTTCACAGAAGGGCTGTTGAGATTCGTAGATCCATGAGTCAAAGCCCGGCTTGATCATTTGGGACTGTCCTGTCAGCACACTGCATAACGCATCAAGTTTGCTGCGCGAGTGAGTCGCTGTATATATGTATTGATTGCAGCGGCAGAATGAATCTGCCGGATTGAGATCTTCTTCGTTCATGAAAAAGTCGGTAGCGGGAGAGTTCTTGGTGTAAAAGTCGTAATTGGCATGAGTCGGCCACGTAGAAAACTTATTTCCACAAATGGCACTAGAAGGCACGCGAAAGTCCATCCCGTCGGTGAAGTCGAGATCCAAATATACAGCCTTGTCAGGCTGTTCCGATGTCCAGTGGACAATGGTGCGTACATGGCGTGATTAATGGGGCGGACTCTTCTACAGCTCAAAGATAGGCTGGGTTTTGGTGTGATGGTACCAACAACTCATGGCGAAAGCCCTTGTGGGCTCCCACACACAGTTTCCGCAGCCACCATCACAATAGCAGGATATAAATGGTGCGAACCGCTGTGGACGTGGCTCCTCGGTCGATCCCGGGACGAAACAACAAGATGAGCTGCTCGAATCTTTCCCGCAGATCTCAAGGCGGGCAGGCCCCGTCCTCTCTGCCCCTCTGCCGTGATGGGGGATGTAGCCACGTGATTCGATCGACTCGCCAAGTATCCAGCTCTGGCTCATTAATGTGGTTCACAATCGTGATGTCGATCCGGTGCAGAGGTGCGAAGAGCTTGGCTAGAGCCTGGCCCCGGAACCGTGTCTCCTGCGATGACGCGTACTCTGCTGCGCCATAAGCACCCACCAGGCGACGTCGGCAAGTCATCCTGTTGCAGGAGGCACCGTGTACAGGCAATGAGGTAGATGCCGCAGTCATGGCCGTTCGGTTGCTGGGGGCACGAGAGCTCCTCCAACACCCAGTCGACAGATGACGGCGGTGAATCCTGGTTTGATGCCCAGTTGCCCCATGTCTTAGGCCCTTCGGCTAACGAATATGCATTGCGCTCAGCGCGGAGTTCGAGTCCCAGCTGTTCTGTGCAAAGCTCAAGTCGTCAATGACTCCGTCACCGATAGAATTGTGCGTGCAGATTCCACGGTAAGTGCGAAGATTCCTTGGCCAAGGACAACAAGTTGCTATTTTGTAGCCTTTGTCGAGGCGGCGGAGACAGCGCTGGCACGGCAGCGAAGCGGCTGCGACACGCTCCGGCGGAGGAGGGGGATCGAGACCTCATAGCCTAGAATGCCTACATCCGGACCCCGGAATGTCCACCTATGGCGGAAATGTGAGGTAGTTGGTGTCGTCCCAGTACCAACCATCGAGGTGTATGGAACTGTAAATCTGCCACCCAAGAACCTTCACTGAGCAGAGGTTGAAATTCCTGGGCAATTCGAGAAAGAGGGCTCGAGCCGTAGTTACGCAGGTCGATATAGGCTCGTTGATATGGGGAACTCTGAGTTCCTGACGCCGAGCATGGATGAGGTGGAACACCTCGCTCACCGGCAACCTCCACTCATCTGTATGATGCGACGTTCTAGTGTTTTGACGCCATCGATCGGTGACAGATGGCTGGAAACAAACCCGGAGCGAGCATCATGTATCGCAAGTAGAGGAGTGCTGCCGTAACAAGCCGTCAGTAGTCGAATCCCTGCCCGATGACGTCCTGCCAACGCAGTAAGGCATCGGGTAGTGCTAGTCGTGTCTGCTCGATTTCTATGCCTCGCGTAGATGTAGACGCTTTTTCATGAGCCGCATCAGCGGCATTCTTCTTCTGTTCCTTAACCGCCCGGGTATGAGACAGCAGCATGCGACACAGCTACGATCAGATGAGAACACACCGCGTCCCACTCGGCAAACGTGCCCTTGCCCTCGTGGCAGCGGTGGCAACGATTGCGACCCGCAGGGCACTCGTGGTGAACTCAGTTTCCACCCGAACCACGTCGACCGAATGCTTTGCTGGTAAGGCAGCTACTTGCCGCGCTTGGCTCGCTCGTGAGACGGGGTGACTAGGTTAGGGGCGTCCTTCGGCTGGTCGGCAAGGCATCGGATGTGAGCAACATGAGCGATGGAAGCGGAACCTGAAAATGGAGGTGCCAAAGGGCAGGTCGCACACTTTGGTGATTGAGTGCAACGGCGAACAGATCAGGAAGGACTTGTGTGCATCAAGGCAAACTGGAGTGGGTGTAGAATATATATAGAGAGCCAAGTCGGCAAGTAGCAACATGTCAGATGCGGGATGAGGAAGGAACCTGAGAAGACAGATGAGCTGAGGGCAAGGGAGATATTAGTAGTTCCGAGAAGCGCTTCCGTACAGTCATATCAAATGCGAATTAACTGGCGGAATGCCATCGATGAGTCAGGCCCGAACCCTTCTGTCACGAGTATGGCCTACCTGCCACGCCACGATGAAGAATTTCCCGGAAGGAGCCAAGTTCTTCACATGGGTAATGGAATCGGTGAATGACGGCACTCGATGATAGAGCAGATACGTTACCTTATGGTTCATTTTGTCAGTCCACGAGATACATCGAGGAGTCATCCCCTTCAGTTTTCCTCTCTGACATTCCCGCCTTCTGTGCTTCAGCTTTCATGAACGACAGTGACGATGTACGTCTTCCCATCCTGTCCTGTGGCAGTCACCACAAGTTGCTGTCCTTCAAAGTCCTCTTCCCGGTGCCCGATCCCCACTTCTTCTTTGTAGTCACTGTACCAGTCCTGCTTGCGCTCACCACTTACCAACTCATATCTGGCAGCAGTGACAGCCGATTGCCGGGACAGGTGAATTCCTCGTATTTCGGAATGCGTCGCTCCATCCGCTGACTGGACTGTGCAAAGGACATAGAACAAATTGTCCGTGACCCTTCCATCGCCTGGTTTCGAGCGAACGCCCAAGGAGTTGGGAGTGGTCTCGATTTCGACACCATGAATCTCATCGCCTTTTGAGGCGTGAACGACAACGTTTTCTCCGTGTTTCCAGTCTGATGATGGGTTTGTCAGGTCGTTATCCGCGTACTCGGTTAGTGAAGTTCGAGAAATTCCTTCGTCATCGAGCCGGTGAAGTGCGGCATTTTGAGCTGAGCCGAGATCGGTGTATGTGCCACAGATTTCAGTAAGAATCGAAGGTGGAGACCCAGCCTTCACGGTAGTCCGCTTAATGTGAAAGAGATCGGGGACAAGGGACGGACGTCGCTGCATGATGGTTCTGTCTCGTCTGTGATTCGGAACTCTCGAAGTGATGCTTTCACAGTTGTCCTGGAGGGCAGCTTTGCAAGAGGTGAAGGCCAAAGCATAGCCAAGCGCGGTCGCCCCTCTGAAGAGTTATTGCGATGCTTCCACCCTTCCGAGCCCAAGAAGTGAGGGGCCGGAAATCACATGGACTCACCAAGGCTCAATCAAAGCCTTGGATGAGCAAACAAAGGCTCAACCCCGCAACTTGTTCCTGGGGTGCATCGTTCGATGTAGGGCCCGAATACGAGGTCGGAAGAGAGATGTCCGACCACATCGTCCAAGCTGCAGAAGTCTAAACAGGCGGACCAACCATAAAGTCTCTTCAAAACTGGTGCTGGGGCAGATCATTTGTTGACAACGACGATAGCAGGGCGAAGAAAGTGAACACGAAGTCGTGGAAAGGTTGAGCCGTTGTGGGTCCACGGGGACGCTGTGATTGGTTGACGCAACGGCCAATAATGTTGGAGTACTGACTTTGACTTGCTGCTGGATTCGAGCTTCAGATTCCCAGATATCGACAATCGGAAGAACGACGCGGTGTAATCTGGCTGTCCATCACGCCCCTACGCCTCCGCCAGCATGCCACCGAAAGCCTGTAGGCTGGTCGCCATTCCCTTGCCTCCTCCGTTCCTCCTCCCTCGGTCGCTGATCCGAAAACCAATCAACACGGCTCAGAAAAGGTGCATGGGCATCCGATCAATAGACAGAAAGCCAAAGCCAAATCCGTACAACGTCGTCCCAGGTATTGAGCCTCTACATGCTACCGCAGCTGCGGCCTTTCAGCGGAAACTCATAGCGGACGCGCTCCCCTTACGAACAGGAGCACTTGCGATCAAGAAGGGCATGACCGCGGTCTACGATGTCGAATCCGGAACGAGGATAGCCTGCACAGTACTACAGCTGGATCGGAATCAAGTCGTCAGTCACAAAACACGAAAGAGGCACGGCTACTTTGCCGTCTGTGTCGGCAGCGGCACGATAAACCCGAAGAATGTCACAAAACCCATGCTGGGGCATTACTCCGTTCAAGGAGTAAGTCCGAAGAGACATCAACAGGAATTTCGTGTTCGTGGAGCAGAGGGTCTACTGCCTGTGGGCGAAGAGATCCGGGCAGACTGGTTCGCTGTTGGCCAGTACGTGGACACGCGGTCGCATTGCAAAGGCAAAGGCTTTGCAGGTCCAATGAAGAGATGGGGGTTTGGCGGTCAACCACGAAGTCACGGTCATTCGCTCAGTCACAGATCGCACGGTTCAGTCGGTCCCAGTCAAGGCGGTGGTAGTCGTGTGTATCCGGGCAAGAAAATGGCCGGAAATATGGGTGGCCAGAGAAATACAGTACAGAGCCTGAGAGTCTTGCAATCAGATGGGGAGAACGGCATTGTGGTGGTCCATGGTGAGTGTCAAGCCCGTGCGTGCGGGGCCTCGGGGAATGCTAATAACTCTTCCTAGGCGCCGTCAGTGGCCCGAAAGGATGTTTGGTCATGCTCCAAGACGCTCTGAAAAAGCCTTGGGTTGAGCCTCCCCCCCTCCCGAGCTCGCGGGTACCGGAAGCCAAAGTGGCGGAAAAGATTCCGGCATGATAGCAGTTTCTCTCTGCGGCGATCTGTAACAACACATCATATCAGCGACCTCTATTTGCGGGACAATTCCTTGGCTGTTGACCATTGCCATCCGCCTCGGCGGCATTACACCCTCCCAGGCTCCAGCCGCCGGTCATAGCAAGCCCTGATCACGCCCCTTTGTATTGATATCGCATCCCGCGCAGCTCGCTCAACCCGGTCTCGATCTCCGCCATACTCCGCTTCGCCATGAAGACCATCCCAAAGATAAGACCTGGAAGCAGTAGAAACAGCCACAGACCCTCCGGCACATCACTTCGTGACAAATAACCCCAGGAGGCGAGGAACAACAATGCGCAGATGAATGCATTGAGGTAGGGCAAGTACTGGTTGATGGGACTTTGATCAGAAGTCAGGAGAAAAGATGTCCGAGAACCGCTGTAGTCCCGGCGCGCGATTCGCGTGAGGTTGGACAGAGACCCCAGGGTTGTAGAAACAGGGACCATGTACATTATGTAGGCACTGGAGACGAGCGAGGTGATGCCCAATAGACATAGGAGAACCATTGTCCCCGATGTTGATCTGAACAGATACCACAGAAACGGCAAGACGATGACGAGCGGCAGGCATGTGAAAACCGTGGTGTAGATCTCGTTCGTTGATGTCTCCGAAGCCTGAAGGTTTTGTAAAAGATGCTCTTGTTCTATCGCGTGAGAAGGCAATCAGTTAGCGACAATGTCGGTGGTGTGGTTTGAGAAAGAGTTGCACCAAGAACCATTTCCGACAAGTAGCATGCCCAAAGGCACTAGAGGAGATATGTCCACATACCTTCTTCGTCCATAGCTTCTTGTGACCCATCGCCGTCGTCATCAGGGGGATACTTGAAAGCCTTCCTAAGCCTTGTGGAGTCCATGTTGACATGTGGTCGAGAAGCCTGAGAGGAGTTCATCTGCTTCGACTGGGGCTGGACCGCCCGCTTGAACAGCAGTATCAAGACGTCCGAATAGTTGTCCCTCTGAGAAGTTGCGCACACTCCATTAACCTCGGTCCGTGAGACAACTTGTGCAGATGAAAAGCGTCCAGGCGTCAAGCAATGAATGAGGCTCAGGGAAGACTGTGCCTCCGGCTAGTCGCCAAGACGCTAAATTCTACTGTAGAACTGTGGTTCTTGTTCATCTGTCCTATCCTCCTGTGCCTTGCATTCTGAGCATTACAGTCGATTCTTCTCATCTCGACCTCAAGTAGTTCATCCTCATTGAGGCCGACATGCTTTCTATGTGAATTATCCGGTCATCCTATCACGGGAGCTGCAGGACGAATCAACTGTATAAGATATGGAGTCAAGTACTCTATTTGAACCCAACATACTCTCTGTGTCATGGTTGTGCTTCGAGCCAGGCTGGGGAGAGCGGAGCTGGCGGCAGTTCTCGAGAATTGTCGGAACCAAGCCTCGCAAGCTTGTCAGAACGTCGGGAAAACTTAGCTGGCCGGCGTGATGGCTTTGGGCCGGGCTTCTGATTGAGTTCACTATGCAGACAGCATCATCATATGGTGATACCACGTATCATACCGATGAGGTCTGGAGTACCCCGGATCGATGCATACTTAGGTGCATAGAGTGGTGACATCATCGAACTGGCCTACCCCGGGTACCTACCAACTCGTATGGCTGCAATATGATCTGTGCAGGTCGGTAATCAAGTGGAAGGGTTGTGAAGTTGAGCACTTGCGTTAGCCGATACAGGGGTCAGAAAGGTGAAGCGACAATGAAGAAAATCTTCAAAAGCAACTTCGTGAAAGAAGTCCTTGCAGACACGGTCCTCTTGAGTGCACTGATCATCCTGCCTATGGCCTTCCTCGGTCCTGGCTGGCGGAAACCCTACCACAAACCTTTCGCGGAGGTGCATCGGCCAAGGACTGATCGTGGTCAAGCGGAGGCATCAGCCGACAACGATCCGACGTCTTCTGGATGATGAACATCTGGACACATATTTCGCGAGTGCCTCTCCCTCTCACACCAGCAATCCGGCTAACTCCCGCTCGAACCAATTAAAGTTCGTTTTCCCAGCAGAACCTTGGTTGAGCACGGCGAAGACAACGTCCTCCCACCAACCGCCTGAGAACTCTGGCTCTTGAAGAACCTCTGCGAAAAGACGAGCCACCTCCCTGGGAGGATTTTTGAATGCCCCGCACCCAAAGGCGCCCAGCACAATTTTGCGATGCTTGTTCGTGATGGCTGTCCGGAAAATGATTCGGATCTTCTCCCTCATAAGATCACGGTCCTCACCTCTAGCGTAGAAGTTGTGTGACAGCTCTTTTGGTTGACACAACTTACAACCGACCGAGGGTTGGTGAATGGCAGCAGCGCTGACGACGCTTATGACCGGCAACTTGCTAGGATCACGACAATCGAGCAATCTGTGGCCGTTGGCAAGACTGTCTCTGATGACGAGGACGTAGGGCGAGTAAATGGCTGCTTTGTCTGGGAGAGGGTAGAAGCGGAGCTTGAGGGTGAAGTGCAATGAAGTGCGGAAGCATAGGGCTTCCTCCTGGGCAAGGGCGCCGGTTCTGAAACCACCTCCAGCGTGGATTGCATTCGCCATGTTGAGAATACAGATCGGCTTGTCAGAAGGTGCACGGCTGAGTTGGAGTGCGGCGTCAATGGTATCACTGCTAATCACTCGGACTTTTGTCTTGGGCAGCCTTGGACAGAAGCTCTGATCAAGCGGTGCGATTCGGTCCTTGTCGTAGAGGTAGCCATCTGGCTTTGCGTCGGGTCTGGTGACGAGGAGACCAGGCAGGACCGAGATTGTTTCTTTCGCAACTTTCACTAGTTCATCCCTGTCTTCCGACTTTGCGCTGGCCGGCGGTTGCGCCTTCAGTCTTCCGTCTGAGCTCCATGATAGCTTGCTTTGTCGAAGAGCTGGAGAGGCTGAGGCTTTGTTGTCCGTGTCGGCCGCGTTAACACTGGGAGGATGGACAGTCATTGTTGTTGTGAGCTGATGGGAGGAGCGGGAGACGGCCAAAGGAGGCTAGGTGAGGCGCCACCCTGTGCTGACACAACCGGGACGCCCAACTGACTGGAGTTAGTGGTTTGCGGAGGCACCTGAAAAGGCGCAAGGCTGAAATACGGAGTCCGGAGTTCACTTCTTTTTCACTTTTCCCTCACTAGGTATTCACTCAGAACTCAATATTTTACCCGCTCCTGTTTACCTAGACTATCATATCTTTTCTACAACACTACCCTGGCAGCTGTCTGTATATCGCAGTTCATGTTGCGTATAGCCAGATCACGCTCCTGCAAGTGCTGCGAGACAAGAATTATTTTCCCTGATTAGCAGTACAAATTGGATGATCAATCTCTGGCCATCAGATTTAACACGAACGCCAGGCATTGTTTCATGCGACAATCACAGCTTTGCTGGACTTCAGATCACGTCTATTCTACCTGATTTCCTTCATGGCTAATGATCAGTCAATTCCCGCGGAAGGACAGTACGGCTGCCCATCTTCAATCTGCTGATTACTCGGATCACGGCATCGGTCGTCTCAATTGACCTCGACCTTGTGAATCTGTACCTGTCTTATGATGCTCACGGCTCCTGTGTCCCATCCTGGGCTTCGCGTATTACAAGATCTCTGAGAGGGCAAGCGACCGACTCGGTTCCTCGCAACTCGTTTGCTAGTCGGCGTCTGGGCCCAAGCCAGAGCTGATCTGTTATTTTTGGGAGGCTGCATGACGGACTGCATGCCTCGATCATATTTAGAATTGACATAAGGGTAAGTCCGACTGTTCTCTATCCCCTTCTCATCCTGGGAATTGAAGCCTCGGAGAAATACCGCCAATGGGAACCCTCTAGGGGCATACCTATGTATCATTCCACACCAGGCTGCCGTAGCGCTGTCCGGGCCTCGACACTTACAGAAGTAGACGACTCCCGTACGACCAGGTAACTGCAGCTCACGTTTTATTCGAGACAATACGAGGTCAAAGGAACATGCAATTTATCGGGTTCGGGTTGGAGCCTCCTTACCAGTCGCCCAGCTACCGTGCTGCCGGATATGCTCAGGCACAATTGCGCGCGGCGAACGATCTCGGATCCTCTCATCTGTTATGGCCTCCCCCTTGGACTGACCACGACAGACATCGAAAAGGTGTACAAAGGCCGCTTCCACCTCTGCGTCTCAGTGCCCACTAGTCGTCTACTATTCCCAGCATTTGCAGGCATCGTAAGTGTTTCGTCAGTCGCTCATTACCCATCTTTCTCCTTTTCAGCTCAGTCTGCTTCGTAAATAGTACAATCATGAAGACAGTCAGCATTGCATCTTCTCTTGCTATGGCATGTGTAGCGGCGCTGCACCTTCTTCGCCCTGGGGCGGCGGTTATGGAAACGGCGGCAATGGTGGTAATGGCGGGAAGTTTGTTACACATGACCAGGCCACGAAGCTCGTCCATGACTATGCCTTCTTCCTTGCGCACGCCGACCCGAATCAAATCCAACTGTAAGCCAATGCGACAGCTCAGAAGATCCTTGCACCCGATTTCACCGAGCAGTCTGACTCGATCAATGGCTTCCTTGGCCTCAAGGTAGGTTTCCTCAATCAATGCAAGTCTCGGTAACTGGCTGAGACGCATTAGCCGGGCGATCGCACCTTCCCGACCAAGGAGGGCTACATCAACGTGGTGCTGGCCCAGCCACCTGTCTTCGGTATTACCGATCTTCAGCTCGTGCCGTTCAGCTACGACCAGATCCTCTGGTACTGAAAGTTCAATTACCCAGGCAACTTCAACGCTCCCCAACCACCCCAGGCCGTTCAGGGAATGAACATTTTTGTCATCAACGACAAGGGCCTCATCGAGCACGTCAATGTTGAGTTCAGTGTCTTCTACTACGTCGACCTTGGCTTCAACGTCTCTGGCTTCAATGGTCCGATTGCGGGTGTGGACCCTTGAACTCTTCACAACGAGGGAACTAGTTAGCATGGACACTGTTAAGGCCTAAAGCAGCGATTCTGGTCAGTTAACGATTTCTCCTAGATAGGAGCATTGCTTTCTCTGGACAGAGCAGGGTGAGGCTGAGTCCTGCCGACCAGTGTTGATGGTGTGATCTGTACTGTATGATGTTCAGGAAGAACACAATATATTTAAATGAATTGTACTCCGTACTCCGTATAGGTTCGGGTTCGATTTTGTCCCCGATCTCATGTGTGCATAGTGCAAGTGGCCCAAGCGCCCGTCGGGTGGTGGTTGAGGCAGCGTCATGGTCTTCTTGAAGATGGATGAGCTCGACTGTACGGAGTATCTGCCTTCGTCCTAGCGGCAGGGTGCAGTGGCTGGGAAACGGGTCTTGACCTGACACCACGAGCTTGTCAGGCTGAGTTTCGTCGCGGGCCTGTCCACGATTTCAACGGCGTGCCACCACCTACCACTCTCGATCGATATGCGCTCAACTTTGGCCTCCGTAACAGGCAGCCTAGTGCGAAGTGCAAGCTCTGTCTGATTTCTTCTCTTACCATTGTTGCACTCCGTTGGTACGGCCAAGCAGGGGACGGCCAGAGGGCCCTTCTCCAGGCGGCAGAATGCCGCGCCGTAAGCTTGGCGGCCTCAATCCACCTATTGTTTGGATTCGAAATCCTTCATTTGGGTTGCAATGTCTTCTTTGTGAAATGTCGAGAAATTGTGTGGTGTTCTTGGTCCATTTCAACCTTTGGGACTTAATCCTTGGACATGTTTAATACCACGTCGGCAGCGCAAGATGGGCGTCTCAACTTGATCTACTCTGTAGCCGAGGCGGCCTGGTGGCGTGAAGAACCAAGTTTCGCGACCATGAAATAAGCGATTGGTGAGGAAGGCCGATTAACCACGATTTTCATTTTTCCCCCTATGATGTAAGAAAAGGTCGCAGCCGATCCCTAATGGCCTAGACGTCACTTTGTCGCAGCTTTGGCGGTGGCGAAGACAATATATCCGCCTCTCTTTCGTCTGGGCAACGGTCTGCTTATCAGGTCGTGTATTGCAGAGCCGCGAGAATGCGCTCAACACGATGAGCGATCCGAACCCATACGTTAGCAATGGAACGTGCTATACTGCGCGAGGAGAGAGATTGGACGGGAGCTTTGTCCCATGCGGCAACGACGCCTTTGGTCATCAGACGTGCTGTGGAGCAGGAGACAACTGTCTAGCTGACAACGCTTGCTTCGGGGTCCACGGCGATGGTTATGGTAGCTATTTGACGTATCTGGCTGGCTGCACCGATCCAGACTACGAAGCTTCGACTTGTCCACAGAAGGAAATAGGTGAGCGACTGTCCATGAGCCAGAGCTCTTGGGATGCATCAACTCACACTTCTTAGATCAGCCATGGGTCGCCCTCACGCATTGCGACGGCAGCAATGGTGAATGGGCCATCTGCTCGCAGGATGGAAACCCTTCGACTCTCCAGCCAGGGTCGTTCTGCAGCTGTACCAATGCAGCGTCTGCCACCATTGCATTCAGCGATTCACCTACCCTCACCAGTATTGCCTCGCTACCGCAGGGCACCGGACAGAGCATACAGTTCTTCGTCGGCCATTTCCCTAGCTCTGACCTAACCTCTGGTTCGGCCGGCGCATCTCAGAGCTCTGGCGTTACCGGCACCAGCGGTGGCGATAGCTCTTCTGGTGCATCTTCCACGGGAGCGCCTTCTACGAGCAGCTCCACCACGGTCATTACATCAAGCGGCGCGACAATTACCGTAACCACCGCGGTTTCGACGACCACTCCAACCGGTACGGCAGGCGGAGCAAATAGCGGTACCACTCAGTCAGGGCTCAGCTCTGGGGCCAAAGCGGGCATCGGCGCCGGAGTGGGTGGCGGCGCATTGATTCTTCTCGGCATTCTATTAGCTTTCTTTCTGCGGCGCCGTAAGCGTCGCAGGTCCCCTCCACAGCCCTCGCAGCCATCGGAGCCAATGGTTGAGAGCACCGACTATGACACCGCCGCAAAACCCGCCAAGCCGCGCCCGTCCGACGAACCGCCCATGTCTACAACGTCAACTGTGCATCCGGTATTCGATGCGAATGGCGAGCTCGTACCCGAGGCTGACGGGCGACCCGCCTATCCTTGGGCCCTGAGAAACGAGCTTGAGGGAAGCCAGCCGGTCAGGAAGCCAGAGCCCCCTCCCATAGCGGAGCTCCCAGGCAGTGAGAGGTTCGCGGGCGAGCAGGGAGCGCCCAACACGCTAGCTCACGAAGCGAACGTCCAAATCGGTCCTGGATGGCAAGGGAACTCGCTGATGGCGCTGAACAGCGGCGCAGGGAAAGAGTACATGCAGTCTTCTAGCTAGCGTCCCCGTGTTTTCGCAGTGCAGTATATACGTGTAAAGATCCCATTATGGAGGAACTCGAACCGCGCTATTGCAAGGCGAATGGAGCATGGTCCGGAGCACATGAGGAGGGTTTGAGAAGTACATATAAAGGCTACGTTGGGAGCGAGCCACCTAATCAGAAAGATCGGTACAAGACTTGATCGCATGTATATATCCAGCAGAAGGTTGGGTTTATCTCTCTGCCAATTGGTCCTGGAGCTCTCTTCTCCGCAGTCTCGGGCCATCCGTCCCGCCCGCGGCCTTGTTCGTACGTCGAAACACTTCCTACCACTTGAGAAAATGAGTCCTGATGTCCGGGATGGACGCCGGCCCATGCCCGCTCTGGCTTCGGGGATCTGCGAAAGGCAGCCAATGCATCTTTGGAGCACCTTCAGTTTTGCGAATGGACGTTTTGCTTGACGGCCCCTTCCCATCAACGACGGTAGCAGAGCTAGGGCTTGCCCTTCAAAAGCCAGCGGATTGGATTGAGATCAGTCGTGTCTCCGGCCTGGCACACCACCCCTGTCCTCATTGCTAAATACTCCATGACACTGACTCATCCGAGTTGACCAGCATGGACGGGCTCCTCAAGCAGTCGCCATCAAGTCTGAACGTCTCCATGAGTGTAGCGGTCGCATATGGTGCATTGGCTCTGTGCCTCGCACTTGCAGGTAAGCGCCGTGTTGAATGAGTACTTGCCTTACAACCGCGACGGGTGTTGAGTGTCACTGCAGGGCTCTGCTGGACATACCGCAACAGAGGCTTCTGGACGTCGCGGTCTGCCAACTCAGCATGGATTGGTGGACCCGAGGGGAAAGCCTTCATAGGCAATCTTCGCGAGCTTCAAACCAACGGCGCGGCCAGCTGCAAAGCCTGGTACTCCCTGTATGAGCGCTACGGGCCTGCTTACGAGATGACAATTCCCTTCTTCCGCCTGCATGTCATCAACCATCCCGTCTATCTCGAGCACATCCAGAAGCACAACAGCAAGAACTACATACGCGGCGCATTCACGCGTAACGTCTTTGGCGAACTTCACAGACGGGGCATATTCGTCGCGGATGGCGCCGAATGGCACGTACAGCGCAAGGCAGCGACACGGGCGTTCAGCAAGCGGAACTTTGAAACCCACATCACGCGGTCCCTGCATCACTGGCTTGACGTCCTGATGCGCCTGTTGTCAAATCTGGCCAGGGAGCAGAAGACGTTTGACCTGCAGAGCTTGATGAGTCGGTTCATGTTCTGTCTCTTCCTCGGGATCGCGTTCCACGAGGACGAGCTCGCGCTGGCCGTCATGTCCGCGGATCCGAAGAGTCTCGAGACCACGCCGGAGTACGTCGAAGCGTTGGATCGGGCTCTGTACCGTGTGTTGTTCCCATTCCACTCATATTCCAGAAGGCCCCTGTGCCGTCTTGTCTGATGTGTTTCGTGTTTGTGATACAGTGTTTGACCGACGCAGACGTTACCCTCTCTGGAGACTTACCGAGAAGTTATCTGGTGAGGACAAGACCAGCAAGAGAGCCGCAGCACTCTTCTACGCACAAATCGATGGTCTTATCAAGAAGCGGCTTGACATGATCAAGAATGGCTATAAGCCCAGCCCAGATGACGGCGTGGACCTTCTAGACCTCTTCATGCAATCGACAGACGATCCACACACATTAGGTGGCATGGTGTTTGGAATCCTCGTAGCTGGTCGTGAGTCGTGGACCTTCCATCTTGGACCAACGAGCTACTAACGGGGCCGCCCACAAAGGCGACACAACCGCGTATAGCATCTCATGGCTCATGAAGGAAATCCACCACCAGGATAACAAGCATCTAGACGCTGCGCAGAAGATCCGAGCCGAAGCCAAGGAGCTGGGCTTCACCACTGGTTATCTCGGCTATGGTGACACGCCTGTAGGTTCACCAACTCTCAGCTAAGCTGGCGCTCCCAGGTCCAGTACCCAGGTCCAGTACGCTGACATCAGGTCGCGAAGAAAATGCGATTTGCCAACGCAATGTGGCACGAGACCGCGCGCCTGAACACCGTCTCCCCAGCCGGCCAAATGGAGGCAGCGGAAGATGACGTCCTCCCTGCGGTGCCCGATCTCAATATGCGTCCTCGTCGCATCAAGAAGTAGGCTCGATGTCCTCGCGTGGCTTCCGTCGAGCAAGTCCAGTCACAACTGACCCAAGACCAGGGGCGACGTTGTTAGTTATCAGAACTACGTCCTCTCCCGGATGCCTGAGGTCTGGGGAGAAGACGCCACTGTCTTCAACCCGTACCGATGGTTCACAGAGAATGGAGAGAGCCTATCCTATAGCCCATTCAGTAAGCCCAGACTCGTCCCTCAGAGGAGGAAGACTATGACTTGGAAGAAACTCACCCTGGAGTGTCCAGAATACCATTCATGGAATGCCGGGCCACGTAGCTGTCTTGGGCGCGCGCTCGCCACCTACGAGGGCATCGCGACCAGTACTGCCATTCTACAGCGATTCGATATCAGCTTGGCAGACGACAGCAGGGTGTATGAACCGCTTGCTGCCATGAACATGGTGCGCTAGTGGTATTTCCTGCCTCGGACACATGGATACTGATGCGTGCTTCTTGTACAGGGGATCAAGGGAGGTCTGCCTATGAGGGTCAGCGAGAGGGTTCTGTGAAGCCCAGCCTGTGCCTAGAGGTCTCTGGTGAGTGAAAGGAAGATGATCCCCTTTGACGTCGGCACAGTAAAGAGATCAGGCTTCCAGAAGCGCTCGACGATGAAGGCGACATCCTTGAGAAGCTGCCATATCCTTTGAGAGGGATCAAGGTTATAGTCCTGCTTCCTGCAAAGGCAAGGGTCGGCCACGGGGAGTGGCAGCAATAAGTGCACAACAACACAGCAAGAAACCCAGCAATTTTCAGTTCCACGGACTTGTATCTGCCTGACTGTCTCCAACAGCACGTCTCTCCTTACTGATCTGTAAGCACAGCGCTCTCTTCCGTCATTAAGTCGAATGCCCAGTCCGTCCCTACCTTGCAAAGTCCTCAGGCTTGACCGTTCCACGCTTGATCACCCTATTGTCCCCGTGCAATATGATCGACTCGACCTTCAACCCTTAGGACAATTAATTCTGGTTGGCGACACAACTGAGGAGAAACGTGTCCGGCATAGGAACGTCCCATTGACGACCCGACAACCTGTCTTTGTCTTCTCCCGTGGAACCGCTTGCCAGTGCCACTGATATGCACAACGTGTACTTGAGTGGTAGGGTTAGACATGGTGAGGATTTAGAAGTGTGCTTCCGGAGGTGGGGGGGAGCATTGGCCAAAGCGTGAGAAGTGGATTTACATATTGACTTGCACCTTCTCCATTGCTTCTCCGCATCAAGCATTAAATGCCATTCACCTTATTGTCAACTCACTTCAATAATCACCAGAAACAACACTTGAGACAGTGAATACCCATTTCCACTGCCTGGGGGATACGGCAGTTCACCTGATCTGACGAAAATCATCGCCTCTGACTTCACTTCGCCTCGCCATGGACGACGCAGACGAAACCATGACAACCTCAACCTCCTCCACGCCCTCTCAACTCCAGGACACCACTCTCGGCGACGAAGCCTTTGAAAGCGACCTTCCGCCCGCACGTCCTCAGGCACAAGATTCCAACCGTGCTCTAACGCCTGCAAACGACCACCTGAACGCCGCCGCTCCAGGGGAACTTTCCCCGCCTCGAATTCAACCCACCCAAGCTGAATACACAGCCGCTCTACTTCCAGATCCTGCACCCACCTCAGGGGCAATGGCAAACGGCACGGCAACACGTAGCTCAGCCAGACAAGCGAACATGCAACCTAAATCTGGGGCAGCAGGGGACATGGCAGCCTTCCCTGCGTTGGCTGGTACGACTAACGAGAAGGACATTGCTAATCAGCCTGGTGGGGGTTGGAAGAACAAGAAGGCGCAGGAAGATATGCACCGTGCTTGGGACAATATTGTCGATCGGGACTTCAACCTTAAGGAGTATGGAGATGTCATGATGCAAGGCAAGGCGCAGAGAGCTGGCGTATAGCTACCTATCAGATACTCAGGATGTGAAGATACTAAGGGAGGTCCGGAAGAGTAACGGCGTGGTGAGATCAACATGGACGACGAAAGCGAATATCACAGCTCCGGCGTTTGAAATGCATGGCACAAGGCGCCCACAACGTCTACGACATTCATGAGGAATGGCATACATACCCAGGATTACGGAGTATGACGCACAAGACAGCGCGACCATCCTGAGGACTTCTAGCTTGGGATGTCTCAACGTGGTCACACTCAGAGGCCGGCCCCCATGCGTCCTACATGTGTACGGCCGTGTCGAATGCTGATTACGCTTACGCATGTGTCTTTCACGTTACTTACCACCTGCCCTCACCATACACATGCCTCACCGAATACACCAACTCGGCTGGTGTGGAAGTATGCGTCAACACTACATCAAAGTTGCACAGCATGCTTCTCAATCAGCGAGCATGAATCCAAGGCGGACCCTGGCTACTATCGGCCGCCGTGTTCCCCCAGCATCTGTAGCCTTCTCATCCAGGATGGGGCGCAGTTCCGACCACTCCCAGCATTTCAAGCACTTTGCAAGATGCAGCAGCACGGCATACTACCCTTCTACAAAAGGGAAGTCCGGAGATGGTTCGTGGGGACTGTTTATGGGTTGATCCAGTCCCGTAACTTCGAAGACTTCGGCGGATTCAGGGCTGTGATCCGTACCTGACAACAGCAGTTGCAGTCAGACGAGCAAGAAGGACACGAGGACCTGGCCTGGTCGTAACAACCGCGTTGAGCCAATGGGCGTCTGATTTTCCAGGCCTCCATTACCGAGTTTATCTATCACAACCTAGAGTCCCCTTTGAGCGAGGGCACAGTACAGTAGATACAACAGCCCCAGCTTCTTGCGGCTCAAATGCTCGATGTATGATCCCACATGCTCCTCAGATGTGCAGGAACTTGGGAAAGCATTGATGGTAGGCAGGATAGATCATCTTCCCGTTATCTACCTTGAAGTTATCTGCTCATTCACTGCCCTCATAGCTACTATGTCGTACTTTGCACATTCTCGTCCGACAAAAGGATCCTAGGTAGAACCCGTGCTGCTGAGTGCCCAGACCCAAGACATGCTCTCGCGCCCTAAGTGCATCTTTCCTAGCCCAACCTTGACGTAGTCTGCGCCAAAGGTGACCTGAATTCGCGATGCTGCCTCAACTGTGCGGTGAGATTGAGTCCGAGATCGTAACTTTGTCCCCCCTCTCGTCCTGAGAGATCAATGGAACTTCCAGCCACGGGGGAGCTGAGTAAAAGCAAAGCAACCAATCCTTGTGTACACGCACTCTTGAAGGCTGTAAGGCTTGCGCCTGATTCTGCTAGCCTCCACACTGGAAACGCGTGCTTGGCTTTTGGTTGCGACGGCGATCTGCATCGTGCCACGGCTGAAGTCTCATGCTTCACTCACAGGGTAGTTTGGATTGCGGCCGCGGTGTTGCGACACAGTACGCATGCGTGACAGGAACTGCTGGCGAATAATCCATGCCAGGGTCGAAGCGTTCAAGCGTGTGATGTTGGCAGGCACCATCCCACTATCACACTCCACATGGGTATGAACGAAGCCGCTGGAGTATCCATTGATTGGTCCGGTAGCCACGCTCGTTCCCACGTAATTCTTCAGTACCTGGTCTTGTGCATGTTCTTCCATCCCTAGTGCGCCACCCACCTCACCTCCTCACCCCGGCCGGCGCCAGGCCCGGCACATTCGAATATCGCTCATCCCGCTCCGTCTTGAACAGCACCTGGCACCAAAACTCCTTGGCATCCGCATCCCACCAAGTCCAATACCTCCCCTCGCGCCGATCGACCTCGCGACTCTGCAACTTGAACCCACACGTCTCGTACGGCTCCGCGGCCACGAGCAAGTACTGGTAATCCCTGTCCGGCGGCTCCTCGACTTTCTGCTCGAAAGCGCTCATGAACCGCACCTTCGGCTCCACGTTGGGCGTGATCTCCGGGTAGAGCAGTTGAAAAAGCAGTCCCACCTGGCGCGTCAGCGGATCGCGGATCTTCGTGATCTTGTACCCCGGCCGCCCGATCTTGACCATATTCTTGCGCACCTGCACGCCCATCATGCCCCCTGCGCCCAGGAGGTTGCCGTCCTTTTGTGCTTCTTTTTGTTCCCGGGCCGCCCGGCGCGCGAGGTTCGTTTGATGTTTGCGCCCCTGCGTGTGGGCGAGGTAGGAGCCGTCATTCTGGTGCACGGTCAGACAGAGCCGGCATTCGAAACTGCCGACGTGGTTCTTGAAGAAGTAAGGGTCTTTGTCCAGGTCGATGGTTTCGAGGGCGAGTTTGCGGAGGCGTTCGCGGCGGTCGGCGTTGGTGGCGGAGTGCGAGGCCACGCCGCCACCGCCGAACTTGGAACCGGCGCGGTTCTGGTAATCCATTGTTGCGGGTCAAGAGAAAAAGATAGAAGAATGAAACAAGGTTTCGAAGTTTAGGCTCCCGTAGGACAGTGGTCGCTTTGCCCTTTCTCGCTCTTCCCGGAGGGTGCAGGTACACCAAAAGATGGTAGATGGCAGACGCGTGTCTGCGAAATGGAGTGATGATAAAGAAAGCGTGTAGAAGAGCCTCAGTAAGAGGGGTGGAGCAGCAAGGTGTAATAAAGGGAGAATGTGCTCAGTAGTTAGTGGGTGTGGTGAAGAAGATCTGAGGAGCAATTTGAGATGAACTCCAGCTCGAATACTCCGATTCAGCCTCGACTCGACTGTCTCCGCATATCTCCCGCAAGGCTGCCGCATCAGATCAGCTCCACTTATTGGCATCAGTTCCTCTTCTGAGTTACCTCGTACAATTGATTCAGACCGTCTTGAACTCGTAGATCTAGCTAAACCTCCGCCTCCCCTCCATGTCGGAATCATTCTACACCTCTTCCCTCCCTGCTGGCGGAAGCTCCCAACCATCGCCGCACCCACCACTCTCGCCCACCACTGGCAATGCACCACCTCCCCCTCCGAAACCCCTCTCCCACCTCTCGCAATCCGCCAACCCATCTCGCTCCGGCACGCCCACTCTCTCATCCACACCGACAAACACTTCTGCGCCAGCATTCCCGCTTAAGACGGACTCTCCGCGCCCACAGCCGCCGTTACCAACCCAACGTACATCCACTCCACTTGCCGCTTCCCACCCACAGCAGCAAGAACAATACCAACCCATTCCCCCCCCCGCACTCACGGACCGCTGGCTCCCAGCGAATGTGCAACCAAAGCCCCTGACCGAGCTTCACTCCCTGCTGAACAGCCCTGCCCTCACGGCCTCATTGGCAAGCCAGCATCCCAGCTATGCGTCCTCGCTGCAACCTCTGCACGCTGCGATCGAAGCAAACATTGCGCTGGCCCAACAAGTCTCGCATCTGGAGGGCCAACTGCGCCAACTGCGCGATGAAACGGCTCAGCTGCTTTTGAACCACGCGAGCTTGCAGACGCAGTGGAGGAGAAAACAGAGTGAAATGGATGACGCTGTGGCACCTTGGGGCCCGAGGCAGATGTACCAGAGGCTGGTGTCGAGTATCCATGAGCAAGAGGCGCTGTTAAAGGCTATGCAGGAGAGCTTTCTCGAAGGCGGGAATGACGAAGATGCATACTATGGTGCCGCTGGCGGAGTGAAAGCCAGCGAGAAAGAGGTCACTGAGTGGGTGAGGAGGATTCGAGAGGGTACGACGACGTTGGAAAAGAGGCGAGAAATGCGAGCACGGTGGGATGAAGGCAGAGTCGGTGGCTGGAGGTGATCAATTCCATCACTAACGATAATGCCTGATGCCTATTCTAACCTGATACTGTTGCTTTGATCCTTGTCTCAGCGCACAGGCCATAACGACAACGGCTCTTGCAGTCCATCTCTTCACAGCGCAATAGCAAATACGAGGCACACCACAGCGCCCACGATGCTTGAACCCAGCGCTAGTGTCATGTCTGTGGACGAGGCTCCGCTCTGCTCGTCCTCATCGTCCACGGACGTGAACACGGCTTCGGACGCCGAGGCAGCAAAGCTGAAGATTGAGGCAGCTTCGGACGACATTGTGACGGCCTGGTTCGATAGTGCGAACGCGCTGGTCTCCAGTTGACTGTCTGTGATGCCTGTGGCGTATGTTGATAGCGAGGATGCTGAATCAGACAATCGACTAGCTTCTCGTGACTCTGAGGATGCTAGAAGAACCATTTCATCGAGCTGTGCGGAGATCATGCTCTGGTACATTGAAATGCTGGAGATCCAGTAGTCGACAATCTCCTGCTCAGGAGCTTGGATGCTCATGGTGGGAGGTGGTGTGATTGTGGCGTCGTAGTTGGTGGCACCTTCGTCCAACTTGGCATACCACTGTGGCACGTTCGTTCCAGACAACTCCTTGGCCAACAACTCGGCTGCTCTGGGATCATCGAGGATAGCCCTTTTGACATAGTCCGGGACGTGGACCAAGTCGCTGAGTCCGGGAAGAGCTCTTGCATCGACTTGATGTGCACCATCATCTTCAGATTGGGGCGTCACAGCGCTCGGGGCATGGGGTGATCGAGCCTCAAGTTCGTCGTCGAATGGAGAGCCGGTATCCTGGCGAGCTGCCGGTGCTGGGAAGCTGAGTAGCTTTTGAACAGGCAAGGGTCCCTGGACGTTGTCATTGGTGCTTTGAGCCAGAAGAGGGACGTCGCCGAAGTTGTCGTTGTGAGAGCCTCGATTCTCGTGCTCGTGCTCGTGCTCGGAGGCCAAGGATACAGAGGCAAAAGCCACAAGGGCAGAGACGAGGAATGTTTTGCTGTGCATCCTGAGTGTTGGAATAACGAGCAGCTGTATGGTGGAGAGGTGGAGTCAAAGAGAAGGCTTTGTGCTGATGATAAGAGAGTCCGAGACGGTAAAGAATGGATGCAACAGCTGCTAAGAATTGATGGCACGAGCACAGCTCAAGAATCGATGCTTGGGTGTGGTGGATGTGGACAAAGTGATGCGAAGTGAGGAAAAACTGTAGAGGGTAAGTCGATCTAAATATGCGCTGAATGATGTGGGAGGCACCTTCTCCAGGCCATGCTCCTTCCAGCGCTGAAGCACTGAGTCGTTGCGATGGGCAGGCGGTCGGCATTCAGCAACCACTGGAGGGCAGGTGAACATGGTCGCTCGGCGAAGCTGTGGCAAGTGCGGATAGCGATTGGAGTGGCCAATAACTTGATCTGTCCACGGGCGAGTGAAAACAAAGTGAGGGTGCTGTGATGAATTGGGAGCGATACTCGAGCATGCGGAATGAAACCTTTCGACGCTCCCGCGTAGAGACATACCATTGCGTTTGTGCTGTTGCGTCCACTTGCTCCATAGGGCCTGGCACGTCCTGCTCGCTGTCATGCGCAATCACTGGTAGTAGACGCTACAGCATTCTCAATGACGAGTACAGACCACAAGGCACTTCTCCAGAGACGGAGAGACTCAATCATCCATAACGCCTGCCGTCGTGGCAGACACTCTGATGCCACCAACCCTGCGACTCGTGCACTGCAACATAATCTTCGGTGTTGCCGACGGCCGAGAAGCAGAGGTGGCCAAACTCCGTATAAATTGTCAACTTTAAAATCTGTAGGACGATGGTGAAGACGGTAAGATTACTGCCAGCATATTCAAACACACACGACACATCCTCTCAGCAGTCACCCTGCAGTCGACGCGACGCGTAAGGCCAGAAATTTTGTCGCTGACATTTGTGTGACTTTTGATTGGCCAGTCCCAACCCATTGACGAATCGCCGTACCACGCCGCCGTCAGCCACAGCACTATTTATCACTGCGTTCATCTGTGAAACAAGGCGAGGCGCGACATCAAGAAAGGACTATCTTTCCCACAGCCTGTATTGACTCCAGGAAGGACCCAAACTACCTAGGTACAGGACTTGCGCCACTTCTCCAGCAGCACCGGGGCGAATAAACCAACCATACCCTGGCAGCATGGTCAAGATGGCGCGCGGAAAGTGCGAACAATTGACCCGACACACCCAACGATCCCCTGAGCGAGAGACCTTACCAACAGCAGCAGATCTAGAGGCAAACCGCCCACTTCTGTCCAAAACGTCCACCCTGCACGAAGTTGCCGAGGTCCAAAGCCACTCCCAACATAAGGTCAACGAAATACAAGGACGGAGAAGGTGGCCCTGGTCCAGCTGGACTTTTCAACTCAGTGGATGGGTCGTTTCTGACGCAATCTTGGGGCTGTCCGATGGCCTCACCGTACCCTTCGCACTCACTGCTGGTTTAACAGCTCTGGGAGACACGAGAGTTGTCATCCTTGGCGGGATTGCAGAGCTGATCGCTGGTGCGATATCAATGGGCCTCGGGGGATATGTTGGTGCAAAGAGCGAAGTGTAGGTTCAATTTCAAGCTTCGGTTGAGAATAAAGAGTGGCTGACCATGGCAGCGAATCATTCAATGCCACAGCGCGAAGTTGCAGCCAGCTTATGCTGCATGAGCCCGAGACTGCAAGGGACCTCGTCCGAGAGTACTTCGAGCAATTCGGACTGTCAGCAAAAGACACGACAAGAGTTGTTGACCACATCAGAGCGTCAGCACCAATGTTCAAAGAATTCCTCATGCAGAACCATTTCCAGGCAGCCAAGCCAGAAACAAACCGACCTTACCTGTCAGCACTCACTCTGGCACTCAGCTATTTCGTTGGGGGGTTCATCCCGTTGATACCATATTTCGTTGTGGCTCGTGATGATGTACTGGCTGGTCTATGGTGGAGCATCGGCCTCATGGCTTTGGTGCTGCTGATCTTTGGATACGTGAAGACGGGCGTCGTTCGGGGCTGGACTGGGAGAGACAACTACCGAGCGTGTACGGCCGGAGCAGGGCAGATGCTGATAGTGGGTATCATTGCTGCTGGGGCAGCAGTCTGCCTGGTTCGCTTCATCAACGCTGAATAAGAGAATCGCGCGAGCAGCTGAGGTTGGATCAATGTAGGACTTGGTATGAGAATGTGGTGAAGATCATAACCCGATTCTCTATGGTGGAACTTGCTCTTACTCGTATTCCCAAGAGTCTTTCCCCGTTGAGGAGCGGGCTTCTGCTGAACGCCTGCCTCGTGCGCGAAGGCCAAGACCTGATGCTGCTGAGTATGATCGGAGACTGCCAACGGAGGACAAGCAAACAGTAAGCTGGGTGCACGAAGACGTGCGGTTGGCGCTCAACGGGGAACAGGCATGTGGATCTCGCGGCGGAATTTTCACAAGGCTGATATTTCTCTATCAAAAGGCCTCGGTAAGAGAGTTAACTCAGGACTGTCATCCTGAGTTGTTCTGGGCATATCACCAAGGTACTGTACCTAGGTACAGATTGTAGGAGGCAAGTGCATTGGTGGCGGCAGAGTTGCAGTTGGAGAAAAAGAGAGACAAAGTGAAGTGGGCAAACAGCGAACTCGGGTGTCTCCCACTCTCACCCGCCCGTCATTGAATTTTTTACTTTTTCCACAATTCGTCTTTTGCGTCCTTTCTCTCGCTTTCTCAATTGGCTTGACCACTCGCATCGCTCCCCTGCTTATCCTGCGGATTCTACAGTACGTATGATTTTTCCCTCATACTCCGCTACCGCTGGCGCCTTCCGAGAAAGTGGAGCACCGTTGAATCTCGTGGCAGCAGCACCCAGCAGCAAGGTTGGATCCATCTGACTGACTCGGTTCTCGGTTGCCAGGCCCAGGAAGTCACAACTCCATGGACCAGATCCTCAATTGGTTATCGTTCTGATGCATTGCGATACCTCTCGGGGACGGCCGAGGACCACTCTTCACTTCTTTCCGTAATGCACGTTCAACTTTTCGTGTCAGTGCCAGGCTCGAGGTCCGCCGGAAATGGCTTCTTCTGTCCGTGACGAGAGATACACCCTGTCGACACTATCGGACACATGCCCATCGCAGCCCGTCTTCTCGATGTTCGGAAATCCATCTTGCGTCGTGCATACCTATGGTGTTTTTCCGAGAAGCTTACTATTGATTCTGACCTGCACGCTACGGTCCTCGTAGTGCATGCTTCCCATTGGTTTCCCAGAGTCCGGTATACGGTTTACTCCCAGCCACGTCTTTTCGACCATCCTGTCTGTTCGTTGCGACTTATGCTATTGGGCTGCCATCACTTTGAAAGTTCTGATTGGATCCACACCGTTACTGGCGGCCTCCGCTCGAGTCCCTTGCAGGTCCCGAGTGTTCTTTCTTCTGGCTTTTCCGCCAACACCATGAACATATTGTTCCCGCTTGCAGGTACCAGCTCATCACTGGTCCAGGAGGACCACCGCCTTGCATGAGTATATGCACCTTTTCAACGGAAATCCGACCCTTGTTTGCGCATGCACAACTGGTAGCGACACAAAATCGCTCAATCTATCCCGGCTACAAGGTTTCAGCGATACCCAGTCGCTTGGTAAAGCCTATTTGACTTGTCCAAGCGAGTCTTCTCTGTCCTTGAGACGCATCCAACACTGGCGCATTGAGTGATTGGCTTCGGGCGGACATGTAGAGTCTGGCACGTACGTGCCCGATACCATGAGACTCCAAGAAGAGGCAGAGACGTCCGAACAAGGACAAGTTTCGAGGCGGATACCCGATATGATCGAGATGTCAACTCGGTGGTTACACGGACTGTTGATGGCGGGTCCTCAACAACCGCGGGATGGGGATACTCCAGTTGCTATGGCCAGAAAATAAGCCAGGTGCTTGGTCGCAGACACGAAGCGACTACCCTCGTGGTAAGAATTATGGTTGCAACGTGGTTCCTCCGCCACAGAACGGAAGTTCTGACAACCATGGGAAAGTAAGCACCCGAAAGTCGCAGAGTGAAGAATTGCGAGAAGGCCACAGGGCCTACTGTGCCGAGCGTTGCATTCGCAGCATCCTCATGAAGTCCGGATGCTTTGACCGGGTACAGCTATCACGATCACCATGATACATCTTACGCTGTATTTGATGGGAGCTTTCGAGGTGGAACTGGCTTAGCGTCACCCGGCTAAAGGCGACCTCTTTTCAAGAGGGCCGAGTGAACTGCAAACACAGAGCGATGGGGAATCAACCGTAGGACAGAGAATGGGCCGCCGGGTAAGGATCCATTATTCCACCACATCGTAACTTTGAAGCAGAGGACGATCTCTGCCTAAACAAGGTTGTTCTTGTGGGCGAAATTGTATGCACGACTGACGTATTGGGATACAATCTGCATAGATTTTGCGTGCACACGACATACTGGGCACCAATGCAGTTTGCGACCCGAGTCTGGTCCCTCTAGCAGCAAAGAATCCTCTGCGGTGGCTAATTCCCGTGCAGAAAACAGCGCGAAGAGAGTTCACACACGCCTGCTCTGAAGGTGATGGTGTCGCACAGATTCGACAACACATCAGGCGCGGCGGTTAGATCGTCAACTTGCCTTTTGAGCACGGATGTGCCGCCAAGCATCACAAGGACACGTGGGCGTACACAAGCGAACGGGAAGCTCAACAGATGGTGTGCCGGGCACGCTGGGTTCTCGCTGTGCCTGAAGCCTGCCCCTCTTTTGCCTAGCTTGCCGGCGGCCTTGCTCGGTGCGCCTCCGGACAAACTTTCCAATCGGCGGACGTTGGTACCTGCCACTTTGATCCCGGTCGAAGCGCCCTGACCGAGGCGGGTCTGCCAACCAGGATGTGCCAAGTTGAACCTTTAGGGCTTGCATTAGCTCAGGTACCTCTCGTCCTTTCGGTTTGCGCTCGGATCACCATTCGATGGCCATGCTCAGGAACAATGCGGAACCCAACAGGCGCATCCATCCCGCTACCGGGGACCCAGGCATGGCAAAAGCCATGGCGTCGGCAATCAATGTTTCAAGCAGTTTTCGCCTAGACTGCTTGTCCTTTTTGCCGTCAACCCCCTGCAGTGCTGAGAACTGCCTTCACGTCGACCTCATCCGGTCACGGCCCCGTGTCCACCGCGTCGAAGGGTGGACGGCGCTAATGCATCTGCGAAAATCTCTGAACGACGCAGAAGCATGCATGCATGTGCGGTGGGACGCGGCGCTGGACCTGGGGGGAATTCTGTTCAGGCTCCTCGGTGTTTGTTGTTCATGTGAACGTGGAGTTGAGGAAAGGCACAATTTACTTAAATCGCGTGCTTCCTCTGTTGTTTGATTTCCTCATTCCGCAACATCTTGTCAATCCTTCACGAACACTCTCCTTCGACAGCCTCGAGCCGGTCTCTGATCAGCATCATTCCTTTGCTGTAAGAACCTTTGTCATTGTCGACGTCAAACCTAACCCGGACCACTCCTTTTCGTCCAATTCGACCCGTCCAAGAGACCTTACTATCCTTACCCAGGTAGTTCCATCCTCCAACATGCAATTCAAGAACATCGTCGCTGGCGCAGCCGTGCTGCTTGCCTCTGCTTCAGGTGTCTCGGCCCTCGGATCCGCTACTGTTGTGAACAACTGCGGCTTCCCTGTCTACTACGCCTCTGTCGGCGGAAGTGCCAACCCCGGCATGCAGCAACTCCAGGGTAGCTACAGCGAGGGGTACAGCTCGCAAGGTACTGGTGTCTCGATCAAGCTTTCCCCCGAAGCCAGCACCTCGGGCCCCGTCTCACAATTCGAGTTCACTTGGGCCAACGGCAAGATCTCGTACGATCTGTCCAACATCAACGGCTACCCTTTCTCTGCTGGCGGCATGGAAGTCGTCCCTTCGATGCAGAACGACCCCAACAACCCGACATGCGTTCCCGTCACTTGCCCCGCCGGCGCATCTGTCTGCTCTGCCGCCTACAATCAGCCGGATGATGTCCGTACCATGGTCTGTGATGAGGACTCTAGCCTCGTCTTGACCCTCTGCCCTGGTGGGTCCGGCAAGCGAAGCATCGCCGACGCTGGGAGCGACATTATCTCCCGTGTCCATGCTCGACACTTCCCTAGCCAGGCCTAGACGACGCCTTTGACCGCCACACAAGCTCCAAGCATTATGCCGACTTGGCACGTTTTCCATCCCATTTTTACGCAGCTAGTTCTGCCGTCTCCGACTTTACGCTGCCTGCAAGACACTCGTTTCGTGTATACCCATGAGTCGACACATGGATATACCATCAACCCCGCAGGTTTTGCACCCGATCTCGACGATCATCACACTCTTTTTATCATCTTCTCAAACTCCCGGCGACAGGTCTCCCGTGGAACCATGGAAAACACCAAGTCGGCATCAATGCTTGGCTACGAACCTACACATCAAACACAAGACAAAACGACATTTAACGACAATGCGAAGCTGAAGGTCATGGCCATGACTGATGATTAGCAATGGTGAAGGAGGCAAACGGTGCAAAACGGAAGTGGATAGCCTTGGTCTCGATTTTCATTCCTTTCTTGAACGGCATCTGGTTTCCATCATCACAAGCCAGCATGACAAAATTATCGACATGTCTCTGGGGAACAGACTTGACGCCCAGGTGTCGGCACCCAGCCGGCGACCTGAGAATGTCAGACCCATTGCATGTGCAGATGGTGGGATGCAACAAGTCCCCTCTTTTATTCAATCTTGGAAATCCCAATGGGCAAACAGTAGATACTGCAGATCTACGAATGGGAAAGTACATGTTTTTCTCGATACATAGCTTTCACTTCTTGGATACCAGACCTAGGGCGTACATAGACCGAATTGATTTCTCACGAAAACAAAAATGCTGCTTGTCTTCTACACAGTAATCAGCTGCTCTTGCCTGCCAGCGAGTGAGCAATCTCCCGCCTCCGACCTGGGACTCACATCCAGCTGAAAACTCGCCCTGAACGCCTCCAACGTCATTGTTGTTTATTGTGTATGGAGTACGTGATCATAACACAGCCCTGCCGCTCTGTAAATTAGCCCAGTGCCCCCCTACGATACAGTATGGATCAATCCAGTAAGCAAGCTTCCTACCGCCTCGCCTAGCTAGCTACAGTAGGGCTAGCTTTCCTTTCCCCTGGGTCTCCTACTGTGACAAGGTACATCTGTAGTTAGTGCAAGTCCGGATCAATCAGCCCTAATTTGAGACTTTTGAAGTTGAACGCTGAGGGCGGGTGCTTGGGTGACCGACAGGCCACAAGTGACGAACAGTTGTGATTGACAAGTGCAAAGCTACTGTGTACGAGTACAGTAGCTAGCCGATTGATAGGCACGCACGCACAATCGATAGGCAGACACGCTGTTAGGCGGTAAAAGCTTGAACTTTTAGGCGGGCCCGGGCACCTTGCAAACGTGTGTCCGTGCGTGGCGAAAGGAATACTGTAGGGCTGATCGGCGGCCAACGTCAGCGTCAACGCCAGGGCTACACGCAGGGGAAGGGGGAGCGCTAACCTTCCCACCCGGTTGGAATGTGGCTTAAATTATCGGTGGCTTGCAAGCCCTGCAGGCCTGCCAGGCACATCCGAAGTCATGAAACCGGGCACCAGCGGGTGGCTTGCCTCACTTGCAAGGGAAGGAGAGCCGCGCGCGCGGGTACCTGCACCACCTGCGCTAAGGGGGTGTGATTGCTCTGAGGGGGCGGAAAGTGAAACTTGAAACATCAGGGCCAAGGTCAAGGTCATGGTCACGGGGAAGGGGAAGGGGAAGGGATGGCACGGATGGACAGAAGCAAGGGAGAGATGATGGGTTGCTCTCAGCCATCATGGTTTTTGTTTGTTGTTTGTTTACGGAGTATTGTTTCTTGGTTTGGTTTGCCTGTCGAGCGCCCCAGGCACCAGGGTCGAAGGGAAGTGTCCCGAAGCACCGACTTGCCGGACGTCCGTACGGGTCGTCGGGCACACATCATCGTGTACGGAGATGTGGAAATTATACACAGTATGTATTGGATGATGACGCTGTGAGGCTGAGAAGGCTGAGACATGGTGGGTGATGGTGGTGGCAGTGGGAGCTTCCTCTTTACGTACGCATTACTCTGTACCTAGGTACCTACCTACTTACAGTACGTACCTATTTCTCGCTTGTGGACCACTGCTGCTCGAGCCGGTGTCACTAAGTACGTACAAGTGATATGTACGCTTGACAAGCCCGATAAAGGTCGACCCGGACATCAACTTCACCAAGTTTCCGAACAGGATTACGCAATCGAGGCAAGCCTCGTCAATCCAATCTCGGTGCGAGACTCCGCGCGCGGCAAAGCGGTACGGACTGTCCTGTCTATATTTACTTTGGCGGCATTTGCATAGAAAGCATAACTACTTCTGAACTCCGTGAGTCTGATACTGTACTTACGGTAGACAGACAGAGACTCTCGTGCGGTATCCCGTAATTATTGCGGCCGCAACTGCAGTTGCTGCGCGAATGGCAGAGTCCACGCATGGAGCTTGCTTCAGTGCCTGTTTGTTCCGAGCTCCCCACCGACTGGGGTTGTCAAAGATGGCATAAGCCAAGGTTACGACAAAAGGGTGTCCGATGAGCGAAGTACTTTTCATCGCGACTTCTTATGTGCAAGGTCCCACGCCGCGGTTCTGGCCGGGTTATCAAGCATCACACGGTGATTGTGGTGGAGAGGGAGGCGGTACAAGAGTCCTCCACACCGGTTTGTTGCCGCAGAACGCGCTCTCCAGCCGAAGCAGCCGCCCAAGTATTGTGGGCATGGCACCATCCTTCGAAGGGGATGCGAATCCAACGAAAGGTCGCGACCAGATATGGTGCCAGTACCTTTCCACCACGCAAGGTGATTCTCGTTTGATTGTCCGTGCGTGTTATGGAGAATTCATGCTTTTGACATATGGATCAAGGGAAAATCAATCTCGAGCTTGTCCTTTGCTGTGCTGTGCTCAAGATACCCTGTTCAAGTCCGAACTGAGGGTTCTAGGAGGAAGGCTGCCTGGTCTAGCGGGATGGCGTTCGCATGGCTTGTATTGATGCCTCAGTCGAGTCCAGCGACCGGAAAGCAGCCTTTGTCGTCCTGGTGCACAGATTCGGACCAGAAATGATCATGGGAAGTACGGCGCGTTGTATCAAACCCAGAGAATCCGCTCCGGCGGAACATGTTCCATGATGTTTCAGACATCAACTCCGCAGAGAGTTGGATGCAGCGGACATGATCGACTTGCCCGGTTGCTGGTTGGGTGTATGCGGCTGTGTGAGATGACTCGGTATCGAAGGCTCAGCTAGGCCTTATAGCCGCGAAGATGTCTTTCAACCTTGCTCCCTCCTAGAGCAAGGGCACCGAGCGCTTTGATCCCAGCTATCTTCGGTATCAACGAGCAATCTCACGGCTCGGCTTGGAAGAAGAAGAGGTTCTGTCGAGGGGTGCATCTTGCAGAGTCGAGATCGGCACCAGTCTGAACACGCTTGCTCCGGATGGCTGAAAGTTGCTCCCCAAGAAGACTGACATCACGCTGCCACGCAAGACCAGAACAGGCTGTATCAATGCGGAAGAGCAGTCCCTGTGTATATACTTTCAGTTCGTCAGCGGTGTTCTGCTGGCTGCCCTCTGGCAAGCATCCGACCGAGGACAAAGGTCTTCGCACACAGTACAGTACCTGGGCTAGGTCGAGACCGCTGAGCACGCACAAGCGCAAGCTTAAAATACCAAATACTTCGTCTGGTCAGGTCAGTTCTCCTCTCGCTGTACTCTCCGTTGCAGCTGCGGTGTCAGTCGGACGAGGCGAGTCAACCCTTCTACCACAAAACGACCGTCACTAACTTGTGGGACTTGAGGTTCCAGGCTCGGGTCTAGCCTGGGACGAGGAACGCAAGGACATCTCTCTTGTCGGTTCGTACTCCGGATGCTTCAATGCTGGTGTCATGACTGGCGGAAGGGCGTTGCTCGTCATACGCCGTACACAGGGTCGAGTTCACGGTGCAGTGACATGACTGCAATTATCAGACCTGCATAAACCACCTCGGGCTGCTGTTCGGCCACCTCTGAGGTCCAATGGTGCTCACGAAAATCGAGGGTTTCTGGGCAGAGCGCATTTGAGTAGATGGAGTAGAGGAGGTAGGGTAGAAATGAGGATCTGGCTCTTGCCTACCGTGCAGAGCTGAAGCTCTTTGTCGCCTTCATCTCACTGCCGCAGTAGTGACGGAACCCTCGGCCTTCGGCAGCGTAAGCATGCACTTTGATCTGATCTGTTCGATCGGCGGAGAACCATGTGTAATGCAGAAGTAAATATGTATTGTGAACAGAGTCCAGGGTACCACAGAACGTAGCAACCTCGATTCAAAGGTGCAGCCACCGAGGCTGCGATCATGATTGGCCAGCTGATTCGGTGCCTGCCCACCGTTCGCCACAAGGCAAGGCTGCAATGCAAGGCTGCAAGGCTGCGAGGCTGCGGGGCTTTTTTATTTTCGACGCTACGCCATACCATCCACCGCCGCCATTTGAAATCATACCAACTTCCTTCCAGACACATCAACATCCACCTCTCCAGATACTCACTCACGCACACAATTCCACGGACGCTCACGCCGACTCGGTCATCCACCTTCTCTCGCCCAGTCCCTCCTCCAGACAGCTACACCGATCCCGAACAGATACCACACGCACCACCATCAACCCCACTCCACCACAATCACAACCGTCCTCTCAAACCACCATGTCCTCCCAATCCTACCACCTCCCGACGCAGGGTTCAGGCTTCGCGACCGGCGCAGCGGCCGGCGAGGGCGCGTCCGGCCCACTCGTCTCGTACGTCTGCGGCGACTGCGCTTCCAAGGTGCAGTTGTCCAAGGGGGATATCATCCGGTGTCATATGTGCGGGCATCGGGTTCTTTATAAGGAGCGGACGAAGAGGTAAAACAACACTCATCCTTACACTCCTCCCTACCTTTACATTGTTTGGTCGCGTATCTCCACCGACGGACACACAGAGGAGATATGCTGATTGCTAATTGACGATCATGATAGGATGGTGCAGTTTGAGGCGCGATGATGGGTGCGATTGTGCGAGTTTTCGATGGGACGGGATAGGATGGGATGGGATGGGATTCGATTCCTCAAGTCTGGTGGTATCTTGCGGTACGGGTGGCGCGCCTGCCCCCTTCTCGCTGGGTTGGTCTTCTTGCCGCACGGTATGAAGCGCCATGAGACGCCACGAGACGCCGTGATAGGCATGATATTCTAGGGTGGGATGGTTGGGTCAGTTCTGCGTAACTGGGCGATTGGTGTTGCGGAGTCACATTTCTAAAACACAGGCATACCGGACGTGCGAAGCCCATGCGAGCATACGATTCTGGAGATACCGCAGCTGGAATCATGAACCATGATCAAACAAAGTACTTTTGGACCGGCCGCCTGTGTGTGTGTCTATGTCCGTTCTCTACGTCTACGTCTACATCCGGTGTACTCACCTGTTGGTGAATGCTATGAATTTTTCAAACTCCTCGAGCGCCCTCCCGCTTTCTATACACCATCTAGCCTTTTTGACGCCTTCCTTCCATCTCATCCCACCGGGGCCAGTCTCGGTAATGACCTCGCCGCTCTCACAGACGTCTGCGTCGCAAGCACCGCTGACCACCAGCAGCGCCGCCACGTTCATCAGCACGAAATGCAAGATGGGGTCATCCCGCGGCCGCTCGTTGCGGAGGATGCTCATCAACACGGCGGCGTTCTGTTTGGGCAACCCGCCACCCCCGACCTGGGACAGCGGATGCGAGGGCAGGCCGAACGCGGCCGGACTGAGAGTGAACGTCTCCAACTGGGGAATATACCTCGGGGGCGCCTCGTCGTCGCTTGTTTCATCGTCGTCTTCTCCTACTACCTGCGGCCCACCGATGTTGTAGTCCGGGTTCTCCACCTCGCGCAGTAGCCAGCAGTTCGTGGCGCCCGCGCAGCTGATCTCGTCGAGGTCTTCCTTCCCACAGACGACCATGGCCTTGGTGACGCCCGTCATCTGCAGCGCCTGCGTGAACACGGGGCCCAGCTCCTGATATGCAACTCCTACGACCCTCGCTTCGATGTGGTCTTCCACGGGATTAGCCAGCGGGCCCATCAGGTTGAAGATCGTGCGGAGGCCCAGTTCCCGCCGCACGGTCGCCGCGTATTTCATGCCGGGGTGGAAATTGGGCGCGTACAGGAACGCGTAGTTTGTGTGCTCGTACACCTCCGGTAGGCGGTCGGCGGTCAGACTCTCGATTTTGGGGGCAGTCGGCGAGATGGCGGTGAGCACGTCCGCCGAGCCCGACATGGACGTCTGCGCCCTGTTGCCGTGCTTGGCCATCCGCAGGATCGGACTGGCGACGATGGACGCCGTGGTCGAGATGTTGAACGTCGAGTGCGAGTCGCCGCCCGTGCCCACAATGTCGCATAGTCCGCCTCTATAGCTGCCCTGGGGCTTGGCCCTTTTCCGTACCACTTCGCGTAGTCTCCGCTTGTCCGCCTGCACGGCCGCGTCGCGCATGGCTTGCGCACATCGTGCGACCACGTCCGGGTGTCTGTCTTTGCCGGTCGAGTGTAAGAGGGTCAGGAGCGCGGCTAGCTGTGTGGGGTTGAGCTCGTTTTCGAAGGTGCGTGAAAAGGCCAGGGCAATGTCCTCGGCTTTGACCGTGTTGTCTCGTGGCGGAGGGTTGGAGAGGAGCTTGAGGAGGGGTGCGATCGAGACGTATTTCGGCGGCGGAGAGGTCATGATGAGGAGGAGCGAGATGAAGGAGCCGAGAGGAAGAACCTGCGTTCTCGTCTCTTCGAGGTGGGAGACTGCTGTTGCAGAGATGCTGCGGTCTTTGAAATTACTTCCTCTGAGTCATGCAAGCGATTTGTGCAGCGCCATGGGAGAGGAGGGGCACGAGGTCCAATGCTGCGGGCGCTATTGACTTAGCGGACGCTTAATTAGCTTTCGGCGCCTAGGAGACGCGGAACCCGAGCCCCGCTCGGCCCTGGGGAGGCGTTGAGCCTTGGCCTCGAGGTGCTGTGCATATCAAAACACTCGTACATACCTGCTGCGTACTGCATACACCTGTTTGTTGCCGCCCACACAAGGAACAACACCTGTTGAGCTTTCACCCGTCTTGCTGCCTCTGCTACGTACCGTGCTAACCTTACACGCGGGAGTTACAATCACCTCGTAGGCGCCCGTAAAAGGTCTTCAGCGTTTGCAGAGAATTGACCGGTCCAGATAATCCTGCCATCTGCTCTAACATTTGCCAACGGCTGGTGGTCAAGTGACTCGGGACCGAGCCATCGCATCTCCATTGCCATCAGCTAGGCGGAGTGCAAAATCAACTCTCTTTGTGTGCTCGATCAAGCCCCTCTGTACGACTAACAGCTCGATGGCATCTTCCTGCAGGATTGCACCGAGTACCACGGATTCGCTATTCATAGCTATATTCTCGCCACGGCGGAATCAGAACGAAACAGTGGCTACAAAACCCATTGCAGGCGCGCCATATAGCCATCGTGGTGGCCTAGTCCAGGTCTTGTCCTCTGGACATCTCGCCTTTCAGGCTGGAAACAGACTTAGGGACTGTCTGTTTGCCTGGCGCCATGATCTCAGCTGTCTTTCTCTGCAGGACCCCTAACCCTTCATACCCTTGACGAATCACCGTAGCAGACATAGCGACACTGCCGCTCTGTCGTGTCATAGAAGGCTATAGCCCTCACCGTCGTGGGCATCACCTAGCACACGAATCCGGGCTTTTCTCCGCTAATCTGGTCTCGCCGCAGCCAACGTTGGCGAGCCTGCAACACGTCCTACTGCCCGAGTAACGCTCAGCAGTCCCAGGAGCGAGAGGCCACGACGACATGGATCCGGTCTCTGCAGCAGGGTTGGGCCTTGGTATCACATCTCTAGCTTTCCAATTTTTAGGAGGATGCATCAAGGGCTACGAGATGTACCTCAGCATAGCCGAAATGCCTGTCAAGTTTGAACATCTGTGACTACGGATGCGGCTGGAGCAAAGCCGACTCCTCAACTGGGGTGAGAAAGTCGGCATCTTAGAAGAGACCCTGCAACAGCCAAGTCTTACGCTGCAGCTGCATCGGAACATCATTACCGACATCCTCATAGACATCTAGCGGTTGCTCAAAGACTGTTTGAAGATCGACGCTCAATTTGGTCGTGTCGGACATCTCAGCGCCCACGAACCGCTTGTCCGTGCCGGCTCAGCTATGTTGCATTCTCCTGGAGGAAATCCTCTCGTGGCAAAAGCAATGAAGGCTTGGGAGAAGACTGCCCAGATACCTGCGAGGCTGCAATGGGGTCTCGTGAAGCATGACAAGTCCGAGCAACTGCTTAAGAAACTCATCAGTTACAACGATGCGATGGTGTCTTTGCTGGACCGAGCAATGATCCAGCAATTGTACGATATGCAAGCACAGTCGCATTTGGTGATGTTACAGCTCAGCAGCCAGATCGATGATCTGAAAAGACTCGCTCAGGCGAAGCAGATCCAGACGCAAGACAGGACTCCCATGTTCCCAACCATCAGCTTCAACGACCTGTCCGGAATGTCCAAGAATCAATCGGCTGGGGGACCAGTATTGCAAGGCTTACTAGTTTCAAAGCTGAGCAAGTAACCCTTGAACTAGATTCTACCCGTGCGAGTGTTGGGGTTATTGACCGGAAGCTGATTACGCTCACCACCGCCATGAAGACAAGATCCATGGCAGTCTATAAGGAGGAAATCGTCTGGACTGAGTGGAAACCGTATGATCCTGAACAGCAGTTCTCGTCGTGGTCACAGCAGGTGGAAGACCGCGTCAGCAAGCTTGCAGTCCTGCTCGGTCTGAAAGACACCCCTGCGGAGTTCAGCGCGCCTCGTTGCCTTGGCTATTTCCATGATGAAGAGGACGATGAAGCGAGATTCGGACTTGTCTACAGAAAACCCGAAGGATATCCGGACTCAAAGCCAGTCGCGCTGCTGGACCTATTCCGGCAGGCCAAAAAGCCATCGCTGACTCAAAGAATCAGACTAGCACACAACCTCTCGGAGAGCGTGATGTACCTCCATTCGATCAACTGGCTTCATAAGGGCATACGCAGCGAGAACATCATCTTCTTTCCGCCATCTGGGCAGGTGGCTGATTACGGTAATTACTCCGACAATATCAGGCTTCGATTATGCGAGACCAGATCTTCCGGAGGAAATTACGGAGAAACCAGCTGAGACTTTCGAGAGCGACATGTATCGCATCCAGATGCTCTGGGTCAGTCCACAACACGCTCGAAGAAGACGTGGGACATCTATAGCCAGGGTGTCGTCTTGGTCGAGATCGCTTTCTGGCGATCAATTGAGGACATACTTGACGTTCATGCCAACCAGAAGAATGCCTGGTCCAGACTCAGAAAAGCCATGGATTTCCTGCTAGAAGATCAATTCCTCGACAGCATCGAAGCCCAGGTTGGTGAGCGGTATAAGGATTGTGGGCATCGATGTATCAGAGGAGGAGCTGACCTTGCAATTCGGTGGGCGCCAATGAAGCCGACTCGGAAGTCGGAGCTGGAATGCTGCAAGCGTTCTCTCAACACGTAGTGAAGAGGCTCGAAAGTATCGAAGTCTGACGACGGATGATGATTGCAGCAAGCATGCGGAGGAGATCAGGATCCGGTGGGAGCTTTTTGTCAGACATCCCGCTCTTGTCGGCTGCAATTCTTGATCAGACTGTCAAGGCTCCCAAGCGTTCGCCATAGCCAGACTGAGGTTGATGGGAGACGAACAAAACCAAATCCCGCCGGAAAGAGCAAGCTTGGCCATCAGAGATGCCTCCTTCCACGGCAAGCGCGTAAAGACCGGACTTTACGTCATCCATCAAAGGGCAGATCCTCCAAGTCGACACCTGAGACACAACGGTCCAGTAAGCATTCTCGACGATGCTTCGCTGCACGGGAAGCTTCATGTTTTAGCCTCCAGTCGAAGTGTTTCTCGATACTTGTGTCTTCGCTCTGATTGACCACGGTGCTAAAAGACTGTACTGCTGGCGCTGTGACGATTTCACCTGTATGAAAGCCGTGTCTCCAACCGCATGTCCGATTTATACACTGCGAAGCTAGCGCGTTTGCCGAAGATGCCAACGTCAAGGATACTCGTGTATCATCGTCGGAGTTTGTCGTACGGGGGATGTGCTTCCGGTCCCCGCCCATCCCTGCAAGCATTTCCAGTTCGGAGTGAGTAACTGCACCAAGCTGTGACAAAGTTGAAACAATGCGGGAAGGGGTGATACAAAGGCTGTCATAGTTGACCCTTTGGAAGCCAATGGAAGCAGGGATATTGTACTCGCGTGACGGAAGAATGTTGAACTTAAGAAAAGAAGTTTCGAGTTTGGAAGGCAGGAAAACCTCGGGATCAGCGAGGTCCCCGAGGGTGTCCAGCGCTTGCATGCTATCGTGGTACTTGTCCTGTCTGCTGCAGCGACGATGCTCGATCAGCGGCTGGACATCTTGAAGATGCGCGAGCATGATGGGGAGTAAGAGGTTTAATCCGTTGGGATTTAGGTGCGTCCCCATGTGAAGGTCTTTGATGGAGATCGCGATATGTGCTATCTCGTCTGCCGCATCGTGGAGTTTCTCCCTAGACAACTGCCGATAGGTCGTCGACAAGGTGGAGGTAGTGTTCAGAGCTTGTGGGCGATGAAGAGCTATTAGGGCGGCGAGGAACAGTAACTTCAGATGTGCCCGGTGCATGAGTGTGGCATCCAATTTACCAGTAGTCGCCGAGTTCGCTGGGTCTCGCAAGTCGAACCCACCATTGCCAGAAACATCGTAATGCCACTCTCGTAGTTGGCGGTCCAGCTCAAGAATCTCGAAAGGGCTGGAATGAGAGTGCATGGGGACGAGTATCGTCGTCATGTTATCGCAGTTCTCATACCGCAAGGTTTTATATCGTGCCTGTAGGATCTGGTTGATGCACACACAAAGCTTCGCTTTCGCTATACACAGGATGGCCAAATGAATCCTGGTCGTCCTGTTGCTAAGGAAGTCCCATTCGTGTCGCCCGTTTGTAGCAGCCGCAGACCCATCTTGAAGCTCAAAATCTGACAGCTCGAGCATGGGCAGATGACGATGACGAGCGCCAAGCTGTGGAGGAGTCCACATCATGAGGGCCACGAATTGATCTCTCATGAAACAACACCACCATAACCTCTTGAGCATTCGTTGTCGCCTTGTCTCACAAGAGGCAAGCTTCATATCCAGTCCAAGGTCTTGGCCTAGGGTTACAGCCATACGGATCCAAAATGTTCTGTCTTTCTGGGTCTCCCGGCCACCGTACCAGTATGTCATAAGCAAGAAGGCTTGAATCAACGATATTCTATCCAGCTCGCAATCGAAGTCGTACAGTAACTTTTGAGATCAGCAAATTTCCTGAGCCGACATGAAGGACCTACTCGTGCGCGTTCAAAAAATGCACTGCGGGCAGCTTTCCTTGAATTGAAGCCCGCCGCTTTCAAGACCTCCATGTCGACGTGCCCAGCGCCTGCACACATGACTGCGTAGAAGAGCAACAAGCTGATTTTGTCCTTTGGGTCATTCTCCAAGATCGGGACAATGAAGGTGTCGACATCAAGTAGTGGCAACAATGGATACACACAGAGGAAGTAGCTGCGCGAGACTTCACTGCGACATTCAGCACTGGGAATGTCGAACACGCCTTTATGCTGTAAGAAGTTTAGGTCCTCAGGCGACAGAGTGGTGGGCAAGGGATTGAACAAGCTTGGAAGACTGGGCTGGAACACTGCACTGAAGCGGGTGCTGCTCTGCGGCGAAATGGACGCGATATTGGAAGACCTAGATTTTGCCGGGCGACGCCTCTCCGACCGCTGATGCTTACTCCTGCCAGGCAGGCATTCAACCCCGTCGAGAAGACAGTTGGTGCAAGATGAGCTGAAGGTCTTTCTATCGCATCTCGACTTTCTGCACTGACAATGCCTGCATGCTTGTGTCCTCCTTTGGAAGGCAAGTGTAGATGACTCGGGTTGAGGTGGACAAGCTAGCATCTTGGGCTGCCCTCGGCTGCGGGAACAACATTCGGTTGTTGGTTCTCAGCACCAATCTGGTCGGTTATCTTCTAGAAGCACTTCAAGCAGCGAGCGGAAAGTAGTGCCGTCGATTGTCAATAGTAGAGACGACCAAGCAGTTGGCAAGAGAGGTAAGTGAAGCAGAGGTGAAGCGGAGGCAGAGAAGGTCTCCACCACATCGGCCGAGGTACGGAATTACCCGGGTATTTTCGGCCTCAGCCGCTGCTGCTGTCCAATATTTGTGATCCTCCGTAGGGCTGGTGCTTGCACTACTGCGAAGCATATCCGCCGATCTTTGGTGATCTTGGCAGTCCGTTCTCCAAGGTCTAGGTAGCAAACCTAATTAATCAGGTTACGGATCTTGAGTCTCAGTCCCATCTCATCCATCAGACTCCGGGTCGTGGAGGTGTGAACAACGAAGTGAGTAGTAATTACCTGTCTGTGCTAGCCACCATTGGATCAAGCGCTAGCTCTCGGCTAAATTCGGCATTGTTCTCTTGGAATTCTTCATCCCCATCTGCCATTGCTTGTGAGATAGCAGCCTTCTCATGTCCGAATCTAGCCGCCAATGTTCTCATCCGCCTTCAAGTCATTCACATCAAATATCACGTCAAATTATGAACTGTCCAAACAGCCCTCTGCCACGGCTGGCGTCTGGACCATATTCGATGCCAAGAAGAAGAATACCGGCGCCCAAGTCTCGGTGTTCATTTTTGACAGAAAGTCTCTCGATATCACCAGCAGCGGGTTTGGAGCACGTGCTACTAGTGCCGCCTCGGTGCGCAAGGTCCAGGATGAGGTGATCGAGAGACTGAAAAAAGAAGCCAGCAGTCTGGCTCGGCTGCGTCACCCTTCGATCTTGCAACTGGTAGAGCCCGTCGAGGAGACTCGCAGCGGTGGGTTGATGTTTGCGACAGAGCCTGTTTTGTGCTCCTTAGCTGCAGCGCTGGCACAAAAAGACAGAACTGGTGGCCAACCTGACAGAGGCATCTCGAGATCCGCGTCTAATGATGGCACCGTTTCGAGAGCATTACAAGACATAGACATGGATGAGTTGGAGATCCAGAAAGGTTTGCTCCAGGTGGCTAAAGGATTGGAGTTCCTCCACGATTCTGCCAAGCTTGTTCATGGAAACTTGAACCCAGATGCCATCATAATCAATGCGAAATCGGACTGGAAAATCTCAGGGCTTGGTTTTGCAGGACCGCCCGATGGAGCCGAAGGACATCAGCCTGTTCCGCAAATCCCGCTTTCCGAGGTCCTGTATCATGATTCTCGAATACCACGATCTGTGCAGTTGGACCTCGATTATACCTCGCCCGATTTCGTGCTCGACACTAACATCAATGTCTTGGCCGATATATTCTCCTTAGGCATGGTTGTCTTAGCATGCTACAGACATCCGCACAGATCGCCTATTGAAACTCATGGAAATCAGTCGACGTATAAGAAGATCTTCAGCAATGCTTCAACTGTGCCTACCAGTGCCAACAATTTCCTTTCAGAAGATGCTTTACCGCGCGAGCTCAATGTTACACTTCCCAGGATGTTGACCAGGCGGCCGGCGCAGCGAATGACAGCAACCGAATTCCAACAGTCGCAGTATTTTGATAATATCTTGGTGAACACCATACGGTTCCTGGACGCCTTCCCAGCGAAGACTCCGGCCGAGAAGACACAATTTATGAAAGGCCTCGGTCGAGTGATGCCTCAATTTCCGCCTTCGGTACTGGGTAAGAAGATACTTGGTGTGCTGCTTGATGAGATGAAGGACCGCGAGCTCTTGCCCTTGATAATGCAGAACATCTTCCATATCGTCAAAATCATCCCTTCCAGCAAGGAAATCATGGCGGACAAGGTGCTCCCGAGGATGCGAGACATATTCTTGGCGAAATCCAAGTCTGAAGATAGGGATAGTAGCAAGGAAGCCGCTCTATTGTCGACGCTCAGCAACGTCCAGCTTATCGCCGACAATTGCTTGGCAAAGCAGTTCAAGGACGACCTGTTGCCGATAGTCTTTATGGCGATGGAGTCTTCCACGCATTCCTTGACCGATGCTGCCCTCCAAACGCTACCGATCATTCTGCCATTGCTTGATTTCTCAACAGTGAAGCATGACGTCTTCCCCGTGGTTGCTAGCGTCTTCAGTAAGACGAACAGTTTGAGCATCAAAATTCGTGGCCTTGAAGCATTGGGCGTGCTGTGCGGAGTATCGACGGCTCGAATTGAGAATGACATGGATGATTATTCTGGCAAGCTCGAGCCAGAAAGGCAGGGCAAGAATGTCTCAAGCCTCGACAAATTTACGATGCAGGAGAGAGTGGTCCCACTCTTGAAGGCCATCAAGACCAAGGAGCCGGCAGTGATGATGGCCGCTCTGAAGGTTTTCCGCCAGATTGGCACTGTCGCAGACACGGAATTCTTGGCCCTTGATGTCTTGCCCATCCTCTGGAATTTCAGCCTGGGTCCTCTGCTCGACCTTAACCAGTTCAAGTCATTCATGGATGTCATCAAGGCACTATCGGCGAAGATCGAACGAGAACAACTTCGTAAATTGCAAGAACTCTCCTCGAGCAGAGCATCTGAGCCCAAGGGGAAGTCTACATTGCCGTTCGCGCCGACTAATGGAACAACAGAGGGGAATCAGCTCGGTAGCACGGAAGACGACTTCGAGAAGCTCGTGCTTGGAAGTAAGAACGCTGACAAGATTGATGTCTTCGCAGGCGTTCTCTCCGAAGGGCAAAAACTTACTCAGAACCCACCCTCCTTCTCATGGGCTCCAGCAAACGCCACGAACGCGAAGATGGCGTCTAATCAAACAACATCGTCTCTGCCTTTTCTGCAGCCGCAACCAATGTCTCGATCAATCACACCGGACGTCGGCGTTTCGGCGTTTTCCAGTCTCCAACCTCTGCAGCCATCAACAGCCTCTGTCTGGGGAGTTCACTCACACTCGCCCGTGTCTGTTCAAAGCCAGCAGCAGGCGAAGCATCCTACGAACTACCTTTCCAACCCTCCAAGCTCGATGTCTCCGCCAGCGGTCTCATCAAATCCGACCTGGCAGCTTCCACCGCCGCCAGGCCCCCAACAGTCGCCGAACTCAGTGCTCACACCTAGTATAGCCCCGCCCCCTGGAGTGAGCACACAGGCAAGTGTCTGGCCGCGGCCGGGGTACAATAACGTTGGAATGTCCTCGCAGCCCGGCACTGGTTTTAGTGGCTTCGGCGGATCGATGAACGTACTGCAACCTCAACAGCCGCTGTCTCAGCAAAAGAAAACCGGTCTAGACAAATATGAATCGCTTCTTTGAGGCGCGGCATTCACTGGGGCTGGATCGCTGACAATATCTTCGTGCTTTCAGTAAGCTGGTGGCTATGACTGTTTGTGGTAGCAAGACTACAGGGAACGTACTCGAAGCTACATAGGATCGGCCATTATCGTCGATGATTGAGGTCTTTTCCGATATCAAGCATTTGGGCATCTGATTGGCAAAGAATCAAGCACAAAGGATTGGATTACCAAATCATGCCTTGGCCCACCAACGGCACGACTCACCTGTAGATGCACAGGACGATGCCGCGTGGAGGACTCGGCAGATTGTTCCTGAAAAGAATCTTACCAATGGCTTCACTTCCGGGACACTTTCTGGTGCTCTCAGTCTAAACCCGGGCAGCCTACGGGTTCCTAGAAGCTTTTTGGGGGCGCCGATCGAAGGGCTTGACTTCTAGCCAAGTGCAAGGCTTACCGCGAGCCAATGGTTTGGGCACGATGTTTCGTTTGCCATCGGGGTTAACCAGATCCGGCAGCTCAATCAATACTCACCACTTCGATGCCACCAGAAGCATTCCACCCACGTGTTCAGCCAGATGCGACTTTACATCATGATAGACGTTGACGGCTTGGTCGTTGGCAAGCTTCGTCGGCTGCGGCCTATTGCTGCACCTCTAACTTGATTCCTACACAGTTGGAGAGGAAGCTTCCCGACCACCCGTTGGATTTATGCAGCCCTATATATTGCCGGGAGCTCGCCAGTCTGGGAGCTTCAAACACGCTCTGCAGGCTTTTGCTCCATTGTAGCTCAACCACCTCATTGTCTCGTCGACCGACAAAGCCATGAAGTTTTCACTTCTTTCCGCCGCGGTCGCCGCTTCAGCCTTTATTGGCACATCGTCCGCCATCTCCATCCTCTTGGGTAACGACGATGGGTTTGGAAGTGCCCAGGTCCGAGAGTTCTATCGCTTGTTGAAGGAGAGCGGGCATCAGGTCATCATGGTGGCACCAGCCGACAACCAGAGCGGCATGGGTGGCCGATCAGTCGTAAGTTCTCCTTGTTCCCAGGGCTTTGTCGCGTGAAGCCTGTAGTTTGTCCAAAGCAGGGCCCATATCAGCCCTACTCTCTCTTTGTCTGGTTTTGACTCGTCTACAGTTCACCAGCAACAAGTCGCTCGCTGTCAACTCAGAGTTCAACCTCATCCCGGCTGGAGCACCCTCAATCGGCCGCGATCCTAATGACCCTGATATCTGGTACTACAATGGAACACCAGCTGCCGTCACCTATGTCTCTCTCGACTATGTCATTCCCAACTTCTATGGCAACCGATCCATCGACTTGTATGTCGGAGGACCAAACTTCGGCCTAAATCAAGGATACTTTTATTACACGCTCTCCGGAACGATCGGTGCGCGAGACCTTCTTCTGTGTCTAGATTTGGACACACCGCGCTAACATGCGATCACAGCCGGCACCTACGCTGCAATCCAACGCAACCTGCCCGGCATCGCCTTCTCGGGTGCCAACAGTGAGCAGCGCTCCTACACGTGGATCAACAAGACCACGACCTCGGGCTATCCCGACCCGGCCACCATTCAAGCGCAACTGGCCACCAACCTGGTCAACCAGCTCGTTAACGCCACTCGTGGGAAGGACCGCATTCTGCCTCTGGGCTATGGCCTCAAGTAAGTCTCTCCTGAGCTGGGGTAATGCCTCGCATGTGCGTGGCGCCACAAAGCACACTTACACGATGCAGTGTCAACACCCCGTTTATCACTTCCTTGACCAACGCCTCCTGCGTCAACCCGCCGTTCATCCAGACCCGGCTGGGCGGCGGCGGCACGACCGACAAGGCCGTATGGAACGCCACGTCCGGCATCTTCTCGTACCAGAACCTGATCACGGAAGGTAACAACGTGTGCATCAACGGCAACTGCGCCTTGCCCGGCGAGACTCCCATCGTCGACAACGGCTGCTTCGGTGCCGTTTCGGTCTTCACGATCGACACGGATGCGCCGCTGGGTGCCGCGCAAGACTCGGTCCGAGCAGCACTGCAGCCGTTAGTGGCATATGAAAACCCGGACGCCAAGATGATGCTGAAGGTCCGGGAGACCGAGAGCAGTGAGTAACCGGAACAATCGAGGGCCGAGCCGTGGTGTCTGACCGATAACTAACGATTTCACAGGAGAAGCTGCTGCTGCGAGACATCCTCTGCGGGAAGCTTAGGTTTGCTTCGTGGGTATAGAGGATGAGGACGAGACGATGATAATGCATGCGTAGTTTGCCAGATAGGGGCATAAAATACGCGTTCGATTGCCGCAACAAAGACACGGACGCAGCTCGGGCACAACAGTGTAAATACGCCCCCAAAGATATTTAATGATCATACGGAAGACATCCAGCCAGGTCTTAGGTACCACAATTATGTATAATGGGCGAATGCAGACCTGGCGGACACGCAAAAGAGAGTCACACGCAAACCGACGCAAGCCAAGCAAGGGACGGAAGGGTGGTGTGGGTCCACGCCGGATCTCTTGCCCCAGCTTGGACATACCTTGATATCAAGCAGCTCGCGTGTACGGAGTAACACCTTTGAGATGGAGTCTTGTAGATGCACCAAGATCTATTCCAAGTGTCAGTTATAAGGAATCCGGAGCGTCACAACCCTATTCTCTCCTCCCGAAGGTATAGCGATATCGCCATCCCAGACTGCATGCCCATGTACCCCGTGGATAGGTCGGCGGGGATTCTAGATATACATCACGCTACAATTTCCCAGCTCGCAGCTCCGTACTACTGATCACGTATACTCACACGCACACACAACATACAAGGCTATACTCCGGACGGTCCAGTATGTCGTCGGCAGGGTCGTCAAAGGAAAGAGAAGGCCCCAGACTATGGCATTATGTACGTCCGTCCGTCAACCGCCCGTCCTTCCTCCTGTCTGGCCGGCATCCATGAAATATCACGTCACCCTGCCAGTCCACCAGAGAACTGATTGTGGTGTACGGACATCGGCGCCCATCTCAAACGCCGTGTGCATGTATGCTTTGGAGTCTGTGCTAAGATGTCATTTCGCTCGCAGGCCATGATCGACACGATGACCGAGGAAGCGTTTAAAGGCAATCCGACGCCCGTGTTCGTACTCGACGGGCGGCATCAAGGTGTCGATGAGGCCGAGTTCACAGAGTGGCCTGACGATCCGGTCTTGCAGGCCGTGGCAAGGGAGTTGAATCAGTCCGAGACGATTTTCGTGCGGCTGGATCATCCGGGCAAAGGCGACAAGTGCAATGGCACGCGAGACTCAGATCCAGGCAAAGATGCCTCCACGCGCTACTTGATCCGATCGTTCACGCCGTCCAAGGAGGAGCCGTTCTGCGGGCATGGGATCGTGGGAGCGGCGTATCTGCTTAGCTGTTCTGCGGAGGGCTACCCCTCTGGTATCCCGACCATGCGATTCCAGACCGTGGGAGGGATTGTGGTTGATGCGCAGGTGCGTCCCGAGGGAGAGGAGCATACCGCGAGAATTAACAATGTGGACCGACTCGACGTTGACCTACGTCGTGACTACGGTGTGGCGAGGACCATGCAGCTGGAGATCCCGGCCCAGCCTGTGGACCGGTGGTTCACAGAGGACCTGGATCTGCGGCGGAGGATCGCAACAGCGCTGGGTATTGAGTCGGCCCAAGTTCTAGCTCTCGGCAGGAACGCCTTGATGGACCTTGTCATCGAGCTCGGCGCGGACGTCGACTTCTCGGCGGGGAATATGGAAATCGATGCGGTGGCGTTGATGGAGGCTTCTCCTCCGGGAACGAGGAGTCAGATCATCACGAGCGCGGGTGCTAGGTATGGAGTGGATTTTGTGAAGCGCGTGTTTGCGTACGGGAGCGAAGGTACGTCCGTGATTGAGTATCAAATGCTGGATGCTGAAATGTTGAGCTCCACCGTCGCTGCCACTGCTAACACGATGCGTGCTGCAGATCAAGCAACAGGCTCGACGTATTGCGTCTTGATACCATATTGGGGTGCGGCGTTGCAGAAGTCGTCCATGAAGGTGAAGCAGGTCTCTGCGCGGACGGGTGGTGCGGAGGTGACGAACTCGGCGACGGGGGAGGGCTATGTGACGCTGTATGGGACTGGCGTTAAGGTCATGGAAGGTTGCACGTTAGTTCCTGGCTGTGCGCGTAAAAAGTAGGTGTCGAGGCTGGGTTGATGATGAAGTGCTGCAGGGTCTCGAGTTCGGCGGGGAAAGGCATTTAACGACGGTGATGCCGCCCTATGCTCACCCCAGCTGAGCGTGCAGGAGCTGCGCAAGATTACGAAGTACAGGCCTCTCACAACACAGTGAGAGTCTTGCAACTAGTAGACATACCATGTCGGGACCCCAGAAAATATGAGCCGGAAGAGTGAAGTCCTGATGTTGGGATCAGAGAACACTCAGACCTCACTTCAAACCAATTCATCACCGACACCGAGCACCTGTCTGCCTGTGTAGCCGCCCAGCGTACTCATTCCATTCGTCGACTGTGCAGAGCCCATGCTGTCTCAAACGGTGACAGACGCCATTCGCAGAGCAGATGAAATTCAGCCAAAGGTCCTGCCGTTTACGCGCTTGTCAACAATAACGCTTACATGTGGCCGACAGGGGCCGTTGGCACATAGTGTGGTCTTGTTTTGAGCACGCCACGTGAGGCTATCTAGATCTGGATCTCGCGGACTGCATCTCGCGTGTTCCTGCAGGGACTCAACGCCGCCGGAGCGGCCGCTTAGGGTTCAGCCACGTGGGTTCGCCCTCCTGTTCTGGCCAGCGCCACTTCTTCTACGCAAGCCACGCTTTACATTCTCGTTGGAAAAACCTCCTTTCCTTATTTCCACCACCCGCTACTCCCTATTCTCGAGACAACCAGACCCCGCTTCCAGCTCAATATGCTCGGAGCCGCCATGTTGACGCTTCCCTTCTCGATCAAAGGGGATTTGATGTGGGGATCAAATGCGTGGATCCGGTGTCGTGACGGACCGATGGCTTTGGCGGAGCTGGTACAGGTAGGCGACAAAGCGTACAGTAAAAGCTGGCTTTTCTGCTGTGCTCACCTTCGAGCTCTCTCCTTCAGGCCATCCCAACAATGCACTGATTCCTGAGTACTGACCTTCGTCCTTCATTTGTTCACAAAATAGCTGTCATGGGCTTGCTACACTTCACAGTCGCGCTAGCCCTTGCGGCGTCCGCTCATTCATTCAAGGTGCCGTCTCACGACGATACCACCACCACAGAGACCCTCACTAGATTTGTCTTTACGTGCCCTTGCGATACGACTACCTCGGTCAGTGTCGGCACCACGTATCCTACCTCGCCTGCTGAGCCATCTGGTGGGCACGGTTGGAATGATTGGGACGGTGCCGTTTCGCAGTCGTCGAGAGCCCTGACCGACACATCAAGTTCGCATTCTTACCCACACACCTGGTCGAAATCTTCGACATCTATTACCACCTTGCGGGATACGGCTACGGCAACTACTTCCGGATTGGCCTCCACCTCTCCTAGCTGGACCTCTACTTCTGCTCATCGATTTGAAAGAACGACTAGCATTTCGTGGTCCGAGTCGACGACATCAACTAGCTCCACCACATCACAGTCGACCTCCACGCATACCTCTATCACTTCGTCATCAGCAGCGCCGACCACATCGGCATCCCAATCCACGAGCTTGTCTACTACTTCTTCACCAGCAGCCACGACTACATCGAAGTCTTCCTCCACAAGCTCGTCTACTACTTCTTCGCTGACCGCCACAGCCACATCAGAGTCTACGTCCACGAGAACGTCCACTACTTCTTCACCAGCGACCACGACCACAGCTAGTAGTGGAGGTCCGATCCAGCCTGGCACACCCTTCCTGTGTACTGCAAACTTTGGAGGTAGACTTCGTCGACGAGATACCAAATATTTGACGATCGGAGATGGCGCTGGTGTTTTGGCCTCTGGGTGCAATCGGGCCGTGCAGTTGTCGTTGTCACCTGAAGGTGCACTGCGAAGGTATAGTGACGGACTTGTTCTCGGAGCTCCTCGAGCATTTGGACTGCAGCTCTTCGAATTCATCAACGGTATTAGCGGAGCGTCTTTGACGGACGGCTGGTCGATCAGTGACGATGGAAGCCTCTACCACCCTGACGTTTCGCTTTGCATGCGAGGTGGTGGAGTTATCTATGCAGCCTTCGCAGGGACGCTGTGCGACGGCACAGCATTCAGTCTTATTGCCACCACGGATGGCTGCCCTGTTTCTTCTGCAAGTACCACAATCTCAACCAGCACACCTACCAGCTCATCGCCTATTGTTGAGCCGAGCACCACGGATACGACTACACTTTCTAGCTCCGGCATGACAACAACGACGCAGGCGACATCCTCGATCTCTAGCTTGGGTGGCACAACAACTCTGGCAGCAACTTCTACCCTCACTACAACCACCACAAGCACGGTGCCCGATACGACTACTTCGTCGGAATGCTCAGTGGAGACCATCACGACTACGCTGAAGAAGCGAGGTGTTCTCGAGGTGCGGACAATCACAGTACCTGCTGCAGGGTGCTCATTACCAAGCTCGACGACGTCGGAATGCTCAGTGGAGACCATTACGACCACGCTGAAGAAGCGAGGTGTTCTCGAGGTGCGGACAATCACAGTACCTGCTGCAGGGTGCTCATTACCAAGCTCGACAACGACGACCGCTGATCACGAAACTGTTCCTAGCACGACGTCTGTTGATGAAGCACAGTCTAGCCCAACGACGTCAGTTTCTGATGCCAGTCAAACCAGCGCTACGAGCACGACGACCACGACCGCGACCACCCTAGACACCTCTTCTACCACTTCGTCCGCAGATCCGTCGAGTCCTACATTTGGTCAACCCTTCTCCATTCAGCTCAACTCCGCCGACCCCAACAAGCACAAGCGAGACATTTCGGTGGTTGGTTATGTCAATGGAGCACTAACGCGTGTAACCTCTGAAGCTGATGCTGTGTCCTTCGTCCTCACTTCCGATGGCGTGCTGATGATTTTCGGCACTGGGTTGGTCGTTGGCTTCAGTGGCAACCCAGGGACTTCTCCTTTGATGATCTATTCATCAGTGTCAGCAATGCCAACAACAATTATATGGTCATTCAGTGGTGGCGCTCTTGTCTTGCCGGGAGCTGGGTTCTGCGTTGGTGCCAACAACGTGATGTCCGTCAGTGTTGGTGGTGCGACGGACAGTGGCTGTGCTCCTGTTACTCCTGTGCCGAACACGGACCCAGCCACGTATAATACCGACGTCGCTAGTTCGATAACACCTTCACCTCAAACGACGACCTCCACGACTCTAGGTTCGACCTCCGCCACGGTTGATGCTACTTCTTCCACTAGCTCTTCCTTGTCGACCACTACAGCGTCAATTACTCCAGATCTGAGCTCAACCACTGTTGATGCTACTTCTATCATTGAATCATCCTCGTTGACCACCACGACTGTCACTACCAGCTCTACGAGTCTTACCACTATAGTCTACGTCTCAACCAGCAGTACCACCTCGTTTGACAGCACAACCTCTGAAGGGACGGCGACTACCAGCACAACCACCGCAACGAGGACCGAGGAGACAAGCGGCCCGAACTGCTCCATCCTACCATTGGAAGATCAGACAGCACCAGAAGGCACTCAATACACGCAATTCTTCTACAGCTGTCATGCTGCCATTCCTGCAACTCTCGGCACCACCAACTCCATAGCCACTGCAGGCGATGATGGCTACGACCGTGACCCCACTGCCTTCCTAAGGCAATGCGTGGCGAACGCGGAGCAGGTTGGCGCCTCTGTATGGACTTACTCTCAGTCATCAGTGGACTTCAAATTTCGCTGTGGCTTTTGGAACGGTCTAGTGGCAGACGAGGGCATTTTCGTCGACGACTCGACAGTTTTCACGATGAATGCCATGAGAGTGGTGGGTGATGGTGACGGTCCAAGCACCACAACTACTTCCTCTAGCTCCACGACGGCGACTTCGACGACCACTACCATTGGTGTCATGGCTACTGTGCCCGCAAGTGCACCAGTCTGCACACCTGATAGTAGCTACTTCGACCACGTACACTGCCCCGATGTGTACATCTACGACAGCGTTCAGGAATGCCAATGCTTCAATCGTGTACAAGGAGGACAGAACATGTGCGCTTACACTTTCTACTACGACAGACCGTGTATGTGGGATTCGGAGTGTGCTGCATATGGCGAATGGTCATACTGCCTGACCGCCTCATTCACTGGCACTGGTCCTCAGGGGTACTGCAGCGATAACGACAGCTCCAAAACTTGCCTTACTGGTGGCTACCAAGCGAATACTACCACGCCGTCAGCGATCTTTTCCACTCCCTCGGTCACAAGCTCGACCATGACCACGACTTCCAGCTCAGCAACCGCGACGGGAACATGCGCAGGCCTCTGCAGTACGAAATCAGTTTCGTCGGGTTCACATGTATGGTCACAGGTTGAGGCTGGATGCGTGGAGTACAACTTCGATTGGGTCTACACTAGGGCGACATTCTTCCCTGCTGGCCTGGCTGACTGCGAGGTCATTCAGTACTGTGCCAATTTCGTTGTGCAACAAGGTATGACAGCTTTTAGGACTTTCTGGGTCCCCACTGAAAATCAATGGCATTGCGACGCTGGTCTGGAAAACGATGAGACAGGCGACTACGAATACTCCCTTCCTCAAGGCAATTTTTACATGTACAACCTTGTTACTGCTTCGACTCCTTCCACAACGGCTGCGACTACGACCACCTCCAGTGTGACAAGCACAACATCACCTGCAAACTGCGTGGCAACTTCCGCCTCAGTCGGTGACATTTTGACAACCACAAATGGCAATTCCTGGGTCAACTTTTTCTCCTCTGGATGCGGATTGTCCTTGGACTGGCAGTCGTTGAATTTCAATAATCTCTATGTGTACCTCCGCACTGAGTACACGTACGAGGAGGCCTTGCTGGACTGCGCCTCCGTCGCCGACCGCGATGGCTCGCCAGTCTTCGAATTCGAGACTGATACCCGCAACAACAACCGATGGGTGTGCTGGACTCTGAACGACATCACCAATGATCCGGCACAGTTCCAGCCATATGGTGGCATTGCTGATGCGTACGGTTGGTACTTACCTAGCAGGATGCCTTCGCCAACGCCCACCCCAATCACCACTCCACCGTCCCCAGCGCCTACCTGTATTAATGGGGCAATCGTCACCGACACCAATGGAGACACATGGGAGACTCTTTGTGGCCAGGGCAGCTATTACGGATGGACCTTCTTCTCCAGCTATTCTGATGTGGCAACTCTAGCTGACTGCATTGTTAAATGCAACGAAGACGACTCGTGCAATGCTGTCTCGATCGAATACAGAGATGCTCCAACCAACAACCTATGTGGTTTCATCTACATGTCGACCGAATTCCAGCCTTACGATTTCGAGGCGGACACAGCCATCAAGATTTCAGGAGCCAATGCCAGATCGCCAATCAACGTCCCTGGCTCTTCGACATCAGAGACGACATCGGTTATAACTTTCAGCACGACCACGGCCTCAACCACCTCGACCACTACACCGCCACCTTCATGCGCACCATCTGCGATTGGGGATGTCACCGCTCTCTACGATAGGACTCAGACTTTCCGCAACTTCTACACTGGTTGTGGCAAGTCGATGGAGGGTGGGACAGATGGTGGACTGGGGATCTTCCCCAGCAAGTTCGCTACTATGTGGCGTGCATCGGCAAATTGGGAGGACTACACTTTCGACAACGCCGTAAGCCGGTGTGTTCAATTCGCCATTGACAATGGCGCCAATGCAGTTGAGTTCTACGTCGACGCAAATCAGAATTGGATCTGCGTGGGTGTCGACGATGTGACTGTTGATGTGTCCTCCTTCTACCCTGACTCCAACGTGGCCAATGTTTGGGGCTTCGTCTGGGAGAACTCGTGCCAGAACGCACCACTCAATGACATTACCGCAACAGATGGAACGATCTTTGCAGAATTCTACACGGGCTGCAGCGCGTCCTTGCAGGGCAATACACCTGGTGGCCTCGTCAACCTCAATCGCGTCGTGTCAGCGAACTGGCAAGCTCCCGGCTACTCCGGCTACACGTTCGATGAGGCTGTCCAAAATTGTGCCGACACTACGATTTCGCAAGGAGGCAACCTGTTCGAGTTCTACATTGGCACGGACGATTGGTGGTACTGCATTGCGGTGAACGACCTGCCTGCCACGACCGCCAGTTTCTATCCCGACGCGACTATCGGCAAGGTCTGGGGCTTTGCCATCACCGGGTCACAAGATGTGTGCGAGCCGTCGCAACTTGCAGGATCGGTCCAGCTGGCCAACGGGACAACGTATGAGGAGTTCTATGATGCGTGCCATGTGTCGCTCCAAGGCGATACAGCTGGCGGAGTCGGCTGGATGACGACGGTATTTGGCTTCAACAACCCCCCTTACGAAGACGGCAACTACGGAGGTTGGACCCTGCAGACTGCTCTCGAGTTATGTATCAGGGACGCAGCAGCTGCTGGTGCAACCGTGATCCAATACTACGAGAACACGGACGAGCTTCCCACGTGGTATTGTTTCGGTGTCAACAACGTGCCGGCGCTGGAGGATTCGTTCTACGGCGATGGAAGCGTCGGCCGTCTGTGGGCTTTCAAGCTGGATGAGTCCACCCTGCCGACATTGCAGCCCTTCTGAGGGGATGCACATGGTGTGCCGTTGATACCAGTCAAGTGAGTGGTATCCGGGCTGAGCGGGAGTTGCGCATCCGTACCTCGTCTTTGGGGATTTACAGTATACTCCCATAGCGGTAGCATTTCATTTGTCGATTAGCGAATCCATAGGTCGAGAATCAGGAACACGAATCGACTACTGTAATTACAGAGTCGGCCGCATCAAAAGCACTCCGAAGTCTGGAGTTGACGGGGACTCCCCGGGCCTATGAAAGCGGTGCCCGGGGGCCGCATAAAGGCGGAAATTGTGGGCGTCGTGGGAGCCGAAACACCGATGTCGGTGGGAGGCAGGTACATACGAGTTACGAGCAACACCAAATTAAGTCTCAAGAAATTGTGGCTGACCACGAACGCCCGGCCGCCCTTCGACATTAGCCTTCCCTCGACTGCTCCTCATATCGTGACTCCGAGGTGGCACGTCGACTGGTGCAGCTGCCACTTGAACTCATATCTCTCCCCTTCGTGCCACATGAACAGAGGACGATAAAACAGAAAAAACCATGTCGCTTCCCCGGCTATTGCGCAGCCCTTGCGCACGCGCACTCACCTCGTCCCCCTTCAAGCACAACTCGCTGCGGCTCCCGCCCTCGTCTAGATTCTTTTCGTCGTCGAGACGACGGCTAGAGTCGCTACGCGTGGAGGATGACCTGTCCTCGAAACTGCCGGGCATCGACCCTGTAAAACTCGACGTCACCAAGACCATTACTCCCAAAGCACTGGTGCCGAACCAGGACCTTGTGTTTGGGAGGACTTTTACAGGTATGTTGTGCTTGCGAACCATGACTCGGGATCTGACATTTCCCAGACCACATGCTGTCCATCGAATGGACGGCTTCTCAAGGATGGTTACCACCCCGGATAACGCCGTACCAAAACCTCTCGCTCGACCCGGCGACCTGCGTGTTCCACTACGCCTTCGAATGCTTCGAGGGCATGAAAGCGTACAAGTGTGAAAAGGACAACTCGCTGCGGCTGTTCCGGCCAGATAAGAACATGCAGCGGATGAATAAATCAGCCGCGCGCATTGCGTTGCCGACATTTAATGGCGACAAGCTGGTGGAGTTAATCGGCACGCTCTGCAAGCTGGACGAGCGGTTCATTTCCTCCGAGAAGGGCTATTCACTATACCTGCGGCCTACGCTGATCGGGACCCAACGGACACTGGGTGTCGGGCCCCCGGGCTCTGCACTGCTCTACGTGATCGCCTCGCCCGTCGGACCATACTACCCGACGGGCTTCAAGGCCATCTCGCTGGAAGCGACGGACTACGCTGTGCGTGCTTGGCCCGGCGGCGTCGGCGACAAGAAGCTCGGCGCAAACTACGCGCCCTGCATCGTCCCCCAGCTCAAGGCCGCGAAGAAGGGGCTACACCAAAACCTGTGGCTGTTCGGACCGGAAGAGTACATCACCGAGGTCGGCACGATGAACCTCTTTGTCTGCATCAGGAACAAAGAGACGGGACAGAAGGAACTACTGACGGCACCCCTTGACGGGACGATCCTGGAAGGCGTGACGCGTGACTCGGTGCTCGCGCTGGCTCGAGAGCGGCTAGAACCCGAAGGATGGAACGTGGCGGAACGCTATGTGAAGATGCAGGAATTGGCTGACGCCGAGAGCGAGGGACGATTGATTGAGGTGTTTGGCGCGGGCACCGCAGCCATCGTGGCACCCGTACGCAAGATTGTCTGGAGAGATCGTACACTGGATTGCGGGCTGAAACCCACCGAAGAGGCTGGGGAGATAGCCAGCAGGATGAAAGGCTGGATCGAGGGCATCCAGTACGGTGATGAGGATCATCCGTGGAGTGTGAAGATTCAGTAGGCAGTGCGTGTGAGTACAGGAACGAAAAGAGGCCGCCTGGACCTGTGTCGTCTAGAGCCTGTTTGTATAGCTGGGTCTGCCAAGAGAGCATTTTATCAAGCCGTCACCGGCTTTGGACTCGGACGTCATCGTTCTCTGAATGCCATACGTGCACAGTACAATACCTGCCAGTCCGTCTGTCTGGTCGTGATTATCGGCCCCAGCTAATAAACCGGAGGCTTCCATCAAAAAGCACGTGCTGGATAAGCGTTTGAAGCCCCCAAATGTCATACGACAAAGTAAGTTTGTATTCCGTACTTTGAACTCCGACAGTGCCGGGTAAAGAAGACTTTCGGAAAACAACCTCACACCACCGAGCCAAAATGGCGAATGCCTGGCCCGGCTTCCCGGAAGCTTCTGCACGATCACGATGGTGCGTGCATGTGTGAAAAAGCACACTACACCGTCTCAGTACAGTAGAGCATGATAAGTCCACGCGACAAGCTGTGCTAGCTACAGTACCACGCGAGAGAATATTCCAGTCGTTCTTACGAGCCAGGCACACTAATACTATATCACGGCCCTGCTCAGGTCGTCCCGAAACACACACATTGTGTACTGCGCAGATAGTATGTATCCCTCGCCACCATCACATTCGACCTAATTACTCGGGTAGCTAGCTATTCGGTGCAATCGCGATCCCATTCCAACCACAACAGTCCCCAATACCGCCCTGGTGCCTCACGACATGACCAGCCTCGTCAGTTTCGGGTTTGTCGCCAACTTCATCCACTCCCAATTCAAACCCCTCGCCCTCCCCTCAACCAAATACACAGGCCAGACCATCATCGTGACGGGCTCAAACGCGGGTCTGGGCCTCCAATCAGCGCGCCACTTCGCCCGTCTCGACGCCGGAAAGGTCATCCTCGCCGTACGGAGCCGCCGCAAGGGCGAGCTGGCCGCCACATCGATCGAACAATCCACGGGCTGCCGGCCTGGCGTCGTCGAGGTCTGGGACCTAGATCTCAGCTCGTACGCGAGCATTCAGGCGTTCGCGGACCGCGCGGCGAGGACTCTCGACAGGATAGATGTCCTGGTCAACAACGCGGGCATCGTGACGTATGAGTTCGCGTTGGTGGAGGGTACTGAGATGACCATCGCTGTGAATGTGGTGGGGCCCCTGTTTTTGAGCGTGTTGCTTCTCCCTAAGATGCGCGAGACGAGTTTGCGGTTCAATAAGGCGTGCGTCGTCACGTTCGTCGGGTCGTTTGTGCATTTCATGACGACGTTTCCTGAACGGAAGGCGCGCAATATTCTGGAGCAGTTGGCGAGCAGGGAGAGGGCGGATATGAAGGATAGGTGAGTACGGAGTGTACTACGCACGGTACGGTAGGGTACGGAGTGTACTACGCACGGTGCGGTAGGGTACGGCGTAGTGCTATTTCTGGTGCCTCCTACCTGCTACCTACCTAGGTACCGTCGTCACGTTTGCTTCTTCACGCCGCCCTGACCCTGAGCACACGCGCCGATAATAGGCTGATCTGACTTGCTGCCACAGATACAACGTCTCCAAACTGATCCAGCTGCTCCTGGCCCGCGAACTAGCCAGCCAGATCAGTACCACTCGGTCCGAATCCCAGTCCGACGTCGACGCCGACTCTGCGAAACGCAAACCCGGCACCATCATCATCAACGTCGTCAACCCCGGCTTCGTCAAGACCGAGATCATGCGCAGCGCAGGCGGCGTCTTATTCCGCCTCTTCTTCGCGCCTCTCCGGGCTATCCTCGCGCGGTCCGCCGAGGTGGGTTCCCGAACGATACTGCACGGCGCGGCCGGCGGGAGGGAGACGCATGGGCAGTATTTGAGCGACTGTGCCGTGACCGAGTATGTATTACACGCCGCGGCCCCCCCTCGTTCGCGACGCGGTTTTCCATGTGGATATCTGTCCGATTGTTCTCAAGCACAGAGCCTCTCTCTCTTGTGTGTTCCTGTTATATTGTTCTCCGATGCAGAATTGACCGACCAAATGACTGACTGACTGTGCGGCGTTTCTAGGCCGTCTGGATTCGTGACGAGTGCCGAGGGTGTGGAGGTCCAGAAGAAGTTGTGGAAAGAGGTGGGCGAGGTGCTGGAGCGCGTGAGGCCGGGGGTCATGCAGAATGTGTGACGTGTCATGTGTGATGCTCGCAAGGTTTGAGGCCGATGGGCGTCACCTCGCTCTTGGCAGTTGTTACTCGTTTCGCAGGACGGGGGGGAGTCTCACAGACGGGGGTGAGTCTTGCAGGGGCAGAGGGGTGTCTTGCAGGGGAGAGGCGTGTCTTGCAGGGGCAGAGGGGTGTCTTGCAGGGGAGAGGCGTGTCTTGCAGGGGAGAGGCGTGTCTTGCAG